>NW_006921597.1:25212411-25214108 GCF_000298275.1 Orycteropus afer afer | reverse complement strand
CTCACCTATTTTGGTCATGTTGTAAGAAGGGACCATTCCCTGGAGAAGGATGTCATGCTTGGTAGGGTGGAGGGTCGACGAAAGAGGGGGAGGCCTTCAGGGAGATGGATTGATACAGTGGCTGCGATGATGGTCTCGAGTATAGCAGGGATTGTGGGGCTGGCGCGGGATTGGGCAGTGTTTCGTTCTGCTGTGCATGGGGTCTCTATGAGTCGGAAATGACTCGATGGAACTTAACAAAAACAACAACAATTAAAAAAGGCTACTTTATTTAAATCTCTAGAGTGCACAAAAATAGGCAATATCAAGGCAGAAATCTGACACATTCTTTTTTTATAGATGTGAAAAAAGAAGAAAGAGTGACAGTGTTTCCCAGAGACCTTCACTTGATCCATGAAGGCAACCTTTCAAAACAGCCCTAGGTGACAGCAGGCATTTTATCAATGATCTCAGAAGACACATTCTAGAAATTATTTTTCTTTTTTTTTAAATATCTTATTTTCACTAAACACTCTGTGGCAAGTGGAAAAATTTGTCTATTCTTACCACAGAATTTTCAGAAGTCCAATATTTTTTTAATGTTTGCAGTGTAGTAAATTACTTAGTGTGGCTTTTCTATCCTTAAGTCTTTGTAAACTCCAAGGTGGAATTTGACATGAGCAACTGAGGAGCTCCTGATTGCTGAAGTTGTCCACCTGGGGTATTTCTGTTGGGAGGGCACTAAACAATGTTGTGGGATGTTCCCCGCTCTCTCTCTCTCAGGTGTTTAGAATTCTAATGTTATGATTGGTTGGTTTGGCCACTCTGCAGGCTGAAAAGGAGGCCACCTAGAGGCAGAATTCTCTCTGACTGCTGGTTGAGGAAGATGTGCTGCTAAAAGAGACTGGTGCTCCTGAAAGAGACACAAGAGACATGCATTGCTGAGAGAGACACTGAGGGATACACACTACTGGGAGAGAGAGAGAGACTGTGAGAGACTGTTGGTTGAGAGATGGCAGGCTGGGAGAGAGACTGAGCATTTTTCTTGAACTTGAATTGTAGCCTGGTGCTTCTCTAACAAACCCCATAATCTGTGAGTTCTGTGTGATCACTGCAGTGAATTATCAAACCCAGGAGAGAGGTTAGTGGGTGCTTTGGGAGGAACGTTTGGTGAAAGGGCTGGAGGGAGGCAGCATGTCTGGCCTTTCAGTAATAAGCCTTGGGCTATTGATGGTGATTCTGTCTTCCTCTTGTGCAGTTAGAGGAGGTAAGAAGATGTGGCCTCCCTGCCCTTTTTGCAATGTTCTTATCATAAAATAGAAATTTATAATATTATATCTGATGGTGATTTGTTGCAATACCTTTTTTTTTTTTCTGTTAAAACCAAGATCAAGAATTCATACTAATAAAGGCAAAAAATTTGTTGACTTTTCTTTTCACCGTTTGCTTTCTAACTTACCATTGTTTTTTCATTTATTTTTCACATATCACAGTGTAAACTTTAAAAGGCTCTAATAATTTACTTTTGTTATTATGCTAGCCTTATTTAAAATGATAAAGTAAGTTGTAAATTTAACACACACGTATAACTCTTTTTGGCAGTCATCCCCAGGCTTACAGGTGAGGAGAGACAACTCAGGGATGCCCGAAATAGCAAGCAGGAAGAGCAGGAGAAAAGAGATTAAAAGCCAGGAAGCCAGAGAGAAGAGCAGTCAGCC
>NW_006921597.1:25204458-25209271 GCF_000298275.1 Orycteropus afer afer | reverse complement strand
TTTTGAGTTGTGGTGCTGGCAAAGAATGCTGAAAGTACCATGGACTGCTAAAAGAACTAACAGATCTGTCCTGAAGGAAGTGCAACCAGAATGCTCCTTGGAAGCAACAATGGCCAGACTTCATCTTACCTATTTTGGTCATGTTGTAAGAAGGGACCATTCCTTGGAGAAGGATGTCATGCTTGGTATGGTGGAGTGTCAACGAAAGAGGGGGAGGCCTTCAACGAGAGAGATTGACGCGGTGGCTGCAATGATGGACTCAAGTATAGCAGGGATTGTGGGGCTGGTGCGGGATCGGGTAGCGTTTTGTTCTGCTGTGCATGGGGTCTCTATGAGTCGGAAATGACTCGACGGCACTTAACAACAACAACATAACTCTTTGAAGTTCCAACATTCATTTCTTTAATTTTCTTTCTAAATCTTCTTTTATTTTCATTGACAGTTTGCCATTTATTTTTTTAAGTATTTACAATAACCTTCAATATACAATTATAGGGAAGTAATGATAGTTTAAGGCACTCTGGATGTATAGTTGTAAGCCATTTGACTGCTACTCAGCAGAAGAGAATAGGGCTGTAAAAATTTACCAACCTTAGAAACCCAATGTGAGTCTGTATGAATTGGAATAGGTTTGATAGCAGTGTTTTTTTGTTTGTTTGTTTGTTTTTAATATGGAATGATCCTTTAGGTCCTTGGGTGTTGCAAATGGTTTGTCTTGGCTACTGACTTAAAGCTTGGCAGCTCAAACCCACCCAATGGCACCTTGGTTAAAAGCCTTGGTAAATGTCATTGGTATTGTTAACTGCTGTTGATTTTGTCTTCACCTCATGAAGATCCTATGGAGTTTTCTTGGCTGTAATCTTTAAAAAGAAGCTCTTGGCAAGCTAAACATTTTGTAAGGAAGAGAGTGGAAGAATTGATGCTTTTGAATTGTGGTGTTGGCAAAGAATATTAGAAGTACCATGGACAGCCAGAAAAGTGAACAAATCTGTCTTGGAAGAAGTACAGCCAGAATACTCTTTAGAAGCGAGAATGGGCAGACTTGTCTCTTATACTTTGATCATATCATCAGAAGGGACCAGTGGTCCCTGGAGAAGGCTATCATGCTTCGTAAATAAAGGTGAGTGAAAAAGGGGAATAACTTCAATGAGATGGATTGACACAGTGGCTGCAATGATGGGCTCAAGCATAGCAAAGATCGTGAGGATGACTCAGGACCAGGCAGTATTTCCTTCTGTCATATATAGGATCACTATGAGTTGGGACTGCCTGGATAGCACTGACAGAAAGCAAAAATCTTTGTTGAAGTAGTTCTCCAGATCTTTCTTTTGTGGCACCACAGATTGAGCTCATTCCAACAACATTTGGATAAGTAGCTGATCATAAACCACTTGCATCACAGCCAAGAGAACCCCATGGGACAGTTCTTTTTATAACACATGGGGTCATCATCATTTGGGGGATGACTGGACAGTAGCTGACTACAATGATAGTTTACCTACTGTCCATCCAGTGAAAACCAGCATCTTCAGTGACTGCTGCACTGTCAGTTTTCAACTATTCCATCTGTCAACAATCTCCTGCCCTCCTCACACTCCTTTTAATTCTATCCCTAGAAGAAAATTGACTACCTTCGTCTTTGTTAACTTCCCAAAAGCTATGATACACTCTGTCTTTGTACATCCTACACCTTATATTGAACTCCACAAGTAGTTCAAAGCATGTTGTTGTTATGTGCCGTCAAGTCAGATCCAATTCATAGCTACCCCTCCTTGGGTTTCCAAGGCAGTATCACTATGGAAGTTGATTTCCCAACCTTCCTTCCGAGGAGTGGCTGGTGGTTTGGAACCGCCAGCCTTCTGATTAGCAGTCAAGTGCCTTAGGCACTACGTTACCAGAGCTTCTAGTTCAAAGCATAGATACCAAAATTATATTTCTTCACCAAAACAATCCTTGCAGGATTATCTTCTCTTTCTGTATCTCTTTAATTGTATTTATAATTTTAATTACACAAGTGTAAAAAGTTTACTTTACATTAAGTATTTATATAATCACATACATTAAGTATATGATCATTATCTGCACAATAAATGTCAAGCTTTGTAATTCACATTTTACAGATACAGAAAGTCTGAGAATTGTTTATTCTACTGGTAAATGGACAATTCAGAACACAAATCCAAACTGAAGAAAAGTCCACCAATGTTTCTACGGTGGCACAGCTGTCACCTAAAAGAATGTCTGTCCACATTGAATCTATATGTTCTATTCATCCTTTAATGTGCTCATAAACAGTGCCAAGTGTAGATGAGGACCTCACAAATACTGAAAATTGTACCTGACACTGACTTCATTAAGTAATTATTAAGCTGACTGATTGAAAGATAAATAGTAGGGAACCTTCAGAGAATGTAACGTATCATTTTACCAAGGATGCTTGGCAGTGTTGGCTAAATATGTATTTCATTAATTCAGACACCAAGAGGCATGCTGCATATCTGAGAGCCCATAATTTTTATTGTCAACTAAATTTCCCTTAATATATTTCATGTTACTACCACCTTGACCTTAGGTAGTAATGTATACACATGTGTAATGGAAAATGAACCCTAAATATCATTTTAATAGTGCTAATTGTAGCTAATGTATGACAACTTAATATTAGTGATACTAGTTAAATAATTAACTTTCTATTAGCCTCAGGGAAAAAATATACATATTTTCCTCAGGAGAGAGATGTTTTTACTTACGGTAACATTATACTATAGTATCATGTTTATTTTCTAGATTCAATGGTGTGAACAAATACTTTGTCCTATTCTATGAATAATTCAATTCATAATTTGAATCAACAATCCTAAGAATTTAAGAAGCATTAGACAAAGGCTTATTATCAGAAATACTCATTTTCTCAGTTTACTTTCAGTTTGCATAATTACATTCAATTTCTTTTGTAAAAACCTGCAGATTAATAAGAACATGACCCAAATTACATTTTTTTTTTTGTTTTAGAAACTGGATTATGATTATTAACTCTCAGTCTTTACTTATTTCAATATCATTCTCTCTTATTTTCATGGTATTATGCACTGAAAAGTAGATTAAAAATTGTTTCCAGGATTTTACCTGAAATTAGTATTTCTCTGAGAGTCACCCACTCAACTTGCTCACATTGAGATGCCAGAAATTTTAGTAAAGTTGACCCAGTGATCACTTGTGTCAGGCCCAGAGAAATCCATCCTATTGATGTCAAATATTAGATGCAAGTATTTGGAAAAATATGAACACATATCATATATTGATATAGACAAAGATACAGGTACATTGTTATAGGTATATATAATAAATATATAGAGGAAGTTTGGGCAATCCTACTTCCGTAGTGATACTGCCTTGGAAACCCAAGGAGGGGTCGCTATGAGTCGGGTTTGACTCGACGGCACATAACAACAACAACAACATAATATAAAACTAGTTCTTACAGATCAAAAAATAAATTATTGTATCTCAATTAAAAGTGCAATTATATGAACAGATGTTTTACTAATAAATAATACCAATTGTGAACATACATATTTTAAAAATTCAATTTCACTACAAATCAATGAAGCAAATTAACGAATTATAATAATAATATATATATTTTTTTGATACACGCACACACACAGAGGGATCTCAGTACCACCAGGAAAAAAGAGCCCAGAATGCATCATGTCCTTTGGACCCAAGGTCACTGTGCTGAGAATCACCCAGACCTGAGGGAAGATTGATGCTGAGACACATGGAGATCTCTAAGGAATGTTGGGGCCACAGACAATGAAAAGAGACAAGGACCTTCCTCCAGAGGTGACAGAGACAGAAAGCCTTCCCCTAGAGCTGGCATCCTGAATTTGTACTTATAGCTTCCTACACCGTGAGAGAAAAAAATTATGTTTTTTAAAGCCATGCACTTTTGATATTTCTGTTATAGCAGTACTAGATAATGAAGACACTTACTAAAACCCACAATCATCATCACACTGGCCTTGACTGAGCACTGTTTACCTCTTATTTCTCTGGCTAAAGCCTCTTGAAAGATCCTGCATTGATTTTCACATGTGTGCTAAAGCTATCTAGAGGCATTGCATTTCTAGGGAGCAGCAAAAATGAAGTAAATGGAGAATAATATGGAAATCTATTGTATGTCTTATTTTATAGAAGGTGCCTTGGTGGCACATTGGTTAAATGCCCATCTGCTAACTGAAAAGTCAGCATTGCATATCCATCAGCTGCTCTGCAGTCTGCTCCCATAAAGATCACAGCTTTGGAATCCCTATGGTGTAATTCTATTCTGTTCTGTAGGGTTGCTATGAGTCAAAATCGACTTGCTGACTTTTTTTTCCCCCTCTTTCATAAAAGTTGCTTATCTGTAGATAACAGAATGTCTCACTCTCTTTTCTTTCTTACTTCCAGAGAGTAGTGGACTGCTTTTTCACAACCATAATTTTATTTTTTAAAGTAGAAATCCAAAAGAATGATGTCCCCCAAATTTACTTTCCCTCCAGTCTGAAGCAAAACTGCCTTATATCTACTTTCCTCCTGAAGAGTCCATCTATTCAGAGGAGGCTCCTACTCTATCCACAGAGCCGTGGACTTACTCTATGCTATCTCTAAAGCAACTTATCAAAATGTTGCACAATAAGCTTAAAATTTTTAAAAAGGGACAGATATCTTTTTACACATGTTGTTGTTGTTGTTATGTGCCGTCGAGTCAGCCCTGACTCATAGCGACCCCTCCTTGGGTTTCCGAGGCAGTATCACTACGGAAGTAGGA
>NW_006921597.1:25197375-25204358 GCF_000298275.1 Orycteropus afer afer | reverse complement strand
CTTCCTTCCGAGGAGTGGCTGATGGGTTTGAACCACCAGCCATCTGGTGAGCAGTCAAGTGCCTTAGCCACTATGCTACCAGAGCTTTTTACACATATCATCAAATATTTGTAACACTGTTACTGACTATACCAAATAATTTGAACACTTGAAAAAAGTTGGATATCCAATTATAAAGAAATAAAGTATGTGCAGCATGTGATAAAATCCAAATTTATTAAAAATAATTTTGAAGATTGTAATCCCAGTATGAAAAACAATGATAGCATATACCTGTCTATGCATTATGAAATCTTATACTTCATATAGTTGTGTGTCTGCATGACAGGAAGAGACAGAAAGACAGAGGCATTGTGTTTGCTGATGAATGTGTAGAAAATAAGCATCCAGTAAAATATATCATATTTCAATGGAGGGGTGCACTTTTATGTGTGGAATAATGGACAGCGTTTTTTTTTTTTCTTCTTTATGATGATTTCAAAATTTTCTAATTTGTTATTTTTAATGAGTAAATATTCAAAAATCTTAAATTATCTACTTATTTCTGCAATAAAATTAAAATAAGTCAAATGGACTTATCAAGAGTTAAGTATTAGAGGTATCTACATATAAAAATCTACTGACCTTTAAAAAGTGGACAATATCATTACTAATTACACAACTACAAATAAAGATGATATTACTTTTGTGTCTATCAGATTGAGAGAAATGAAAGTAGTTTTATTGTCTAGTTTATCTGAGAATGTGGCAAAACAGACATTTTCATAAAATTCCTGAGAGTGTAAATGGAAGCAACATTTTTGTGGACAGGATGGTAAGAGAAATCAATATCTGAATGTATAGGCACTTTTACTTTATGATGATGATGATGATGATGATGATGATGATGCTTTGCATGCAAATGTATGGAGTAAAATTTGTTTTACATTCAACAGTTCACGTACCTTTGATTTCACACCCCGATTACCATCCTAGACTATAACACACTCTCCTCCCTTCCCATCCCTGTGATCAGGCCCTCCCTGTGCCCTTCTTAACTATGCACTCCTTTGTGTCCAGCTTTCCTTCTAAGTGAATACAGCCCCTCTGGTGCCCCATGGCTGATTGCTCTAAGGGATGTATCACCCTAGAGTAGATGGGTGCATTGCCCTAGGGGAGGTGTTCTGTATGTAGATCTTTCTACTGTTGGGCTAGGAGCCAATCCTTGGAAGTGAGTCCAATTTTAGGCCCAAAGGGTAATCTGGGGCCACAGTCTTGGAGGTTCCACCAGGCTCCATCTGACCGTAATTCTGGTCATTTTTGGGTTTTTTAATTTCCTTCCACATTTTTCCTCCCACTCTACTCAGGGTCTCCAGTTTTGATATTTTCCTGAGTGGTTGGCATTGTTAGCCAGACACTATATAGTTCTTCTGGTCTCGTGGTTCATCATATCTTTGGACTAATTGTTCCCAACTGGCTTTGATTTTCTTCACTGTTCTTTGCTTCAGATGAGAGGAGACCAATAGTTGCATCCTACATGGCCACTAGAAAGCTTTTATGCTTTTAAGACCCCAGGCGCTACTCACCAAAGTAGGTTGTGGAACAAGATTTTTATGTACTGCATTGTGCCAATGGAGCTTGGTGTCCCCACTCCCGAGTCGGCAGGCCTGGTAATTTTCTCTCTCAAGGCATTTGGTTGTCTCTGAGAGATTACTCCAACTCTGTCATCTGTTACCTCTATAATAAGTGTGGCTAATTTTGTATCACTCATACGTATGTAAGATTATCTTCAGCTAAATCTATCTTTGGTCTAAGGTACATTCCTGTTCACCCACCCCCATCTGATCTCCTCAGTTGTCTATGCATTTATCTGTAGCATTGTGTTTGGTATTAGTGGTGATGCAGTATTGTGCAAGTATTAGTTTTGGCCTCTGTTGTCCATATCTTATGTGCATATTTCAGGGTCCTTCCTTTCCCCAATATCATCATGCTGGTCATAGACTCTTTCCATATCATACCTCCCCTTATTACCATACCATCCCTCCCCATTACCCAAATCAACATGTGACCCCAAATTAGTCCAAAGTTTTTCCTCTCCTTCCCTCCCATCCCAGTAACCTGCAAAGTGAGTTCCCTTCTCTAAGTAGACCCTTCCTTGACTTTTTATTATAATGGGCTCATACAGTATTTTTTCCTTCTGTGATTACTTCACCCAGTATAATGTCTTCCAAATTTATCCATGTTGTGAGATGATTCACGTAGTCTTCATTATTATTTAATGTAACATAATATTCTATTGTGTGAGTGTACCTTAATTTGGCTATCTATTTATCTGTTGGTGGGCATTTAGGTTGTTTCCATCTCTTCGCTATAGTGAATTGTGCTGCAATGAAAATGGGTGTGCATATGTCTGTTCATGTCCTGTTTCTCTTTTCTTTATGATATATTCCTAGCAATGGAATTACTAGATCAAATAGTATTTTTATTTTCAGTTTTTTAAAGAAACACCATACCATTTTCCACAGTGGTTGAACCTTTTGCTTTCTGATCAGCGATGTGTGGGAGTTCCAATCTCTCTGCAACCTCATCAGCACTTCTTGTTTTCTCTCTTGTTGAACTTTGCTATTATTGCTAGGGTGAGATGATATCTTATTGTTGTTTTGATTTGAGTCTCTCCAATGGCTAAGGATCATGAGCCTCATGTGTTTGTTGGCCACCGGTATATCTTCTTTAGTAAAACATCTGTTCATGTCCCTTGCCCATCTTTGTACCAGATTGTTTGTCTTTTTTGTGTCAAGGTGTTGAAGTTTTCTATAAATTTTAGAGAGAAGGCTTTTTTCACATATGTCACAGTTAAATATTTTTTCTCAGTCTGTAGGTACTGTTTTTACCCTTTTGGAGAAGTCTTTTGATGCACATAGAAATTTCATTTTTATGAGATCTGAGTCATCTAGCTTCTCTTCCACTTCCTGTGCATTTTAGGTTATACTTGAAAGCATTATTTATGCCATAAATTAGGGCCCCTAGATTTGCCCCTAATTTATCTTTGATAAGCTTTATAGTTTTAGGTTTTACACTTAAGTCTTTGATCCAACTTGAGTTTGTTTTTGTGTACAAGGTGAGGTATGGGTCTTGCTCCATTTTTGCTGCAAATGAATGTCCAATTTTGCAAGCACCATTTGTTAAAGAGGTTATCTCTCCCCCATTTAATGGGTTTTGATTCTTTATCAAAAATCAGCAGGCCGTAGATGGATAGGTCTATTTCTGGGTTTTTGATTGTGTTCCATTAGTCTATCTGTCTGTCACTGTACCAATACCATGCTGTTTTAACTACTGTGGCTGTACAGTAGGTTTTGAGATCAGTAAGTGTGAGATCTCCTGCTTTGTTTTTCTTCAGCAATGCTTTTCTTATCTTAGATCTCTTTCCTTTCCTTATGAAATTAATAATTGGTTTTTCCACATCCTTAAAAAATGTTGATGGTATCTGTATCAGGATTGTATTTATGTGTAGATTGCTTTGGGTGATATTGACATTTTCACAATATTCAATCTTCTTATTCATGAACAAGCGGGTTCTTCCATTTATGTAGATCCTTTGTAGTTTCTTGTAGTAGTGTTTTGTAGTTTTCTTTGTATAGGTTTTTTGTGTCTCTGGTAATCTGATAAGATTTATTCCTAAATATTTTATCATTTTGGAAGCTATTGTAAATGATATTGTTTTCCTTATTTTCTTTTCAGAAGGCTTTTTGTTGATGTGGAGAAATCCAACTGATTTTTGTATATTGACCTCGAATCCTACCACTTTGCCGAACCTTTGTAATAGTTCCAGTATTTTTTTTTTTTTTTTTTTTTTTCTGAGTCTCTTGAGTTTTCTATGTTTAGGATCACGTCGTCTGCAAGTAGAGATAACTTTGCTCCCTCTTTGCTAATTTGGATGTCTTTTATTTCTTTTTCTTTCCTTATTGCCCAGGCTAGGACTTCCCATACAATGTTAAATAGAAGTGGTGATAGAGGGCATCCTTGTCTAGTTATGGTTAGCAAGGGGAATGCTTTGAGACTTTCTCTGTTAACAATAATGTTGGCCATTGGCTCTTTATTATGTTGAGGAATTTTCCTTCTGTCCCTATTTTGCTCAGAGTTCTGAATAGGAATGAGTATTGGATTGTATTGAATGTTTTTTCTGCATCAATTGATATGATTCCATGGTTCTTTTGTTTTGTTTATGTTTTGGGTTATATTGATTATTTCTCTGATGTTGAACCATCCTTGTATACCTGATATGAATTCCACTTGGTCATGATGTATTATTTTCTTCATATGTTGTTGGATTCTGTTGGTTAGAGGTTTTTGTGTCTATATTCATGAGAGATATTGGTCTGCAGCTTTCCTTTTAATGGTGTCTTTCCCTGGTTTTGTTATCAGTGTCATGTTTGCTTCATAAAATGAATTTGGATGTATTCCAACTTTTTCTATGTTCTGGAATAGTTTGAGTAGTATAGAATTTAACTCTTCCTTGAATATTGGTGAAATTCTCCTGTGAACCCATCTGGGCCAGGACCTTTCCTTGTGGGAAGACATTTTTACAATCTGTTCAATATCTTCTTTTGTTATGGGTCTGTTCAAGTATTCTATCTCCAACTGGGATAATTTAGGTTGGTCTTGTGTTTCTAGAAACTTGTCCATATCTTTTAGGTTCTGGAATCTGTTGGAGTACATGTTCTTCATAATGATCTGTCAATTATTATATATATTTTTTTTTAATTTTAGTTGGTTCTGTTGTGATGTTGCTCTTTACATTTATTATGTGTGTCATTTGCATCTTCTATTTCTTTTCCTTTTTAGATTTGCCAGGGTTTTCTCAATTCTTTAAGTCTTTTCAAAGAACCAGCTTCTTGTTTTATGGATTTGCTCTCTCTCTCTCTTTTTTTTTTTTTTTTTAAATTATATTTCTGCTCTGATCTTTATTATTTCCCTACTTATGGGTACTGTATGTATCTTTTGTTGCTCTTTTTCTAATTGTTGAAGTTGTTGAGTTAAAGTGTTGATTTTGTTTATTTCCTCTTTTTTTTGATGTGTACATTTATTGCTACAAATTGACCTCTGAGTACTGTTTCGCTGTGTCCTATAGGTTTTGGTAAGATGTATCTTCATTTTCATTTGTTTCTAGGAATTTATTATTATTATTATTATTATTATTTCACACTTCATTCTGTTGCCCAGTAGTTTTTGAGCAGTGTATTATTCACTTTCCATATATTTGATAATTTTTCCTTGATCTCCCTATTACCGATTTTCAATTTTACAGCATTGTGATCAGAGAAGATGCTTTTTAGTATTTAATTTTTTTTTTTTTTTTTTTAATGTATTGAGGCTTGTTTTGTGTCCTATCATATGGTCTATTCTGGAGAATGATCCATGTGCACTGGAGAAGAATGTTTATTGTGCTTTTGTTGAGTGCAGTGTTCCATATATGTCTATGAGGTCAAGTTGGTTGATGATGTTATTGAGTTTTCTGTATCTTTATTGAGTTATTTTCTAGTTGTTCTATTTCTCCTTGAAAGTGGTGTGATAAAGTCTCCTACTACTATTGTAGAGTCATCTAGTTTTCCTTTCAATTCAGTTAATATTTATTTTATGTATTTTGGAACACGTTCATTGGGTACATAGATATTAACTATGATAATATCTTCTTGATCAATTGATCCTTTCAGCTTCAAATAATGTCCATCTTTGTCCCTTACTGTTTTTCACCTTGAAATTTGTTTTATCATAAATTAATATTGCCGCTCTGCTCTTTTTGGGTTTCCATTAGCCTTGTATATTTTTATTCGAGCCCTTAATTTTTAATTTGTTTTTATCTTTATGTCTAAGGTAGGTCTCTTGTAGGCAGCATATTGATGGGTCTTTGTCTCTTATCCAATCAGGTGTTTGCTTTCTCTTGACTGATGCATTTAGTCCATTCACATTGAGTATAACTAGTGATAAGAATGAATTTATTGCTGTCATTCTATTGTGCATTTTGCTGTGTTGTTGATGCTTTCCTTATTTTAAATATTTTTCTGAGCTAAGCTCATTTTGTTATCAAGTGTTTCTACTCTTTTATTAATTATTGTTGGTTTTATGCTTACTAAGTCAAAATATTTTTCTTCTTTCTGAGTTTGTTTAGGGCAATTGCTAGTTTTATTTGTGGATACTGTGAAGTAAATTCTTCTCTCCTTAAGTTTGGAACAGTCAGTTCTATAAAGATATTTTCCTGACTTCTTGTCCATTTGGAAGTTTTGTAATTAGAACTTTTGTTCCATTTGCTTTGTTTCTGGTGTCATCTGCAAACTGTCTCTCTTATTTCTTTGTTTATATTGTTTTATGAGCTTATATTGAACATCTATTTCTGGTTTTTGGAAGAAAAGTTGGACAATCTACTTCCATAGTGATACTTCCTTGGAAACCCAAAGAGGGGTCGCTATGAGTCAGTTCCAACTCAAGGGCACATAATGACAACACTTCTGGTTTTGTTTGTAAATGTTGATGTCAAATGTCCTGATTTTAATTTGTTGTTTTCTGTGGTGAGTTCTCTAGTGGAAAGATTTCCTTAAGCATTTCTTGTAGGGTTGGTCTGGTTTCAAAAATTCCTTTAATTTCTCTTTGTCTGAGAATGTCTTAATATCACTCTCATATGTGAGGGATAATTGGGTGGAATATAAAATTCTTGGTTGGAAGTTCTTTTCTTTCATTTTTTTGTTTATGCCATCCCATTGCTTTCTTGCCTGCCTGGTTTCTGCTAAGTAATCAGAATTTAGTCTTATTGGTTGCCCATTGTAGATGATATTTTGTTTTTCCTGAGTTGTACCCAAGATACTTTCTTTTTCTTTCATTTTGGGGAGTTTGGTTGTGATATGTCTTGGTGACATTCTCTTGAGGTCTGTCCTACATGGGTACATTGAGCTTCTTGGACAGATATCTTCTCTTCCTTTGTGATATGGGGAAATTTTTTATTAGCAAGTCTT
>NW_006921597.1:25145518-25185170 GCF_000298275.1 Orycteropus afer afer | reverse complement strand
ATCTGCCAGAGCGCTGCCTCTTTAAATATCCAAAATAGTCAAGCCGCTTTTTAAACCTTCAAAATGGCGGCGCCCTCTGGCCTGGCAAAAGTCCACACCTCAGCCCACCTTTATCTTCACTTTCTCCGTTTGTTCCCCAGCCACCGTGCACAGTCCGTGCAGTCCCCCTGCCTGGCAGGGTGATTTTTAGGTTAGACTTGTTCTTATGCTGCGCAGTCACCTACAAGCACGAAACGGGGTACCGTGAAGCAGTTTCCACACGCGCCTCTTCTGTTGCTCTTCATCCTTCTTTTTCAGCAAAGGGACTACCACCATCGCCACGTTCTACTCTGGACCACCAGTGGCGCCGCTCTTGGCTCCTCCACTTCCCTGTTTTCATTTCTCTTAAATCTTTTTGTTTTTTCTTCATACAGGCTGACATCAAGGGATTTGTCTTCTAGTTCAGAAAAGCATTCTTCAGGCCATTCTAGTCTTCTTTTTTTGTCCTTCCACTGTGTTTTATAACTATAATTTTAGTGTTCATCTTTTGGATTTTTAACTGCTGTTTTTGTATGAGTTCTAATTGTGTATTTATCTTATTATTTTGCTCTTGAATGGTTTTCCTGAATTCTTACAGGACACTGTCTGTTTTCTTATTGATTCTGTTTGTGGTTTCCTCGAGCTTTTGGAGAGTCCTATATACATACCTTCTAAATTCCTTCTCAGATGATTCTATTGCTTGTTTTTCTGTGGTAATTTTTTATCCTAAAGTTTTATTTCTTTTGTCTTCTCCTTTTTTGTTTGTTTGTTTGATTTGAGGTTGTCTTTTATTTCCTAGACAAAATTAAAGTTGTTGTCTTTAACTTTAGTTGTGTATTGATTTGTTTCACCCTGATTTTATGTTTTACTATACCTGAAAGTGTGGGGTAGGTGTGCTTTTTTTGGTTATTAATTTGGTTGCACTGGGTTGCTCTCCAGTTTTCTTTGCACTGGTGGAAACACTGGTGGGGATGTGACTGCAGGTCTCTGTTGGGATGAGCAGGTGTTGTGGTGGTTTACTGTATTCCTTCTATTGTATGAGGCACAGGAGAGGGGGAAAGAAAAGAAAGAAAATAATAATAATAATAATAATAATAATAATAAAAGAGGTACCAGTAGCAATCCCCATTTTCTGTGTTTAGGCAAGGTGCTGCTGGTTCAGGCAGTGTGTTTTGTGTCTTCCTTGGATGGCTACCAATGATGATGTTCTATTGTCATTTAGGGACCTGCAGTTCAAAATTGACAGAGACTGAAATGGGTAGAGGACTACTATTTTCCACTAGGATTGAGAAGCCACAAAAACCCAGTACTCTGGTCTACTCTGTGCTAAAAAATGGTATTCAAAGAGTTGAACCCCAGCCCACTGTTTTGCTTTATCTTCAGGGCTCCACGTACTAGGAGGGAGTTTTCCCCTTTACCCCACTCCTTTCTGAATTCCACAAGAACCCAAGCTAAGGGGAGATGGGTTGATCTGTTTCCCAGTAAGTTTACTTACTCACTCAGCTCAGCTTCCAAAGTCTCCTTCAAAAACTCCCGATGTCAGTATTCTGAGTCCCCAGTGCCTCTGTGGGTTCTGTGTTTTTTTTTTTTTTTTTTCCTCCTTCTCTCCACTGATCTCTTTTGTACTGCTAATGAGTTAATTTATATTCCCCAGTTGTTTAATCTCTTTTTCTCTGCCTCCACTAAATCTAGTATCTTATCCTTAGTTGCTCATAGCTCCAGTGTCTTTGCTTTTCTGCTTTACTCAGTTATTCGGGAATTAAGATGTTAGAGGGAACAAACATGTGGGCTACAGGTATGATGACATCTTCTACCTTCCTATATACTTTTACTTTGAAATCCCATCATTAGAAATATATGTTTTCCTAATCACCAACAAATTATTAAAATTAAATACATATGGATGCTCTCTGTATTTTTTTCTAATAGCATTTATAAATATATTATTTAAATAGAAAACATAATAACCATACAATACTTTTGGGGCATAAATATAAATACAAAGTGGCATATAAGTAAATATATGCAATGTTTTGCAAGGTATTGTGCTAATGAAAAAAAATTCGATTTCAGAATGAAGATTCGATTTCAGAATGTAGAGTGAAATTCTAATTATTTCTAAAAGACAAATATGCATACTTTGTGTGTGCATAGGAGATTTAGGAAATGATGTATTAAATTTGTTTACCATGGCTTTTTCTAGATAGTGCTGATTGAGGTTCAGGAGTTTTTACTTTCCATTCTTTTGTTCCATGGGTATATAATACTTCTACGGTATCATGATTGTAATTAAAAATGATAAGAAAACAATCACTGCACATAAACTTCCTTTAAAGTCAAAGCTGATTTAATTTTCCCTAATTAGTATGCTGAATTTGATACTGTCTTTTGAGACTGAAAAATTATAAATGCCATCTTTTTTACCAAAGGAATAAACATTTATGCTTTCAGAATAATGACCTTCTTTGTTCAGTCATACTTTATTACTGTTAGGCCAGGTTTCTCTAAATTCTCTCGTGTAATCTAGATATTATGTAGAATAATAAACATTTTATTGCATTTAATTATTTTAACAATTGAAACCTCAGTAATGATTTTTATTTTTACTCCTCTTTAGCTACTTTTAAAATCATGATTTTTGTCTGTCAGAAAAGTCATTAAGAAAATAAAATATATAAATCAAACTTTCATGCTTTGGAGATAATAAGGATGTCTGGAAGAAATTGATATTACAACCATTAAAAAAAAAAAAAAAGAGGTAGAGCTATTGAGTAATAATGCAACACAATGCACTGCCATCAAGTTGGATCCAATTCATAGAGACCCCTCCTTGAGTTTATGAGGCAGCATCACTACAGAAGTAGATTGCCTAACCTTCTTTCCAAGGAGTGGCTGGTGGGTTTGAACCGCCATCCTTCTCTTAGCAGTCAAATGCCTTAGGCACTACTCCACCAGAGCTCCCTATTGACCCATAGTTAATTATATATAAAAATCAGTTCAGATATCAATTTCAATAATACCAAAAGACTAAATACATAAATCCCCAAAGGTAAGGGTCAAGAAATAATTATTATAGTAATAATCAATTGTGGTATATGAATTAAAACATTGAATTCAGGTAATAAAGAATATTCTATATGCAGAGTAACTTTTAAATTGAAAGTATGGCTACTATTTTCCATCACCAATAACTTCAAACTGGGTAATATATATCTTGAAATAGGAAAATACTTTTAAAAGCATCTTGAGCTCTAAAAAACTCATAGACAATATGGTGCATGTACAAAAATAATTATACATTTATATACATTAGAAAATACTTTACATACTTTATATATGAAAGGAAATTTTCTTTGTTGGTTACCAGTGATGATGGAAGAGAAGGAACACTGTTAAATAGGTAGAGACAAGTATTGATTTGGGTGAAGATAAGGGCAATGTACTAAATGTGAGTGTTCAACACAACAGTGGCATTGAGGAAGAGGAAGACATAGAGAGATGCATGGGAGCTGCAGACAAGAATTATGAACATTTTTGCACATACGGTACTACATTGTCAGTGAAACTAAACATTGATATATGGGTGGATAGATGTGTGGACAGGCTGAATGATTAGGTAAGTCATTGCAGGGGGAAGTGCACTCAAGACCATGTATAAGGTTGGCAGACAATGTTTCTACAAGTGTATCGGTATGTTCTATAAGAATTCTCAGGTATATAGTAGAGCTGACAAAAGACAAGTTTGTAGTCACTTCTTGGCCACAGCCAGATACCCAGAGGGAGTGAATAGTTAGACCTGTGGGCTTGGGACCATAGTCACAAGGACATCAAGCTCAAATGGGCATAACATACTACACAAAACATTGTTCCATATCCTTCTTTGGTGAGTAACGACTGGGATCTTAAAAGTTTGCAAGCGGCCATCTAGATGCAACAGTGGGTCTCTCCTCTTCCAGAGCAAAAAAGAATGAAGAAAATCAAAGACACATGGCAACAATTAGTCCAAGCAACTGGTACACCATGTGATCATCAGCCTATATGATATGAGACCAGAAGAACTAGATGATGCCCAACTACCACTGTCAACAACTTGAAGGGGGGTTTATGTGATAGAAATGACCAAGAGATCACATGATAGAATTTTGCAAGACCAATGACTTACTCTTTGAAAATACCTTTTTTCAATAACATGAACAGTAGGTGTACACATGCATCTCACCAGATGGAACACACAGGAATCAGATTGACTACATTGGACAGAGTGGGAGAACAATATGGAACAAAATTCAAAATCATTAAAAAAAACCAAAAAGGACCAGGTTTGTTGGTCTGATAGAGCCTGATGGTACCCCTGAGACTATGGCCCCTAGCTGCCTTTCAGGTGTGAAATTGAACCCACTCTTGCGGCTTCCTGCCAAACAAAAGACAGGCATATGAGCTGAATATTTATATAAGGTAGATACACTCCTTGGAGAAATCAATCATGAGAGAATAGAAAGCCTGTATATGCATAGAGAGACAGCTCAGGGTGCAGGAATGCATGGGAGGGAAAGGTATCTATGGGAGGGAAGCTGTTTCATTGTGGTAAATTGCAGTCAATGTCATGAGACAAAGTATAAATGAGCTGCTGTATGAAAAATAAATTTTCTCTATAAACTTTCGTCCAAAGCACAATAAAAATAAAATTTCTTATGAAAGATTATAATATTTTATACTCACACATACAAATGGGATTAATTATCCAATTCTTCACATATAAACCTATCACCAGAGTCTATTCTGACTATTAGTGACACATTAGCACATAGTTCACCACATGTCTGTCAGTTTGTCATACTTTGGTGGCTTGTGAGGGTGGAGTGTATTTTAAATAGCAGAAAAGTCACCCATGGTGGACAGATTTCAGCAGAACTTCCAGATTAAGGCAGGCTGAATAGAAGGTCAGTGTATTCCACTTTTCAAATAATCGAGCAGTGAAAACTCTATGAATAGCAGTGAAACACTCTCTGATATATTACTGGAAAACTTGATGGATAGCCCATTGTCTGGTAGTGAGAGAAGATGAACACTTTAGGTCAGAAGGCACTCAAAATACGACTGTGGAAGAGCTGCCTCCTCCAGGTAAAGTTGAACGTAATGATGTGGATAGAGTAAAGCTTTTGGGACCTCCTCTGTTGATGGACCATGACTCAAAACAGGAAGAAACAGCTGCTAGCATCCATTAATAATCAAAGGATGAAATGTACAAAGTATAAAACTAGGGATATTGGAAGTTGTCAAAAATGAAATGGAATACATAAAGTTCGATATCCTAGGCATTAGTGACCTAAAATAAGCTTTTTTTGATCATTTTGAATCAGACAATCATAGAACCTACTATGCAGGGAATGACAAATTTAAGAGGAATGATGTGGCATTCATCATCACAAAGAATATTTTAAGATCTATCCTGAAGTATAATGCTGTCAGTGATAGGATAATATCCATAAACCTACAAGGAAAACCAGGTAATACTAAAATCAGTCAAATTTACACAATAACCACTAAAGCCAAAGATGAGGAAATTGAGGATTTTACCAATTTCTGCAGTCTGAAATTGACAAAAATACAGTTAGGATGTATTGATTACAATTGGTAATTAGCATCTAAATGTTGGAAACAAAGAAGAATCACCAGTAGATGGAAAACTTGGCCATGGTGATAGAAATGACACAAGAGACCACATGATAGAATTTTGCAAGACCACTTATTCTTTGAAAATACCTTTTTTCAATAACATGAACAGTAGGTGTACACATGCATCTCACCAGATGGAACACACAGGAATCAGATTGACTACATCTGTGGAAGGAGGTGAAAGAGAAGGTCAACATCTTGAATCAAAATAAGGCCAGGAGCTGACTGTGGAACAGAACATTGATTGCTCACATGCAAGTTCAAGTTGAAGCTGAAGAAAATTAAAACAAATCCACAATAGACAAAATATGACTTTGATTATATCCCACCTGAGTTTAGAGACCATTTGTAGAATAAAGTTGACACAGTGAACACCAATGATTAAAAACCAGATGAATTGTGGAATGATATCAAGAACATGGTACAGGAAGAAAGCAAAAAGTTACTAGAAAGACAGGAAAGGAAGAAAAGACTAAAACAAATGTCATAAGAGACTCCGAAACTTCCTCTTGAATGGAGAGTAGCTAAAAGAAATGGAAGGAATGATAAGATAAAAGAGTTGAACAAAAGATTTCAAAGAGCAGCTAGAGACACAAAGTCAATTATTATAATGAAATGTTCAAAGACCTGGAGTTAGAAAAGCAAAGGAAATACATCCTCAGCCTTTTTCAAGCTACAAGAGCTGAAGAAAAAATTCAAGCCTCAAGTTGCACTATTGAAAGATTCTGTGGGCAAAATATTGAATGATGCAAGAAGCATCATTAGAAAATGGAAGGTATACACAGAGTCACTGTTCAAAAAAGAATTGGTCAATGTTCATCTGTTTCAAGAGGTGGCCTATGATCAAGATCTAATAGTATTGAAGGAAGAAGTCAAAGCTTCCTTGAAGGAATTGGAGGAAAACAAGGCTCCAGGTTTGACAGAACACACATTGAGATATTTTAACACACGGATGTCATACTGGAGGCACTTAATCATCTATACCAAGAAATCTGGAAGATAGTTACCTGGAAAACTGACTGGAAGAGATGATATTTGTACCCATTCCAAAGAAAGGTGATGCACCACAATATGGAAATTATAGAGAAATGTCATTAATATCACACTCAAGTAAAACTTTGCTGATGATAGTTCAAAAATGGTTGCAGCAGTATATTGACAGAGCATTTCCATAAATATAAAAGCTGACTTCAAAAGAGGACGTGAAATGAGGGATATCACTGATGATGTCAGATGGATCCTGTCTGAAAGCAAAGAATACCAGAAAGACATTTACTTCAGTTATATTGACTATGCAAAAGCATTTAACTGTGTTGATCACAACAAATTCTGAATAACACAGAAGAATGGGAATTCTAGAACATTTAATTATGTTCTTGAGGAATTTGTACATAGTCCTGGAGGCTGTCATTTGAACAGAACAGGGGATATTGTATGGTTTAAAATGAGAAAGGGTATGTGTCAAGGTTATATCTTTTCACCATTGTTATTAAATCTCTATGCTCAGCAAATAATCTGAGAAGCTGGACTATATGAAGAATGTGGCATCAGGATTGGAGGAAGACTCTTTAACAACCTGTGATATGCAGGTGACAAAACCTTGCTTGCTGAAAGTGAAGATAATTGAAGCACTTACTGATGAAGAATAGACTACAGTCTGCCGTATGAATTACACCTGAACATAAAGAAAACAAAATCCTCTCAAGTGGACTAATACACAGCATCATGACAAATGGAGAAAGATTGAAGTTGTCAAAGATTTCACATTACTTGGATCCACAATCAACATCCATGGAAACAGCAGTCAAGAAATCAGACGATGTATTGCACAGGGAAAATCTGCTGCAAAAGACCTCTTTAAAGTGCTGAATGGCAAAGATGGTCTTTGAAGACTAAGGTGCACCTAACCTAAACGATAGCACTTTAAATAGCATCATATGCATATGAAAGCTGGATAAAGAATAAAAAGGAGCAAAGAAGTGTTGATGCTTTTGAGTTGTGGTGTTGGGACAGAATACAGAAAATATCACAGACTTCCAGAAGAACTAAAAATCTTTCCTGGAAGGAGTTCAGTTGGAATTCTCCTTGGAAGCAAGAACTGACAGACATTGTCTCACCTCTTTGGTCATGTTGTCAGAAGGGACCATTCCCTGGAAAATGATATCATGCTTCATAAAGTGGAGGGTCAATGAAAAAGGGGAAGACCTTCAAAAAAATGGATTGACACAGTGGCTGCAAAAATGGGCTCAGGTATAGTAAGGATGGAGAGGATGGTGCACGACTGGACAGTGTTTCATTCTATTGTACATAAGTTGCTATAAGTCAGCACCAACATGACAGCACTTAACAATAGGGTGGGGTAGAACTGTCTTATAGGGTTTTCTAGGTTTTGAATTTTTACCAAAGCTGACTGACTAATCTTTCTCCTGCAGAGCACCTGTAGATTTAACCACCAATCTTTTGGTTAGCAACCGGATGCTTTAACCTCTATGCCACTAGAGCTCTTTTACTGATGTATAAATGTCTCAAAAAAAATAAATCCTATCTATAATAAACCTATGATTGTGTCCCCAAATTTGGATATTCAACGTCTTTGGCCTTTATCAATAATTTTTTCTTAAACTTGTTTTAGGGGGAGCTCTGGTGGCATAGTACCTAAGGCATTTGACTGCTAACCAGAAGGCTGATGGTTCAAACCCACCAGTCACTCTTCAGAAGGAAGATTGGGCAATCTACTTATGTAGTGATATTGGCTCAGAAACCCAAGGAGGGGTCACTATGAGTTGTATCCAACTCGAGCGCAGTACATGTGAAGCTTGTACACATGAGATCTAGGCGGTACACATAAAGTGATGTGATAAGATGACTGGACCAATGGTTAAATTAAAACTTTCTGATTCACCTAATCTATTTCCTTTTTATCATTCTTTCTATACTTCTTTTCACTCTTCTCACTTACTGTGCAATTCAATATGCCCTCTACAATTAGAAAAGCCCATCACCAGATGCATAAAGTATCTCTCTCCTTATACTAGACAAATTCATTTAAATTAGCTCTTTAGGAAAGCCTGTCTATTAAAAATAAGTGTTAAAAACTATTAATAATTTCTTGTTTATTATTTTTGAAGTAACTATTAAGGCCAGTAAGGACTCTGATGTAGTAGTGATTAAAGCACTCAGCTATTAATCAAAATGTCAGGGGTTTGATCCCACCAGCTGCTCTATAAGAGAAAGATGAGGCAGTCTGCTTGCGTGAAGATTTAAACCCTTGCAAACCTTACTGGGCAGTTCTATTAATGTCTTATAAGTTTGTTAAGTCAGAATCAACTTGATGACAATGAGTTGTTGTTATTTTTATGTTGTTGTTGTTTGCTTTAAATTAAGACCACAAGGCACATTTTACAAACATGAGCAACCTGGAATTCTTAAAAGAGTTTAATTGTAATATGCCAACTTAGTTACCTAAGAGAGATTCTGCTCATGGTATTCCCATGTATTGGAGAATAGAACTGGTGTTCATAGGATTTTCAAGGCTGTGACCTCCTGGAAGTCTATGGCCAAATCTTTTTTTTTTTTTTCTCCCTGTGGCTCTTGTGACTACTTTCAGAATGTCAACCTGAACCACCAATCTTTTAGTTATGACTTTGAAAAAGCAAACAGATGTACGTGCATGTTTGCTTATTTCCATGGGACTCTGAAATGTACATTGATTTTGCGAAGCAGTTGGTAAACTCTTTCCATAAAAAGGAGGTTATTATTTGCTTTGGAGTTGATTCTGAGACAATGTGACCCCATGTTACAGAGTAGAATTACCCCCAGACTTTGCTTGTCTGTAATCTAAAAGCAAACCATCAAGTTTTTCTCTCCTGGAGTGACTGGGTGAGTTCAAACCTCTAATATTGCATTTAGCAGCAAATAAATTCACTTTTGCACCACCAGGATGCCTATAAAACAGCTATTGTTGTTTTTCTTAAGTGTCTTGAAGTTGATTTTCAACTCATATTGACCCAGTGTGACAGAGAAGAACTGTCCCATAGGGTTTTTTGGGATGCAGTCTTGACGGGAGCAGATAGCCAAATTTTTTCTCCTACGGAGACTCTCTGGTGGGTTCAAACCTATGATGACCTTCAGTTAGGACACAAGCTCTTAACCATTGTTCCACCAGGACTTCTTATAAAACAATCACAAATAATCCTTTATTATTTATTTTCTTTACTGAACAAATAGCAATGATTGCCAGTCTCCACCCATGAGAAAATAATATATTTTTACAGCATTTGGCTATATTAGATACTAGTTACAAAATAGTATTTAATTCACTATTGTGTTGCCTTTATGATTTTTAATTGTTGATAAAAAAGCATAATACATGGTATTTTTAAAACCTTTAAAGAAGAGTTGGAAAATAAAAAGAGAGAGAGAGAGAGTTAACAGGTTATGTTCATGTCTAATTAACCACATAAGAGGGGATCTAAGATGAGAATACTTGCAACATCACAGTGTCATTTTTATGCAATTTTATTTTACAAAATGAAAATATTTCTTATAAAATAATAAAGTCATAGCCCAGTACCTCATCTATCTTCCTGTTTTAATAGGGCAGCACTAACAGAGAAAGCTCCCATTAAATATAAGTGGTGTTTTTATTCCTTATGCACCTCTTTCTTTTCTACATAACTTCCTGAGGGGAGTGAAAATAAACATACTAAGCAATTTCACAAGAACTGTAAGTATTACTTTAAGGTGAGATGTTGCAATTTGATCATTCTTGCTAAATTTTCCTCCTCAAAAATACATAGAATCTTTTCTTACTATATCATTTATTTATCTATTAGTCTTTAATCTGTACTTGTGACAATGTCCAGAGCACAAATACCATAAATAGTATGAAATTATGTAAATGGAGCAACAGCTATTACTAGATAAAGTAACATTTCTTCTGTGCTGGAAGTAACATCCACATATGCCAGGAATACAATGAGAAATCTGATTAGACAGCAATGCAGAACTCTTACCACAAACAGTTCCAAAGTATAGTTGGAAGTGCAGTTTTGTGACATACGGGTGCACAAAAAGGAGGGTATTAATTTGCAAAGGTATTTAGGAAGGAGATTTGGATATCATTTTATCGGTGGTTAATAGTTTATTGCATTGTGATCAGAGTGTGAAGTTTTCATAAAATTGATTATTTTTTCATTTTTTTAATCCTTTGTAACCTAGTAGATAAACATGAGGAGTCCTCAGGTAGTGCAAAGGGTTAAAGGGATCAGTTCCTAATTGAAAAGTTAAAGGTTCAAGTCCACCCAAGGACACGTCAAAAGAAAGGCCTCATGATCTAATTCCAAAATTTCAGGCACTGAAAGCCCTATCAAGTAGTTTTACTTTGACACACATATGATCACAATGACTCAGATTCTACTCAATAGCAATTGGTTAGATAAACATAAAGAGAATAAGTATCCACTGCTTTTTAGGTATCTGTCTGCCTATCATCTATTCACATACATAAAATCAATTTTTAATTTTTTCTTTTACCTCTAATATTGCTTAAATAATCAAAAGCCAAAAGGTAAGTGATTTGAACCCACCAGCAGCCACTCCACAGAAAAAAAGATGTAACACTCTGCTTGCATAAAGATAGTAGTCTCACAAACCCTATGGGCAGTTCTATTCTCTGTCCTATGGGGTTAGAAATGACTCAGTGGGAATAGGTTTGGATTTTTGGTTGGAAATTATAATCTACCCAGAAGCACCAGAAAACAAAGTTAGTTCTGACAATTTGCTAATATAAAGATTACACGGATACTCCACTAAAGAAGATATGCAGGCAGCCAACAAACACATGAAGAAATGCTCACAATCATTAGCCATTGTTGTTGTTGTTGTTATGTACCGTCAAGTTGGACCTGACTCATAGTGACCTGTCCTTGGGTTTCCGAAGCAGTATCACTTCGGAAGTAGATTGTCCCGTCTTCCTTCTGAGGAGTGGCTGGTGGGTTTGAACAGCCAGCCTTCTGGTTAGGAGTCAAGTGCCTTAGTCATTACACTACCAGAGCTCCCTCATTAGCCATTAGGGAGATGTAAATCAAAACAATAGTGAGATGTCATTTCACCCCAGCAACCATAGCAAAGTTCAACAAGACAGAAAATAACAAATGCTGGCAAAGTTGTGGAGAGGTTAGAACTCTCATACACTGCTGATGTTGTTGCTGTTGTTATGTGCTGTTGGGTTGGCCCTGACTCATAGCGACTCCTGCTTAGGTTTCCGAGGCAGTATCACTACAGAAGTAGATTGCCTGACCTTACTTCTGAGGAGTGGCTGGTGGGTTTTAACCACCAGCCATCTGGTTAGCAGTCAAGTGTTTAGGCACTACACTACCAGAGCACCCACACTGCTGATGGTACTACATAATGATATAACCAGTATGAAAAATGGTATCGTGTTTCCTTAAAAAACTTCAAGTAGAAATACCATTTGACCCAGCAATTCTATTACTAAGAATATATCCTAAAGAGGTAAGAGATAGGACACAAAAAGAAGTATACACCTCCATGTTCATCACAGCACAATTCACTATAGCAAAGAGATATATTAAAAAAACAAAACAAACAAACAACAACAACAACAAAAAAAAAAAAAAAAACACCTCACTGCTGTTGACTTGAATCCAACTCAACCTCTTCTTGGGTTTCTGAAGCAGTATCTTCATGGAAGTAGACTCCACAGTCTTCCTTTCAAGGAGTGACTGGTGAGTTTGAACTGGCAAACTTCTGGTTAGCAGTCAAATGCCTTAGGCACTATACCCCCAGAACTCCCATAGCAAAGAGGTGGAAACAACCTAAGTGACTATCAACAGCTGAACGGATAACCAAATTATGGCTCATTCACACAATGGAATACTATGCAACATTAAAGAATAATGAAGAATACAGGAATCAGCTCACAATGTGGATGAATATGGAGGACATTATGCCAAGTGAAATTAGTCAATTGTAGAAGGACAAATACTATACGAGCTCATTATTGTAAAAAAGTCAAGAAAATGTTTACTCAGAGATGGAAATTCACTCTGTTGGCTACTGGGGATGGGAGGGAAAAGGAAGGAAAATTTCAGACTAGTTGGAGGTCATATGTTGATTTGGGTGAGAGAAGGGACATTATGGAAAGTGTTTATGACCAGCCTGATGACAGTGGGGAAAGGAAAAATACTGAAACATGTACATAACATATAGACAACAGAAGCAAATACTAGCACATGTAGAATACTGCATTACCACTAACATCAAACACCGGGCTATGGATAAATACATAGATAGGTGAGAAGATCAGGTGGTGGTTGGTGAACAAGATTATACCCCAGACCAAGAATAGAATTGGAGGAAGACAATCTTACATATGCAGTTGTGCTACAAAATTAGCCACATACATTACAGAAGCAACAGAAGGCAGAGTTGGAGTAACTTCTCAGAGACAATCAAACACCTTGAGAGAATCACCAGGCTTGAAGACTTGGGACCATACTCTCAGGGGACATAATGATCAATTGGCACAACATAGTACATAAATAACTTGTTCCACAACCTACTTCAGTGATTATCACCTGGAGTCTTAAAAGCGTTTGAACAAGGAAATAATAAAGATTCTAGCAGAAATCAGTGAAACAGAAAATAGACAATAGGAAAAACCAACAAGACTAGAATTTTTTTTTTTTTAAAGATTAATAAAATTGATAAACCATTGCCAAATTTAGCAAAGGAAAAGGAGAGAATACAAATAATGTGAATAAGAAACAAACTGGGTGACATCACAACAGAACTAATTGAAATAAAATAGATAATATCAGGATACTATGAAAAATTGTACTCAAACAAATTTAAAAATCAACAAAAAAAGGAGAGATTTCTAGAAAAACACTACTTACCTAAACTAACACAGACTGAGGTGAAAAATTTGAATATATTCTAACATAAGAAGGAATTGAATGGGTCATAAAAAATTACCAAACAAAAAGAAGTTCTGGCCCAGATAGTTTCACTGGAGAATTCTACTAAACATTCAGAGAAGAACTGACACAAATCCTAATCAATCTATTCCAGAACATAAAAAAGGATGGAATCCTCCCACACTCATTGTATTAAGCAAGCATAACTTTGATACCAAAAAAAGGCAAAGATATCACTCAAAAGGAAAACTACAGACCAATATCCCTCACAGATATAGATGTAAAACTCTTCATCAAAATCCTAGCCAACAGACTCCAACAACACATCTGGGAAATAATTCATGATGACCACATGGGGTTCATATCAGGTATGGAAGGATGGTTCAACATTAGAAAAACAATCAACATCATCCACCACATAAATAAAGCAAAGGAAAAAAAAAACACATGATCATATCAATTGATGTGGAAAAGGCATTTGATAAAATCCAACACCGATTCCTGATCAAAATTATCAGTAAAATAGGAATAGAAAGAAGGTACATGCCTCAACATAATAAAAGGCATATATGCAAAATCAACAGCCAACATTTTTCTCAATGGAGAGAGACTGAAACTACTTCCCTTGTGAACAGGAACCAGAGAAGTATGGCCTCTATCACCACTTCTATTGAACATTGTACCAGAAGCCTTAACCAGGGCAATAAGGCAAGAAAGGAAAATCAAAGTCATCCAGATTAGTAACGAAGTCAAACTATCCCTATTTGCTGATGATATGATCCTATGCTTAGAAACCCCAAGAGACTCAGAAAAAAAAAAAAAAAAAAAAACTGCTGGAACTAATTGAGAGATCAACACACAAAAATCAGTTGGATTCCTCAACACCAGCAAATAAATTGCTGAAAAATAAATAAGGAAATCAATAACAATTACAATAACTACCCCAAAAATAAAATACTTGGGAATAAATATTACCAAGGACACAAATGATCTGTGCAAAGAGGATGACAAAAGACAGTTCCAAGAAATAAGTTGTTGTTGTTGTTAGGTACCATCGAGTCATTTCTGACTCATGGTGACCCTACATACAGCAGAACAAAAACACTGCCCAGTCGTGTGCCATCCCCACTATCCTTGCTATAACTGAGCCCATCATTGCAGCCACTGTGTCTATCCATCTTGTTGAGGACCTTCCCTTTTTTCATTGACCCTACACTTCACCAAGAATGTTATCCTTTTCCAGAGACTGGTCCCTTCTTACAACATGACCAAAGTAGATGAGACATAGTCTGGCAATTCTCAAATTCTGGCTGCATTTCTTCAAGGACAGATTGGTTAGTTCTTTTAGCATTCATGGTACTTTCCTCACTCTTTACCAGCACCACAACTCAAAAGCATTGACTCTTCGGTCTTCCTTATACATTGTCCAGCTCTCACATGCATATGATGCAATTAAAAATACCATGAGTTGTATCAGGTACACTTTAGTCTTCAAGAAGATATCTTTGCTTTACAGCACCTGAAAGAGGTCTTTTGCAGCATATTTGCCCAATGCTATATGTCATCTGACATCTTGACCGGGCTTCCAATGGTGCTGATTTTAGAATCAAGTAATATGAAATCTTTGACAACTTGAGACTTTTCTCCATTTATCATGATGCTACTTATTGATCCAATTGTAAGGATTTTTGTTTTCTTTATCTTGAGGTGTAATCCATACTGCAGACTGCAGTCTTCAATCTTCATCAGAAAGTGCTTCAAGTCATGCTCACTTTAGCAAGCAGTTGTGTCATCAGTGTATCACAGATCATTAATGAGTCTTCCTCCAATCCTGATGCCATGATCTTTTTCATTTAGTTCAGCTTTCCTGATTATTTGCTCAGCATACAGACTGAATAAGTATTGAGAAAGGATACAACCCTGATGCACTCCTTTCCTGATTTTAAACCATGCAGTGTCACCTTGTTCTGTTTGAATAACAGCCTCCTGATCTATGTACAGGTTCCTCACGAGTACAACTAGGTGTTGTGGAATTCCCATTCTTCTCTTTGTTATCCATAATTTGTTGTGATCCACACAATTGAAGGTTTCCCATAGTCAAGAAAATACAAGTAAACACCTTTCTGGTATCCATTGCTTTCAGCCAAGGTCCATCTGATATCAGCAATGATAGCCCTTGTTCCACATACTCTTCTGAATCCAGTTTGCCTTTCTGGAAGTTCTCTGTCAATATATTTCTGCAATTGTTTTTGAATTATCTTCAGTAAGATTTTACTTTCATGTGTTATTAATGATATTGTTTGATAATTTCCATATTCTGTGGAATGTGTACAATTATGGATCTTTTCCAGCCAGTTGGCCAGGTAAATGTCTTCCAATTCTCTTGACATAGCCAAATGATTTCCTCTATTGCAGCATCTGTTTGTTGAAACATCTCAATGGTTATTCCATCAATTCCTGGAGCCTTGTGCTTTGCCAATTCTTTCAGTGCAGCTTTGACTTCTTCCTTCAATATGATTGGTTCTTGATCGTATGCCCCCTCCTGAAATGTATGAACATCAACCAATTTTTTCAGTACAGTGACTGTGTATTCCCTCTTGATGTTTCCTGCATCATTCCATATATTGCCTATGGAATCTTTCAATATTGCAACTCAAGGATTAAACTTTTTCTTCCATTCTTTCAGTTTGAGAAATGTCAAACATGCTCTTCCCTTTTGGCGTTCCCACTCCATTCATGTCTTTGCTCACTTCATCATAATAATTGACTTTGTCTTTTTGAGCTGCTCTTTGAAATCTTCTGTTCAACTCTTTTATCTAGTCATTTCTTCCATTTGCTTTAGCTTCTCTACATTCAAGAGTAAGTTTTAGCGTCTCTTCTGACATTCGCTTTGGTCTTTTAATCCTTTCCTGTGTTCTCAATGACCTTTTGCTTCCTTAATGGATGATGTTCATGATGTCATCCAATAATTCTTCTGGTTTTTGGTCATTGGTGTTCAATGTTCAAATCTATTCTTTAGATGGTCTCTAAATTCAGGAGGTATATAAACAAGGTCATATTTTGGCTCTCTTGGACTTAGTTTTAATTGTCTACAACTTCAAGTTGAACTTGCAAATGAGCAGTTGATGGTCACAATCAGCTCCTGGACTTGTTTGGATGAAGATATTCTCCATTGCTTCTTGCCCCAGATGTAGTCAATCTGATTCCTGTGTACTCCATCTCATGAAGTTCATGTGTATAGCCGTAGTTTGTGTTGTTGAAAATAGGTATTTGTGATGAATAAGTCATGGTCTTGCAAATTTCTATCATCCAGTACTATTTCTGTCACCAAGGCAATATTTTCTAACTACCATCTTTGTTTCCAATTTTTTCATTACAATCACTAGTGATAATCAGCATATCTTTATGAATATTCAGCCAATTTCAGACTGCAGAAGTTGGTAAAAAATCTTCAATTTTCCTCATTTTGGCTTTGGTGGTTAGTGGACAATTTTGAAAAATAGTAGTATTAACTGGCCTTCCTTGTAGGCATATGGACATTATTCTATCACTGTTAAGCATTGTACTTCAGGATAGATCTTCAAATATTCTTTGTGATGATGAATGCTACATCATTCCTCTTCAATTTGTCATCCCCTGCATAGTAGTTCATATGGTTGTCGGATTTAAAATGTCTAAAATCAGTCCATTTCAGCTCACTAATGCCTAGGACATCAATCTTTGTGCATTCCATTTCATTTTGACAGCTTCTGATTTTTCCCAGATTCTTACTTCATACATTCCATGTTCTAATTATTATGGATGTTTGCAGCTGTTTCTTTTCATTTGGGGTCATGCCACATCAGCAAATGGATGTCCCAAATGCTCTACTTTATCTATATCGTAAAGGTTGGCTCTACTCCAATGTGGCAGCTCTTTCCCAGTTATATTTTGAGTGTGTTCTGCCCTGAGGGGCTCAACGTCCAGCACTGTATCAGACAGTGTTTCAGAGCTATTCATAAGGTTGTCCAGTAATATATCAAGCAGTATTTCACTGCTATTCATAAGCTTCTCACTGGGAAACTCTTTGGGAAGTGGATGGGCTCTTCCTTCTTCTGAGTCTGTCTCAATTTGGAAGCTCCACTGAAACTGTCCACCATGGCAATTCTGCTGGAATATGAAATACCACTGGCACAGCCTCCAGCCTCACAGCAACATGAAAGCCACTACAGTATGACAAGCTGACTGACAAGTTCATGTCTCTAATTTGTTCCAAACCACCCCACTCATTTCCTAGCCTTCCTCCTACTGGTTCTGGGCTTGGGCCTGTCTTACACATCCTGCTTGAGGGCTTTCCCCTTACTTGTTCTAGCCATGGACATTTCTCCTTCTCCAGGCACATAAGAGATATACATAAATCAAAGAACATACCATGCTTGTGCACAGCAAGATTGAATATTGTGAAAATGTTAATTATACCCAAAGCAATCTATACATTCAATTCAATCCCAATCCTGATCCCATCAACATTCTTTAAGGGTATGGAAAAACCAGTCACTAACTTTTTATGGAAAGAAAAGAGATCTCAAGTAAGCAAAGCATTATTGAAGAAGAACAAAGTGAGAGGTCTCACGCTGCCAGATCTCAAAACCTACTATGCAGTCACAGTAGTCAAAACTGCCTAGTATTGGTACAATGATAGAAACATAGACAAATGGAATAAAATTGAGAACCCAGAAATCGATCCACTGACCTATAGTCAGCTGATCTTTGACAAAGGCCTGAAATCCATTAAATGGGGGAAGATATTGTCTGTTTAATAAACAGTGCTGGCAAAACTGGATATCCATTTGCAGAAAAATGAAACAAGATCTATACTTCACACCATGCACAAAAACTAACTCCAGATGGATCAAAGATTTAAATATGAAATCTAAAACTATAATGTTCCTCAAAGAAAAATTAGGGGCATATCTGAGGGCCCTAATATGTGGCATAAATGGACTATCAAGCATAACCCAAAATGCACAAACAGCTGAAAGTCAACTAGATGACTGGATACTTCTAAAAACTAAAATTTTATGTGCTTCCAAAGACTTCTTCAAAAGAATCAAAAGAGAACCTATAGATTGGGAAAAAATATTTGGTAATAGCATGTCTGACAAGAGACTTATCTCTAAAATTAGAAAACTCCAACACATCAACAACAAAAAGACAAATAATCAAATTTTAAAAATGGGCATACAACATGAATAGACACCTCACCAAAGAGGATATTCAGGTGACTAACAAACACCTGAAGAAATGTTCATGATCATTAGCCATTAGATAAGATATCATCTTGCCCCAGCACCAAGAGAAAAGTTCAACAAGACAGAAAATAACAAAAGCTACCAAGGATGTGGAGAGATTGGATGCTCATCCACTACTGGTGTGACTGTCATATGATACAACCACTGTGGAAAGCAGTATGGTAATTCCTTAAAAAGTTGGAATTAGAAGTACCATTTGACCCAGCCACTGTATTACTGGGTATATATCCTAAAGAAGTGAGAGCCAGAATAAGAACAGATATATGCACACACATGTTCATCACAGCACTATTTACAGTAGCAAAATGATGGAAACAACATAAGTGTCCATCAACAGAAGAATAGATAACCAAACTATGGTACATACACACAATGGAATACTATACAATGTCAAATAATAATTTAGAATCTGCAAAACACTGCATAACATAGGTGAATGTGGAGGACATTATGCTGAGTGAAATAAATCAATCACAGAAAGACAAATACTGTATTTGTAAAAAGTCAATGAAAGGTTTATATATGGAAGGAAACTTTATTTGTTGATTCCAGGTATGGAAGGGGAGGAGAAGGAACACTGCTAGATAGATAGAAGGAAGTATTGATTTGAGTGAAGGGAAGGGCAATGTACCAAATGTGAGTGATCAACACGATGACACTGAGGAAGAGGAACACAGAGAGAGGTGCATGAGAGGTAGAGACAACAAAGGCGAACCCTTTTGCATATACAGTACTGCATTGTCAGCGATAGTAAACATTGATCTATGAGTAGATAGATAGGTGGACAGGCTGAACAATTAGTCTATGCAGAGGGGAGTGTGCCTATGACCATGAATAGGGTTGACAGACAATGTTTCTAGAAGTGTATTTGTATGTTCTGTAAGAATGTCCAGGTATATAGTAGACCTGACAAGGGATGAGGTTATAGTCACTTCTTGGCCACAGTCAGTTACCCAGAAAGAACGAGTGTTGGACCTGTGGGTTCAGGACCATGGCCATAGGGGACATCAAGCTCAATTGGCATAACATTCTACACAAAATCATTGTTCCACATCCTACTGTAATGAGTAGTCCCTGGGATGACTGGGATGGGCAAATGGCCATCTATATGCAATGATGGGTCTCTCCTCCTCCAGAGCAAAGAAGAATGAAGAAAACCAAAGACACATGGAAATAGTCCAAGTGACTGGTACACCATAAAATCCTCAGCCTATATTATTATGAGACTAGAACAATTAGATGGTGCCTGGCTATCATTGTCAACCTCGCAGAGGGGGATCTATGTAGGGGACCCTGCAGAGAGTGGGAGAACACTGTGGAACAAAACTCAAAGTCATAAAAAAAAAGGACCAAGTTTGCTGGTCTGATAGATCTGGTGAAACCCCTGAGACTATGGCCCCTAGCTGCCCTTCAGATCTGGAATTGAACCAACTCCTGTGGCTGTGAGCCAAACAAAAGACAGATATATGAGCTGAATATTTACCTTAGGTAGATATACTCCTTGGAGAGATCAATCATGGGAGAAAAGAAGGGCTGTGTATGCACAGGGAGACAGCTTGGGGGACAAGAGTACATGGAAGGGAAGGACACAAGGAAGAGATAACTATGGAGGAAACTATGGGGAGGAAATGAGAGGAAAGTTGTTTCATTGTGGGAAGTTGCAGTCAATATCATGAGACAAAATATATGTGAGCTGTTGTATAAAAAATTAATTTGCTCTGTAAACTATCACCCAAATCACAATAAAAATTAAAAAAAAAAAAAAGAAAAAAAGAAAGAAATCAGAGTTTCTGAGAGGGGAAAAAAAAAATCACAGCCTAAACACCAAAAAGAAAAAAACCTTTTGAGCAGCCATCTAAGATGCTCTCCTCTCTTCTGTAGCAAAGAAGTGTGAAGAAAATCAAAGACACCTGGAAACAATTATGCAAGGATTAAATGGACCACAGGACCTCACCCTTTATGACCCTGAGACCAGAAGAACTATATGTGCCTGGCTACAAAAGACAATGGCTTGGAAAGAAATCAAAACTGGAGATACTGGATAGAGTGGGAAGAAAAATGTGAACAAAATTCAGAAACACAAAAATGATCAGAATTACTGGTCAGACAGATATTGGTGGAACCCTGAAGACTATGGCCCTGGGTTACCCTTCAGGCCTAGAAATGGACTCACTTCCATGGATTGGCTCTCAGCCCAAGAGTAGAAAGACCTACATACAAAATATCTACTCCAGGGTGATGCACCCACCTACTCTTGGGAAATGCACCCCTTAAATCAATCAGCCATAAGACATCAGAAAGACAGCATTCACAGAGGGAAACCTGGACAGATAGCAATGCATAATTAAGAAATTAGTCATAGGGCAAGGAGAGGAGAAGAGTGATTTTATGGTTGGAGATGATAATCAGAGCGTGAAATCAAATGTGCATGAACAGTTGAATGTAAAACAATTTTTTTTTTCTAAATTTGCACCCAAAGCCCAATAAAAAAATAAAATAAAACATTACTGCTAAGAAAATCCTATGGAGCAGTTCTACTCTGTAAAAAACATGGGGTCAAAATGACTCAGAATTAACTCAATAACAATGTGCATGTTTTTCTTAGTTTCTTTGGATTCAGTTGTTTGAACTTCGGCAAATTTATTTAAAGTTTCATGGCTTTAACTTTCTCTTTTATAAAATAATATAATACACTAATCACTTGCTTGGAGAAGTAAAATATTTAAATCATGTAAAACATTTAGAATATTGACTTATTCAAAGACAGTGGTCACTCAGTAAGTGTTAAATTTTATTAAGTAAATGTATTCCATTTATATTATATTCCATTTATTTATTATACTTAGTGACTTATATATGTGTACAAAATTATACAATATATCGTATTTTGAGTTTTCTTTTTCTTTATATTTTTCTTCCAGATTTATGTTGAATAAACAGATGTATTTTATTTATGTTGAATAAACAGATGTATTTTAACTATTTATTTTCTTCCACTTATTTAGAATATATTTTATATATTTATTTTTTAAAAGTGGATTTCCAAGGAATGATCTCTTAAAGTTCTGCTTTTAGAGTTAAGAAAAGAAACATAAATGATCCTTTTTTGAATGTCAAGTGAAACAAAAACAAAACAAGCAAAATATCACTGTCATGCTACTTTACTGACATTAATATTTACTATTTCTTATTATACTCAATTACTTAGTATACTCATTCTCACTGAGAAAATTATAGCAATTGAGACAAAAAAATATTAGATCTCTGCTTAATTAATTTGTTTTAGAGTAGATATAAGTCTGGGAGAAGTATGTTATTGCTTTTGAAAGAATAATGTTTTGTAACATGAACTACTGAAAAAAAATACAAGAATGAAGAGGAAATCACAGGCTTTTAGTCACTGGCTTTGGATGTTGTAGTGTATATCTTGTTTAAATGGTGTTTTGAGAATAAATCCACTTAATTTGCAGGTAGCATAGTGGCTAAAGCACTTGACTGCTAACCAGAAGGCTGGTGGTTCAAACCCACCAGCCACTCCTCGGAAGGAAGGTTGGGCAATCCTACTTCCGTAGTGATACTGCCTCGGAAGCCCAAGGAGGGGTCGCTATGAGTCGGGGCCGACTCGACGGCACATAACAACAACAACAACAATTTAAAAAAGAAAGAAAAGAAATTGAAATTGTGGACCTTATTAATCCAAACCTATTCCAAAAGTAGGCACTCTAAAAGGATCCATTGAGGGAGGATACGTGAGCCATGAGAGTGCCCTACATGGGTGGGACTGATTATATCTTTTGCTTTCCATTGTTGTTGTTGTTAAATGCCTTCGACTTCTAACAACCCAATGTACAACAAAATTAAAGACACCCTGTCATGAGCCATGTTCACAATCCTTACTATATTTAAGCTATCATTGCAGCCACTGAGTCAGTTCATCTTGTGGAAGGTCTTCCCCTTTTTCAATGACTCACCACTATACCAAACCTGATATCCTTCTCCAGGAAGCGGTCCCTTCTGATAACATGACCAAAGTAGGTGAGATGAAGTCTAAACATTCTAGTTTCAAAGGAACATTCTGGCTGTACTTCTTCCAGGGCAGATTTGCTTGTTCTTTTGGCAGTGTATGGTATTTTCAGTATTCTTCATCAACACCATAGTTTAAAAGCATCAACTATTTTTAATCTTCATATTCATTGTCCAGCTTTCACATACTAAGAGGTTATTGAAAATATCATGGCTTGATTTAGACACACCATAGTCTTCAAAATGATGTCTTTGCTCTGTAACTCTTTAAAAAGTTCTTTTGCAGCACATTTTGTTCAGTGTAATATGATGTCTGACCTCTTGACTGCTGCCTTCAAGGGGGTTAGCTGTGGATCCTCAAATGTAAAATGAAAGTTCCTCAAATTTAAAATGCTCCTTAAAATATAAAATGAAATCTTTAAGAACTTCATCTTTTCTCCATTTACTGTGATGTTGCTTATTGGTCCAATTGTGAGGATTTTCATTTTTTTGTTGTTGTTGTTGTTGTTGAGGTATAAATCATACTGAAGACTGTAGTCATTGATCTTCATCAATAAGTGCTTCAAGTCTTCTTCACTTTTAGTAAGAAAGATTATGTAATCTGAATATCTCAGGTTATTAGTGAGTCTTCCTCCAATCCTGATGTTACCTTCTCCTTATAGTCCAGATTCACAGATTATTTGCTTAGCATAGATATGGACAAAAGTTGGAAACAAAGAAGAATCACTGGTAGTTGGAAAATTTGGTCTTGATGACAGAAATAATGCTGGAACTCACATAGTAGAATTTTGCAAGACCAACAACTTGTTCACTGCAAACATTTTTTTTGAACAACACAAATGGCAGCTCTACACGTGGACTTCACCAGATGGAACACACAGGAATCTGATTACACTTGTGGCAAGAGGCAATAGAAGAGCTCAATAACTTCATCCAAAACCAAGCCAGGAGCAGATTGTAGAACAGATCATGAACTGCTCATATGCAAGTTCAACTTGAAGTTAAAGACAATTAAAACAATTCCACGGGAACAAAAATATGATCTAGAATATATCCCTCCTGAATTTAGAGACCATCTAAAGAATAGATTTGATGTATTGAACACCAATGACTGGAAACAAGATGAATTGTGGGATGAAATCAAGAACAACATCAATGAAGAAAACAAGCGGTCACTAAAAAGACAACAAAAGAAGAGAAGACCAGAATGGATGACAAAAGAGACTCTGAAACTTGCCCTTGAGTGGAGAATAGCTAAAGCAAATGGAAGAAATGACAAAATAAAAGAATTGAACCAAAGATTTCAAAGAGCAGCTCAAGAAGACAAAGCCAATTACTACAATGAAATGTGCAAAGACCTGGAGTTAGAAAACCAAAAAGGAAGAACACACTAGGCATTTTTCAAGCTGAAAGATTTGAAGAAAAAAATTAAGCCTCAAGTTGCAATATTGAAAGATTCTAAGGTCAAAACATTGAATGATGCAGGGAACATCAAAAGGAGATGGAAGGAATACACAGAGTCACTGTACCAAAAAGAACTGGTCAATCTCCATCCATTTCAGGAGGTGGCATATGATCTAGAACCAATGGTACTGAAGGAGGAAGTCAAAGCTGCAATGAAGGAATTGGTGAAGAACAAGGCTCTGGGAATTGATAGAATAGCCATTGAGATATTTCAACAAACGGATGTCGCATGGAGGCACTCACTCAGTTATGCCAAGAGATTTGGAAGACAGCTACCTGGCCAACTGACTGGAAGAGATCCATATTTGTACCCATTCCAAAGAAAGGTGATTCCACAGAATGTGGAAATTATAGAACAATATCATTAATATCATATGCAAGTAAGATCTTACTGAAGATAATTCAAAAATGGTTGCAGCAGTATATTGACAGAGAACTTCCAGAGGTGCAAGCTGGATTCAGAAGAGGACATGGGACAAGGGGTATCATAACCACTGTCAGATGGATCTTGGCTCAAGGCAAAGAATACCAGAAAGATGTTTACTTGTGCTTTACTGACTATGCAAAGACATTTGATTGTGTGGATCATGACAAATTATGGACAACATTGAGAAGAACTGGAATTCCTGAACACTTGATTGTACTCATGAGGAACCTGTACCTTGACCAGGAAGCTGTCATTCCAACAGAACAAGGGGACACTGCATGGTTTAAAATCAGGAAGGGAATGAGTCAGGGTTGGATCCTTTCTCCATACTTATTCAGTCTATATGCTGAGCAAATAATCCAAGAGGCTGGACCATATGAAGAAAAACGTGGCATCAGGATTGAAGGAAAAATCATTAACGACCTGAGATACACTGATGATACAACTTTGTTTGCTGAAAGTGAGGATGACTTGATTACATCTCAATATAAAGAAGACAAAAATCTTCACAACTGGACCAATAAGCAGCATCATGAAAAATGGAGAAAAGATTGAGGTTGTCAAAGAATTCACTTTGCTTGGTTCTACAATCAAGGCCAATGGAAGCAGCAGTCAGGACATTAAATGATGTGTAGCACTGGGTAGGTTGGCTGCAAAAGAACTCTTTGAAGTACTGAGGAACAAGGATGTCTCCTTGAGGACTAAGGTGCACCTGACACAAGCCATGATATTTCCAACTGCCTTGTATGCATGTGAGAGCTGGACAATGAATAAGGAAGACCAAAGAAGAGTTGATGCCTTTGAGTTGCGGTGCTGGAGAAGAATGCTGAAAGTACTGTGGACTGCCAAAAGAATTAACAGATATGTCCTGGAGATAAGTCCTGGAGATGCTCCTTGAAAGGGAGGATGGCCAGAATTTGTCTCACATACTTTGGTCATGTTGTCAGAGGGGAGCATTCCCTGGAGAAGGATGTCATGCTTGATAAGGTGGAGCGCCAATGAAAGAGGGGAAGGCCTTCAACAAGATGGATTGACACGATGGCTGTGATGATGGGCTCAAGTATAGCAAGGATCTTGGAGTTGGTGTGGGATCGGGCAGTGTTTTATTCTGCTGTGCATGGAGTCACTTTGAGTCAGAAACAACTCAACAGCACCTAAAAACAACAACATAGATATTTAATATTTAATAGATATTTAAAAGTGCCAGAAGATGAGCCCATTGTGTTAGAAGACACTCAAAATATGAGTGGGATGAGATGACTGGGGAAGAGATGACTCCTCAGAGTAGAGATGACTTTCATGATATGGATGGAGCAAAGCTTTCGGGACCTCCACTGATTGATGTGGCATGACTCAAAATGAGTACAAACAGCTGCAAACATCTACTAGTAATCAGAACATGGAATGAACAAAACATGAATCTAGGAAAACTGGAAGTTGTCAAAAATAAAGATCAAAATCCTTGGCATTAGTGAGCTAAAATGGACTGGTTTTGGCCATTTTGAATTGATATGATCTACTATGCTAAGAATAACAATTTAAAAAGGAATGATGTTGCATTCATTGTCACGAAGACTGTTTCAAGATCTGTCCTGAAGTACAATGCTGTCACTGACAGGATAATACCCATAATGCTTACAAGGAAGAACACTTAATACTACTATTATTCAAATCTATGCACCAACCACCAAAGCCTAAGATGAGGAATCTGAAGATTTTCACCAAATCTGTAGTCTGAAATTGACTGATTGTGCAATCAAGCTATGCTGATTATCACTGGTGACTGGAATGCAAAAGTTGGAAACAGAAGAATCACTGGTAATTGGAAAATTTGGCTTTGGTGATAGAAATGTTGCTGGAAATCGCATGATAGAATTTGACAAGACCAAAGACTTATTCATTGTAAATACCATTTTTTAACAACATAAATGACAGCTATATACATGGACTTTGGCTGATGGAATACACAGAAATCAGATTGACTACATCTGTGGCAAGAAGCAAAGGAGAAGTTCAATATCTTCAGCCAAAATGAGGCCAGGATTGCGGAACAGACCACCAACTGCTCATATGCAAGTTGAAATTCAAGTTGAAGACAATTAAAGTAAGTCCATGAGAGGCAAAAGATGACCTTGAATATATCCCGCTTGAATTTGGAGACCATCTAAAGAGTAGATTTGATACACTGAACACCAATGACAGAAAACTGGAGGACTTGCAGGATGGCATCAAAAACATCATCCATGAAGAAAGAAAAAGATTATTAAAAAGAGAAGAAAGGAAGAACATACCAAAGTGGATGTCCTAAGAGACTCTGAAACTTGCCCTTGAGTGGAAAGTAGCTAAAGTAAATGGAAGAAATGACAAGATGAAAGAGGTGAACAGAAGATTTCAAAGACCAGCTCGAGAAGACAAAGCCAACTATTATAATGAAATGTGCAAAGACCTGGAGTTAGAAAACCAATAGAGAAGAAATTCAGCATTTCTCAAGCTGAAAGAACTAAAGAAAAAAATTTAAGCCTTGACTTGCAATATTGAAAGATTTTATGGGCAAAATATTGAATGATACAGGAAACATCAAGAGAAGGTGGAAGGAATACACAGTTACTGTACCAAAAATAATTGGTCAATGATCATCCATTTCAGGGGGTGGCATATGATCAAGAACCAATGGTATTGAAGGAAGAAGTCAAGCCTGCATTGAAAAAAATTGGTGAAGAGCAAAACTCCAGGAATTGGAAGAATACCCACTGAGATGTTTCAACAAATGGATGCTGTACTGGAGGCACTCACTTAGATATACCAAGAAATTTAGAAGACCACTACCTGGACAACTGACTGGAAGAGATCCATATTTTTACCCATTCCAAAGAAAGGTGATCCCACAGACTGTGGAAATTCTCAAACAATACCATTAATATCACATGCAAGTAAAATCTTGCTGAAAATAATACACAAACAGTTGCAACAGTATATTGACAGAGTTTCCAGAAATGCAAGCTGGATTCAGAAGAGGACATGGAATGAGGGATATCATTGTGGATGTCAGATGGATCTTACCTGAAAGTAAAGAATACCAGAAATATGTTTATTTATGTTTTATTGACTATGTAAAAACATCCAATTGTGTGGATCATAACAAATTATGGATAACTTTGAGAAAAATGAGAATTTGGGACTCTTGATTGTACTCATGAGGACCTCTGTTCATAGATCATGAGGCTGTCATTCAAACAAAACAAGGGAACACTGCATGGTTTAAAATCAGAAAGGGGGTGTTTCAAGGTTGTATCCTTTCACCATACTTACTCAATAAGTATGCTGAGCAAATAATTTGAGATGCTAGATTATATAAAGAAGAACATAGCATCAGGATTGGAGGAAGATTCATTAACAATCTGCAATATACAGAAGACACAACTTTGTTTGCTGAAAGTGGTGATGATTTAAGGCACTTACTGATGAATACAGTCTGCAGTATGGATTACACCTGAATAGAAAGGAAACAAAAATCCTCACAACCAGTCCAATAAACGGTTTCACAATGAATGGAGAAAAGATTGATGTTGTGAAGGACTTCATATTACCTGGTTCTATAATCAACACCAATGGAATCAGCAGTCAAGGCATCAGACAACATGCTGCATTGAGCAAATCTGCTGTAAAAGACCTCTTCCAAGTGATGAAGAACAAAAAATCTTGAAGAGTAAGGTATGCCTAACCCAAGCCTTGGTATTTTCAATCACCTCATATGCATATGAGAGCTGAACAGTGAATAAGGAAGACTAATGAAAAGTTGATGCTTTTGAATTGTGGTGTTAGAGAAAAATTCTAAGAGTCCCATGGACTGCTAAAAGGACTAACAGATCTGTCCTGGAAGAAGTGTGGCCAGAATGCCCCTTGGAAACAAGAATGGCAGACTTTGTCTCACCTACTTTGGTCATGTTTTCGAAAGGAACCATTCCCTGGAGATGGATATCATGCTAAGTAAAGTGGAGGGTCAATGAAGAAGAGGAAGGACCTCATCAAGATAGATTGACATAGTGGTTACAAAAAATGGTCTCAGGTATAGCAAGGATCATGAAGCTGGCATAGGACTGGGCAGTGTTTCGTTCTCCTATGCATAGGGTCGCTACTAGTTGGAGACGACTCTACAGCACCTAACAACAACAACAGCAGATATTTAATAAGTATGGTGAAAGGATACAAGTGTGACACACTCCCTTTTTGATTTTAAACCATGCAGTATTCCCATGCTCTGTTCAAATGACAGCCTCCTGGTCTATGTACAGGTTCCACATGAGTAAAATTAAATGTTCTGGAATTTCCATGCTTTGTAATGTTATCCTCAATTTATTATGATCCCCACAGTCACATGCCTTTGTATATAGTCTATAAAGCACAAGTAACATCTTTCTGTTATTCTTTGCTTTCAGCCAAGATCCATCTAATATCAACAATGATATCACTTACTCCGTGTCCTCCTTTGAATCCTGCTTCCATTTCTGGAAGTTCCCTGTCAATATACTGCTGCAACTTTTTTTGAATTATCTTCAGCAAAATTTTACTTGCAGGTGATAATGATATTGGTTGATAATTTCCACATTCTTTTCAATCACTATTCTTTGGAATGGGCACAAATATGAATCTTCCAGTCAGTTGTCCAGTTAGCTGTCTTCCAATTTACTTGGCATAGGGAACTATGTGTGGCATCTGTGTGTTGAAACATCTCAATGAGTATTCCATCAATTCCTGGAGCATTGTTTCTTGCCAATTCCTTCATTGCACCTTGAATTTCTGCCTTCAATACCATTGGTTCTTTATAGTGTGCCACCTCTCTGAAATAACTGAACACTGACCAATTCTTTTTGCTACAGTGACTCTGTGTATTCCTTCCATATTCTTGATAAGTCTTACATCATTCAATATATTGCCCATAAAACTTACTGTCGTCAAATCAATTTGACTCATTGTGACCCTTTCTTGGGTTTCCAAGGCGGTATCTCTATGGAAGCAATTCACCCAATCTTCCTTCAGAGGAGTGGCTGGTGGGTTTGAATTTTCAGCCTTCTGGTTAACAGTCAAATACCTTAGGCACTACACCACCAGAGCTCATAGAATTCTTCAATATTGCAATTCAAGGTTTGATTATTTTCTTCACTTCATTCAGTTTCAGAAATGCTAGGTGTGTTCTTCCTTTGGTTTTCTACCTCCACATCTTTTCAAGATTCATTATAATTATTTATCTTGTCTCTCAAGCTTCTCTTTAAAATCTTCTGCTCAATTTTTTATCTTGTCATTTCTTCCATGTGCTTTAGCTATTCTCTGTTCAAGAGCAAGTTTCAGAATCTCTTCTGACATCCATTTTGGTCTTGTCTTTTTTTAATGACCATTTTCCTTCTTCATGTTTGATGTTATTCATGTCATCTCATAACTTGTCTAGCTTTCAGTCATTGGTGTCCAAAGCTTCAAATCTCTTCTTCAGATGGTCTCTATAAATTCAACTGGGATATAATCAAGATCATATTTTGGATTTCCATGGCATCCATCGATTAGACGCCCCCCCCCCTTTTTAATGGTCTGATTTTGCGCAGTTTAATTGATTGACCCATATGAATGGAGAAAAGGAGATTAGAATATCTTTTTTTTTTTTCCAGCATTTGGACCCTTGAAATAACTCTGGTGTCAAAAGAAGGAATGCCCCAAATCGCCACCATGTAACCAACTGAAACTAGCTTGAAAAATTACAAGTCATATTTGTAACTATACTGCTAACCAAAAGTTTGGAAGTTGGAATCCACCAGTAGATCCAGGAAAGAAAACACTTGACAAGCTCCTCAAAGTGTTACAGCCTAGGAAACCCTAAGGGGAAGTTCTCCTTTGTCATATAGAGTTGCTGTGAGTTTTAGTTGACTTGATGGCACAGAACAATATTTATCATGGCGATACACAGATAGTAAATGAAACTAGAGGAGAGATATCTCTTGCTATGTTTCCTTTTCTGTTCTGTCTCAGAATCTGCTCCATTCCTCTTTGGCGTCATGGCCTGGTTTTCAATGTTTCTAAATACACAAGATGACAATTTTCAGTCCTTCGCATCTTCTCTCTTAAAAAAAAAAGAGAAGTACATATTGAAACTGAAATCTCTAAATATCAATTCTACATTCCTAGGTAAATGACTTTAGGTCAAAAAATACGCTTGGGGCAATTAAATACTATAAAACTCTATTATTTTGTGTGCATTAAAAGTCAGTCCTTGAGGGAATATTTTGGTGAAGGAGGGCACTTAGCAATTAATTAAAGAGATGCTTACTTTGGACATCAAAATTATACAGACTAAATTCCAGCTGTTAGTGCATAACCCTCTCTTCTACATGTACATGTGATTCTGGCTATTCTAGTTATAGACTTAATTCAGGATCTGATGTTTTTATTAGGCCCTAGAATAGCAGTTATGTGAATTCTCCCCTTATTTTATCATATAAGACATACAATTCATCTATATTCCTATAACTGACTTAGAGAAGATGAGTGTATTTAGATTAGAAAAGCGTAATTAAATACTGGGCCTTATGTATACTATTAGTAAGTTATTGCCTCCCAATATGTATAAGGATATCTTTATTTGGGTATAAAATTTTCCTCTGGTCCACTCTCTACTAAATTTTAGACTTTTATATTTTCTGAGCTAATTTTTTTTCTTCTTAAAACAGCTATAAATTTTATGAAAAAGAATCAAACCTTCCAGATTGTAATTGAAAACATTTTTGTCTATCATGGTCCTACAGTTTACTAGAATGATAATCAAAAATGAATTTCTAATCATATCTTAGGAAAATAAAACTTAGGACTTCTTTTTCCATTACTTCCTACTTGTTCTCTAAGCTAAAATATCTGAAACCCTTTCTGTCAACTTACTGAAATAATCACATGCCTTATTGAAATGCCAGTCTCCCATAATTCAATAGCTGAACTGCTCTATGACCACTGAGACTTCAGCTGGTGTGTGTGTGGTCTTTAGATGAGTGGCAAAATATTGCACATTATATTTTGCCAGTAAAGTACATTTGAAAGTACTTCATTAAAATAAATAAATAAATAGATTCAATCCCTCTTTTATCATGAATGTTGTATTAAACTGGAAGTTTAGAAGGTGAAGACAAATAGCTAGGAAGCTACAAATTATCTCATGCCTTTGCAGCAATTAAAGATGAAATCAAGGTAGCATAATTTCTGTATTCCTTCCTTGGCCTAAAGCTTTTTTATTAAGGTCATATAATTTCAATTATATATTAATGACTGTATTCTAGAGTTAGAAGATTGCTAGATTATATTGTATAGATTACATTGGTATATATGAGGTACCTAGATGATGCACAGTTCACATTTAGCTAGTAATATGAACATGGAGCTTGGTGATGTAGTGATTAAGGCATTTAGCTGCTAATCAAAAGGTTGGTATTATAAACCCATCAGCTGTTCTATGGAAGAAGGATGAGGCAGTCTGTTTCTGTAAAGATTTACAGCCTTTGTAATGCAATAGGGATCACTATGAATTGAAATTGACTTAATGGCAGTGAGTTTGGTTTGGTTTGGATTAATCTAAATGTTGGGGGTTTGAATCGCCTCAGCAGTACCACAGAAGATGGGCCTGGTGATCTATATTTGTTAGGATTACTGTCAAGATAACCCTATGGAGCAATTCTACTCTGTAACACATGGGATCTCCATGAGTCAGAATCAACTCCGCAGCCACTAGCAACAACAATGTAATATATAATACAGTGTTTGAGTTACCCATTTTTTTATCTTTTATGTTGATCTAATAACTCACAAAAATGATAGCTGAAAAAACTGAGGCTCAAAAAGGCAATCTAATTTTTCCAAGTCCTTAGTGGTGGTAGAGACAAGATTTGATCTAGTACCCAGGCCTACTGGTCTCCAATTGTACTCTTCTATTTCACATTCACTATGTAGTCTTCCTATTCCTTTTTTTTTTTTTTTTTTAATTGGTAAATTGCTGGGTTTACATTTGCTATTATCTCTTATTATAAGATACTTGTTCTTAGCTGTTGCTGAGTCATTTTTGACTCACAATGACCCCATGTAACAGAGTAGATCTGCCTCATAGAAGTTTCTTGGCTGTTATCTTTATGGAACTAAGTCCCCAGGTCTTTCTCCCACTGAACTGCTGCATGGGTTTGAACCTCCAACCTTTCACTTAGCAGCATAGCACTTAACTCTTTGCACAATGAGTGCTCCTTTATAAGATATTAATTAGTGGTTAAATCCATTGTTTCTACTATCTAACGTGACCTAGGTTAAGAGAGAAGCATTATTAATATTTATAGGGCTTCAATGATAGAGCTCTGGTTATTTTTGTGTTAGAAGAATTTGGTTGTAAACAAGTTTACTAACCAAAAAGAGAAGAAAAAAAAAATTGCCTGAAATGATAACTGAGTCATTCCAAGAAGTAGCTTACATTTGATGTTAAAAGTAGATATTAAAAAGGCCCATAATGTTTATCTAAATTCTAACTTTATCCATAGCAATCACTGTGGAATATAAATAATTAATTGGATACTTAAAAAAATTTAAATTAGATAAACATGCTGAAATGTCTATTTAGATTTGGAATAGCATATCATCTTTCTTATCAAATTATGATTTAGGCCCAAGCTTTCTATAAATTAAAATCCTTTCAATTAAATTGCATGTAGCTCTCTCATTATAATCATTACACTAACTACTATGAATGTTGTACTATATTATTTGAAGACCAAACTATCTCTTATCTCTACTCCTGAAGTAAATTTATATACATAAAGAATCTCTGACCCCTCATTAATGAACAAGGAACGCGTTCAATGAGTTTATTGTTAAAAAGAATAATTACATCTATCCCAGTAACATTTTCTTCCAGCTAATTTGGTTCAGGTTGAAAACTGAGATGCTCAATGCTTTTTAAAAGAAATAACAAAGGGATATTTCATAAGTGAAAAGAGACAAATCTCTGTTCTTCCACATATAAGAGAGTGTTTTCTACAGAAGAAATTCCTCTTTTTAAATTTCATCTGTGAATGCTCATTTTCCACCTGAAATATTTCTCCCATTTCATTTGCTGGGATTCCACATATTGTTTTAAAGTGGATAAATGACTTTAAATGATCAATTTTCTGAGTTTTTATGTGAACCCTTTTATTTTATTGGAAAATGAGTTTAACCTTTAGACATTCTAATAATGTGTTTATATTTTATGACCAGCTGCTTCATGCTTAAGATTATCCCAAGTGCTTGTGGTCTGTCCACCAAGGCAGCACATATTGATTCATAGTGGCCCCTCCTTAGATTTCCGAGGGGATATCACTATGAAAGTAGATTGCCCTATCTTCCTTTCAAGGAGTGACTGGTAGGTTTGAACGACCAGCCTTCTAGTTAGGAGTCAAATGCCTTAGGCATCACCAGAACTCCCATCAACTGCATAGATAAAGCTATTTCAGTCACAGGTTTCATAGAAGAGAATTTAAATTTTAGGAATTATGTTAAAAAATAGTTGCCATGATCTTTTTAACTTCTTAGTATAAAAGTATTGTTAGAAATGTGTGTGTAGTGAAATTGTACTGAAATATGTAGTGACATTGTTGATAATTATGATGTAAGTGAACACATCTTTCTTAAAAAGGTGTTACTCGACTGTTTAGTACTAAAAGCATTCCTGCTTGATTTTAGAATTAAGTTGTTGTTTAACAGATATCCATAGCAGACTGAGTTGAATAGTCATATCACTAGTGATAAACTAGCTACTCATGAATGCACTTAACAGTTTTTAATTCTTCTTTCAAATTACTTTTACCTTTCCAATGAAAAAAATACCAATTTTAAATTTGATAAAATGCTTTACAAAAATATATAATGATGTCTCTTTTACTCCTTTACATGTTGGAAAACCAAGTTTTGATTTTAAGTAAAGAAACCCTGTCACGGGCCGTGACCCTCCTCATGCAGTAAGATGGCAGCAGCAGGACTCAGAAACACATACTTACTGATTCCTCCTGGTCTTGTTAGTGAATAAGGAATATGTATGTCATAAACCCAGTTGGGCTACATCAGCAACACTACATTAAGCAGCACATACAATTTGCACATTTATGGACTGATATGCTTAGCCTTTATGAAGACTCATTTTTCTATTGCCTGAAAAGAAATAATACTAATAGGGTATGCAATTAAGAGCTCCCATGAATAATGGAAAAATTGGTGACCTGTAACCATTTTTAGTACTCTGTGTTGCTGTGAAAGTATAATGAATTCCCCTCTATTCTCTTTGCAAAATATCAATGCAGATAAATAATCTACAACATGGATGGAATAACCTAGGATATGATGAAAGGATGGTGACCAACATAATCTCAAAAGAAATAGTCTTTCTTCCCTTTATTTCTCCTGTCTCCCAATTTACTGACTCGTCATGATAAATCAATTCAATTCTAAAAGTATTCAGTAATAATCTCCTTCTCTGGTAGATGCTATATAAATAAATAGTAACCCTTTGTATCCAGGAATAATAAAGCACACTGAGAAGAAGGGGAAGAAGGGGCATACAAATTGGGGGGGGGTGGGAGTCAATAGCTCTATAATATAGTTTAAGAAGTAAAATGAGTGGTGGATAAAACACATGAAGAATTCAAAGAAAGATGCAACAGAGGGAGAGGGGAAAATTGGAGGAAGTCTTTAGAATGGAGTAGGGATTTGAACAGTTATTAATGTATGGATAAAAAAAAGTGTGCATGTGTGTGAGAGGACATCAAAGCTCTGGTAAAATGGTGGAAAAGGCAGACAAAGTAAACAGATACTCTTCAACAAAGAGAAAAGGAACCAATTAACTCAGATAGAGAAAAGCATCCTGGAGCCCTGAACTTTGAAAGGAAGGATACAGAAGAGGGCTAGACTCCAACTCTGCCTGAGCAAAATGGCAGAAAAGGAGACATATGGAGCTGTGGACAGTCACTGATGCTGATGGTATGGAGAGCTTGGATATTGCCAAGCAGTGTGAGGACCTAAAAATTTGTCTAAAGACTGGCCCTACTAGCCAGGGCCTGAGTGGAGGGCTGCACTGGTGGTTGGTGAATAATAGAGGAAGTAGAAAAGAGGGAGATGGACTTTTGGCTGTCTGGAGAGCACAGCCATTTTGAATGTTTACAACCAATTCAAGTATTTTGCATATTTAACACAATAGTGTTCTCTCAGATTCCTGGGACCTAAGAATAGACTCCACTTGCCAGAGATAATAAGGACATACCAGACACTGAGGACTGGAAAAGTGCAATATTCCCCTTGTTACTCTTATACCCCACACCCTCTTGCTGAACAGAGGTGCAGCCATCCCTCACTCCCACCCACCTTCTGGGGGGGGGGCAGGGATTCCATCCCAGTCTGTGTGCTCTGACAGACGCTGGGTTCCCTGCCCCACCCCACACAGTTTTTTTTTTTTTTTCCTCATCCTTTTTATTATAATTTTTTCTTCTTCCCTTCCCAGGTTCCAGCTTTGGGTTTTTTCTCCCTTCCCTTTTCCTGGTTCCCATTATTTTCTTTCATGTGTTTCTCCCCATCAATTTTTTTTTTTTTTCCTTTTAACACTTTTCTCTTAACACTTTTCTCTTTTTTTTTCTTCTTTATTCTCCAAACTCTTTTCTCTTATTACACCCTCCCCAGATATTATGTTTCCTGTTCATATTTCTTTAGGTTTTTTAAAGTATTTCTTTAAATATTTTCTCATATTTATTGCTCTTCTTCTTCTTCTTCTTCTTCTTCTTCTTCTTCTTCTTCTTCTTCTTCTCCTTCTCCTTCTCCTTCTCCTTCTCCTTCTCCTTCTCCTTCTCCTTCTCCTTCTCCTTCTTCTTCTTCTTCTTCTTCTTCTTCTTCTTCTTCTTCCCCCTTTTTCCCATTTTGGTTACTGTTGCTGTGTGTTTATGTGGTGTTCATTTTTTTTTTGTCCTCTTGCTTTTACTTTTTTTATTTTCTATTGCTGTTTTTGTCTAACTGAGTGGGAGACAACAACTCTGCCCATATGACCCAACCATACTCACACCTCCTGCAGCTCCACTTACTGTGATCCACTACTTCCTTCTGCACCAACTGGTCAATGATGCATGATCATCAATGAGAGCCTGACTCACCCTTAACTGCTCTTCACAGTTAACAGAGGTCTGTGCAGCCACTTTTTTTCTCTGTCATTTCAACCAGGAGACAGGCGGTACATGCATAAGTGCTGCCAATCTGTGAATAGAGGAGTACAGTACCCTGCTAACTCAGATTAAAAATAAAAAGGAAAAAAAAAAAAAAGGAAATGAAAATCTTGGACAAATCACTCCAACATACAATCACCAATTAAATGCAAATACAACAGAGTCATAATGTCTCAGACACAGCAGACCATCAAGTCCACACAAAGAAAGAAGATAAAGCAGTAGAAATAAACAAGCAGGTTACAGACCAGAACACATCCCTGAGGAAGAAGCAGCATTGGAACCCCGTGATAAGGAATTCAAAGGAATTATATATAGGTACCTTCAATACTCTGAGAGACACATCAAGGAAAATACAAAAAATGAAGCAAAACACAGACAAACTGTAGAACAATTTAGGAAGAAAACACAAGAACAAAATGACAAAATAAATAAAATATTAGAAAAGATACAAAATCTACAGATAGAAATCCAGAAGATTAATACTAAATTTTCAGAAATAGATAACATATCAAAAGGACAGAGGAGTAGAACTGAATCAAGGGAAGATGGAATCAATGAGATTGAAGACAAATACCTGAATATTTCTTTGGAAGGAGATCAATCAGAGGAAAAAAAAAAAAAAGAGAGCAAAACAAAATGAAGAAAGCCTAAGATTCATGTGAGATATGATCACAAGGAGTAGCCTACATGTAATCAGAATTCCAGAACAAGAAGAGAAAAATAGAATCACTGAGAAAATTGTCCAAGATTTGCTGGAATAGAACTTCCCTGATATGATTAAAGATGAGAACATATCCATTCAGGAAGTCCAACGAAATGAAGAGAAAAATTTCCAACCAAGAATTGTATATCCAGCAAAATTGTCCCTCAAATATGATGGTGAAATTAGGAGATCTGCAGATAAGCAAAAATTAAGGAAATTTGTTAAAACCAGATGAACTTTATAAGAGATATTAAAGTGACTCCTCTGAACAGAGAACCAATAATAGCAAACATCAACTGACCATTAATACGTATGATGACATAACCTAGAAACCAACCCAGTTATGGAAATATCCAAAGTAAATTAAACTTACAAGTCCAAAGTAAATTAAACTTACAAGATTGTAAACAGGGAACTAGAAACATCTATTGACAAATAAGGACAACCTAAAATCAAAAAGAGAGAAAAAAATAGTGTAGTTACAAAACTTCTAAATGGTGAGGAACTCAAGAGAGCTGCAAGGTAGAATGGACTATTTTAAACTCAGGGAGAAAATTATAAATCACAAGGTAACCATAAAGAAAAATGATACACCTTCACATCTCAGTACAAAAGAGGACAAGCACAAGTATTTAGCAGACACTAAAACAACAGCAAGGAAGGAAATGATAGCACGATTCATAAAATAAATAACATTGGCACAGAAAATAATATGGAACAAAGAATCCAGGAACACCATGAAAAAACACTTAACAAAATGACAGCAACAAATTCATTTCTGATAAAATTATTAATTTCTGATAAAATTGACTTTAAGACAAAAAACACTACAAGAGACAAAGAAGAACAATATATAATGATTAAAGGGTCAATTAAACTAGAAGATATAACCATTTTAAAAATCCATGGACCCAATGAAAGAGCCCCGAAATACATAAATAAGACTTTAATAGAATTGAAAAGATAAATAGATGACTCCACAGTCATCAAAACCAAAACCAAACCCATTGTCGTTGAGTCGGATCTGACTCATAGTGACCCCTCCTTGGGTTTCTGAGGCAGTATCACTATGGAAGTAGATTGCCCGACCTTCCTTCTGAGGAGTGGCTGGTGAGTTTGAACCACCAGCCTTCCAGTTAGCAGTCAAATGCCTTAGGCATTAAATATCCATGGGCCCAATGAAAGAGCCCCAAAATAAATAAATCAGACCTTAACAGAATTGAAAAAGCAAATAGATGACTTCACAGTCATCAAAACCACAGTCATAGTAGGAGAATTTATTACAACTCTTTCAATGAAAGATAGAACAACTGGAAAGAAACACAACAAAGATGCAGAAGAGGTAAACAATACAATCTGCCAACTTGACCGTATACACATCTATAGAGCATTTCACCTAACAACAGCACAATATACATTCTTTTCTAGTGCACATGGGACATTCTCCATGATAGACCATATGTTAGTCCATAAAGCTAGCCTTCATAAATTTAAAAACATTGAAATACTGCAAAGCATCTTCTCAGATCACAATGCTATCAAATTAGAAATCAAAAATACAAAGATTAAAGGAAGAAGAGCAAGTATATAGAAACTAAACAACACCCTCCATAAGAAAGACTAGGTCATAGAAGAAATAAAAAATGAAACTAAAATATTTCTTGAATCAAATGAGAATGAAAACACAACATACCAAAATATTTGGGTCACAGCAAAAGCAATGATCAGAGGTCAATTTTTAGTAATACATGCACACATCAAAAAAGAAGAGCCAAAATCAACACTTGAAACCAACATCTCCAACAATTGAAATGAGAACAGCAAGAAAAGTCTACAGTCACCAGAAGAAAGGAAATAAT
>NW_006921597.1:25143183-25145079 GCF_000298275.1 Orycteropus afer afer | reverse complement strand
GTTCAGAGAAGAAATGGCACCAATCCTACTCAAACTATTCCAAAACAGAAAAGGATGGAATGCTCCCAAGTTCATGTTATGAAGCAAACATAACCTTGATACCAAAACCAGGCAAATATATCACTAAAAAGGAAAACTACAGACCAATAACCCTGATGAATATAGGTGCAAAAATCTTCAACAAAATCCTAGTCAATAGACTCCAACAACATATCAAAAAAAAAATAAAACATTATGACCAAGTGGGGCTCATATTAGGTACTCCAGGATGATTGAACATTAGAAAAGCAATCAGTATCATCCATCATATAAATAAAACAAAAGAAAAGAACCACATGATCATATCAATTGATGCAGAAAAGGCATTTGATAAAATCCAACACCCATTTTAGGTTAAAAAAAAACTCTTAGCAAAATAGGAATAGAAGGGACATTCCTCAACAAATTAAAAGGCATATATACAAAACAAACAGCCAACATTATTCTCAATAGAGGGAGATGGGAAACCATTCCCCTTGTGAACAGGCAACAGACAAGGATGCCCTTTATCACCACTTCTATTCAACATTGTATTGGAAGTCTTTGCCTGGGCAATAAGGCGAGAGAGCGAAATCAAAGGTATCCAAATTGGTAAGGAAGAAGCAAAATTATTCGTATTTGCTGATGATATGATCCTATACATAGAAAACCAAAGAGACTCAGTAAAAAGCTACGAAAATTAATTGAGAGATTTAGCATAGTGGGAGGATGAAAGATCAACACACAAAAATTAGTTGAATTCCTGTACACCAGCAAAGAGATTGCTGAAAAAGAAATGAAATCAATACCAGTTACAATAGTTACCAAAAATAAAATACTTGGGAATACATCTTGGCAGGGGCCAAAAGTCCTGTACAGAGAAAACTACAAAAGACTACTTCAAAAACCATGAGAGATCTGCATACATTGAAGCACATACCATGCTTGTGGATAGGAAGATTGAATATTGAACATTGAAAATGACAATTCTAACCAAAACAACCTATACATTCAATGCAATTCCAATGTAGATCCCATCATCATTCTTTAAAGATATGGAAAAACCAATCACTAACTTTATTTTATTTTATTTTTTATTGTGCTTTAGGTGCAAGTTTACAGAGCAGAGCTTGTTTTATGTTGAACATTTTGTGTACATTTGGTTTCACTCCCTAATTCCCATCCCCAACCCTAACCCACTCTCCTCCCTTCTCTGACCAGTAACCACACACACCCTGCCCCTCATAGTTATGCACTCCTGTGTGTCCTGCATTTCCTCTATGCAAATGTTGCCCCTCTGGTGCCCTGTGGTCGATCGCTCCAATGGATGCTAGTTGTTGTTATGTACCCTTGAGTCAGACCTGACTCATAGCACCCCTCCTTGGGTTTCTGAGACAGCATCACTATGGAAGCAGATTTCCCAACCTTCCTTCTGAGGAGTGGCTGGTGGGTTTGAACTGCCAGCCTTCTGGGTTGCAGTCCAGTATCTTTGGCATTATGTTATCAGAGCTCCTAGGGACGTATCTCCATAGAATGTATGGGTGTGTCACTCTGGGTTGAGTGGTCTGTGTGTATGTCTTATTTACTATTGGGATAAGAGCCAACCCTTGGGAGTGAGTTTTATTCCAGGCCTGGAGTGTATTGTGTATTCCAGGCCCATAGTATTGGAGGTCCCACCAGAGTAAATCCACCCAGTAATTCTGGTCCTTACTGTGATTTTGGATTTTGTTCCATGTTTTTCCTCCCACTCTATCCAGGATCTCCAGTTTTGATCCTTTCTCGAGTGATTGGCATTGGTAGCCAGGCCCCATCTAGTTCTTCTGGTGTCAAGGTCCATCATGTCCTAGGGCTGATTGCTTCCAAATGTCCTTGGCTTTT
>NW_006921597.1:25142042-25143083 GCF_000298275.1 Orycteropus afer afer | reverse complement strand
TTTTTTTGTACTCTTCTTCACTTCTGATGATAGAAGATCATTAGCTGCATCTTAGATGGCAACTTGAAAGCTTTTAAGATCCCAGTAGCTACTCATCAACATAGGTTGTGGAACAAGATTTTTATGTATAAATATTGTGTCAATTGAGTCTGGTGTCCCCCAGTACTATGGTACTGAGTCACTAGATCCATTGGATCTCTCTCTCACAGTGTCTGGCTCTCTGTGAAGGGTTGCTCTATGTCTGTCTTCTGTTGCTTCTATAAGGATTGTGGGTATTTTGTATCACTGGTATCTGTGCAAGATTAGCCTCAGCAGAATCTATCCTTGGTCTAGAGTATAATACTGTTCACTGACTCCCATATGATCTTCTCAGATGTTTATGTGTTTATCTGTAGCCTGGTGTTTAGTGTTAATGGTAAAAGCAGCATTGTGGGTATACTGGTATTAGCCTCTGTCATCTAGATCTTATGTGCACAATTTGGTGTCCTCCCTTTCCCTAATGTTAGATTAGGGAAAGGAAATCTATTAATAATAGATTCTTTCCATATAATCCCTCCTCTTGCCTATCTCACTGTGTGGCCCCCAACTAGCCCAAAATTATCCCCTCCCTTTCTTTTCCTCCTCACCTCAGTAAACTACAAAGTTTGTTCCTTTCCTTATGCAAACTATTTTTTGTCTTTTTACAATAATGGGCTCCTGCAATATTTGTTTTTCTGCAACTGAGTTACTTCACTCAGTATAATGTCCTGCAGGCTCATTCACATTGTCAATCACTAACTTTATATGAATTGGAAAGAGATCTTGGGTAAGCAAAGCACTACTGAAGAGGATGAACAAAGTAGGAGGTCTCAGAGACCCAGATCTCAAAACCTACTATACAGCTATAGTAATCAAAACTGCCTGGTATTGGTCCAACTACAGACACATGTTGTTGTTGTTGTTGTTGTTGTTTGCCTTTGAGTCGGCCCTGACTCATAGCGACCCCTCCTTGGGTTTCCGAGGCAGTATCACTACGGAAGTAGGATTGCCCAACCTTCCTTC
>NW_006921597.1:25123697-25140733 GCF_000298275.1 Orycteropus afer afer | reverse complement strand
TGGTGAAACCCCTGACACTATAGCTTCTAGTTGCCCTTCATGTCTGGAATTGAACCCACTTATTGGCTTCCAGCCAAACAAAAGACAGGTAATATGAGCTGAACATTTACATTATGTAGACACACTCCTTGGAGAGATCAATCATGGGAGAATAGAAGGTTATTTATGCACAGGGAGACAGCTCGGGGTACAAGAGTACCTGGAGCGAAGGACATAAGGAAGAGGTAACTATGGAGAGGAAGGGGGAAGACAGCTGTTTCACTGTGGGAAATTGCAGTCAATGTCATGAGACAAAGTGTATGTGAGCAACTGTATGGAAAATGAATTTGCTTTATAAACTTTCACCCAAATCACAATAAAAATTTTAAAAAGAAAACAACAATAACAAAAAAGGAGACTCTGGTGGCATGGTGCCTAAGGCATTTAACTCCTAAACAGAAGCCTGGTAGTTCAAACCCACCAGTCACTCCTTGGAAGGAAGACTGGGTAATCTACTTCTGTAGTGATATCACCTCGAAAACCCAAGGAGGGGTCTCTAGGAGTCAGGTCCAACTCAATGGCAGTGAATTTGGTTTTAGTTTGGTATAAAAGAATTTAGACTGATGAAATCTGAGGCAGGATACAAGTAGGAAGTGGTATAGTGTTTTTAAAACACCCAAAATGGTATCAAAGCTGCATGCACAGGAGGTGAGGACAAACCTCGATCTGTGCAGTAGCAGTCTTGATTAAAACTGAATCTGAACCTCAAAGCCAGGCCTGATGGGAATGGGTTCAGAGAGGTGCAGAGGAAGTATATAAGTAAAGAGTTGTGGTGTGCCTAGAAAATAAATGGATTCATTAAGCGTTTTGTTAAACTTGACCCCATTAATGTTACTGATGGAGCTTAAAAAAAAAAAAAGAAAAAGTGTTCGTGTGAGAGACAGAGAGAGAGCAAGATGTAGAACATGGAAAATGACTAAATGTAACGAGGATCTCCTTGTCATGGCCTTGCACTATAGCTGTTCTATGCTGGTAGTTTGGAGGTGTAGGGAATTGATATATTAGGATTTTTTTTTACTACAATGAATCAAGAGAAGAAAAGACAGAACGAGGAGTTACTGATGGTGTTCTAGTTACCTAGTGCCGCTCTGACAAGAAATATACCACAAATGGAATGGCCTTAACAAACAGGAGTTCATTCTTACAATTTGGAGGCTTTAACTGCAAGTTCAAAGTTCCAGGCTCTAGGGGCTGGGTGAAAGCCCCTCCACCTTGGAGTCCAGCTTTGCCTCCTGCTCCCGGCCCACTGGAGTTAGAGGCATTTCTTCACTCAGACAGCTGCTGGCTGCTGAGGCTGAGAAGCCCCAAGCTTGACAAGTAAAAAGGCACAGTCCCAATGTTACCAAACCACACAGCAGGCCATTAACTTAAGTCCATTGTATGTCCCAAGGTCAGCAGAGCATGGCAGGCTGCTGAGCAATGAAAAAGCTACATGCAGGGTCCAAGCATTCCATAGGCTAGAGACCATTCCCAAGACTTCTCCTTATACAGGAAGCAGACCACATCCCAAAGGCAGCTACTCAACTGCTTGTGGTAGATACCATCATGGAGTTGATTGCCAGTCTCATCATGGGAAATAACTACCACCAACTGCCCAGCCACTCAGCCAGGCCCAGCCAAGTTGACACACAAATATAATGACCACAGATGGGTTGAAATGATGCAAACTTCATGTCATAAGGAACAGTGTAAACAAAGGCATCCTCTTTCATAACTTAAGGAAAAGGATTTCCCAAGGTTGTCAACCTGGAAACATTACAAGTTTTCCCTGGTCTTCTGATTCTATTTACCATAAAACTGTTTAGTTTAAGAACTTCTTTATCCCTTTGAGGATACAATTCTAAAAGCATATCAGAATTGTAAGGATTATTAATAAATATACATTCAACCTTCAACTATTGAAAGAAGTTTTGATGACACATCTTGGATATTATTTAACCTAGGTATTATTTTGATGTCACAACCCTAATTTCTCCTCCTGGAAAACAATCCCTTGCCTGTTTTGCTTGAATCCCTTGATCCAACTTCAACCACTCTTTGATGATGCTTCTTTGTTCTTCATGCTTACCTGTACCCTGTTGATTTCACACTCTTCACTATATGCAATAGGTTGAATTGTGTCCCTTAAAAAGATATATTGAACTCCTAATCCTTATTACCTATGAATGTGACCTTCTTTGGAAATGATCTTTGGAGATGCATTTAGTTAACATGAGTTCATATTACACTGAGGTGGGCCCAATCCAATATGACTGGTGTCTTAATAAAAAGAGAACAAACACAGAAGAAAAATGATCATGAGAAGATGGAGACAAAGTTTGGAGTTATGTTGTTACAAGCCAAGGAATATCACAATCATACTTTGAAAACTCAAAGTAAATTTTTTTTTTTTCTCTGTGTTAAGATTCAGTGAATTTTAAAATTCTATCTCACTTCTTGGCTTAATATACATTTGCACTAACTGTTTGTTGAGTGCCAGTTACACTGAAAAGTGAATCTCAGCCAGTGGAATTTTTATTGCAAGCAGAGTTTACAAACCAGATGTTCAGACTGGCAAGAACACCTGTAAGAGTATAACACTACATTAGTTTCAAGCATCCACCTGCCAGGTAAATACAAAACAACACCAAATGCAACAATTCAAATATCTGTGGGCAAGATGAACATTAACTATGTTTCTCGTTGGATTCTGCATGGAATAAACAAAATGTCTTGAGAATATATAGTAAACACAAATACTCATTTAAAACACTAATGGTTTAAGAATCTTAATTACCTAAGGCAATTGTTTAATTGTGTCTTCATAATACACTGAATTTTAATTTGCATCACTATATACTTAAAATGAAACAGACACCCTATGCTTATTGTGCCCTTGTTGTACTTGTGTGATAACGAGTGTTATTTCTTAATCAAACCTATTTTCTCTTCTCGCTAGGCACATGGTTAATGAATGTGGCTATGTGACTGAGGGCTACATGAAATGCAATTAGTAGTGTTGTAAACCAGCTCAAGGCTTGACCATCAAAATCTTCCAGAGTGTTCCTATAATGAACATGATTCCTAGCATAATTTTGGAAGTTGTATAAGAAGACAGTTTATTCACATTTTGAAAAGAGATGGAATCCTTGAATTATTATTGAGAGAAGGATCACTGTTCTGGAACACATGTATCAAACTATGGTAATTCAAGTATATCTCATAAAAACTGATATTACTTTAGCTAGAATGCTTACTCTTGTTATTATTGGTATTATTTTTGGTGCCAAACTGAGATTTATTTAAAATTTTGATTTTTCTCTCTAAATTCATATTTTCCCAATTCATTCAGCATATATTTAATGAGCACTTACTGTACATAAGGTAAATCCTTTCAGATACAGAAGTAAACAAAACATATACAGTATTATAAGTAAATAAATATTTATTTATTTATAGTACTGTATATATATATATATAATACCAGATGACACAACTTTGCTTGCTGAAAGTGAGGATGACTTGAAGCACTTACTGATGAAGATTAGAGACTACAGTCTGTAGTATGGGTTATACCTCAATATAAAGGAAATAAAATCCTCACAATTGGGCTAATAAGCAGCATCACAATAAATGGAGAAAAAAAATGAAGTTGCCAAAGATTTCAATATCACTTGGTTCCACAATCAACACCAATGGAAGCTGTAGTCAAGACATAAGACAATGTATTGAACCAGGCAAATCTGGTGCAAAAAACTTCTTTAAAGTACTGAAGAGCAAAGATATCTCTTTGAAGACTAAGGTACACCTAACCCAAGCCATGGTATTTTCAATTGCCTCATATGCATGTGAGGGAGTTCTTGTAGCATAGTGCCTAAGGCATTTGACTGTTTACCAGAAGGCTGGAAGTTCAAATCCACCAGCCACTCCTCAAAAGGAAGGTTGGGCAATCTAATTCCATAGTGATACAGCCTCGGAAACCCAAGGAGGGATTGTTGTGCAACACAATCAACTAGTTGACAATAAGTTGTTTTTTGTTTTTTGTTTTTTTTTTGTTTCATATATGTGTGTGAGCTGGACAATGAATAAGGAAGACCAAAGAAGAGATGATGATTTTGAGTTGTGGTGCTGGCAAAGAATACTGAAAATACCATAGACTGCCAAAAGAACTAAGAAATCTCCTGAAAGAAGTGCAGACAAAATGCTCCTTGGAAGAGAGAATGGCCGGACATCGTCTGACATACTTTGGTCATGTTGCAGAAGGGACCATTCCCTGGAGAAGGATATCATGCTTGGTAAAGTAGGGAGTCAACAAGAAAATGGAAAGCCCTCAATGAGATGGATTGACACAGTGGCTGCAACAATGGGCTCAAATATAGTAAGGATTGTGAGGCTGGCCAGGACTGGGCAGTGTTTTGTTCTGTTCTACATAGAGTCTATTAGTTGGAGCCTAATCAACAGCACATAACAAGAACAACATATATATGTATTTCTGGAGTTTCCATTCAATTCAATGAGAATTGGAAGAGCTACTGTTGAGGTATGACAAGCAAAATAAATACATAAAATATACACTAAGTCAATGTTGATAAAGAAGAAAAATACTGTTCTGTACTATGTTGATAATAGGGTTGCAAAAGAATTTTATAGTTTAAATAGACTGGTCACTCCCATCAAAATCATGGGGAGGGGTTGAATAAATAGAGAAGGCAATTTTTGAAAATATTAGATAGAATACAAACTTGCTAGAAAGATGACATACGTGGTATGTTAAAAATCAGAAAAGATTTCCATAATGGGAGTCAAAATGAATGATAGTGAGAGTACTTAGGAAATGGGAGCAAAACAATGAGGGCCAGATATTGGAGGACTCTACAAGCTTTACCAGACAATGACTATAAAGTTTACTGAGAAAAATGGAAGTCCATTAAAATATTTTGAGAAAGAGAATTTAAAACATATCTTATTCTTAGTACATGGCATTTTCAGTTTTCCTCATCAACACCACAGTTCCAATGCATCAATTCTTCATCAGACTCCTTTACTCATTGTCCAGCTTTTACATGTATATGAGGCTGTTGAAAACAGCATGTCTTGGGTCAGGCAAACTTTAGTGTTCAAGGTGACATCTTTGTTCTGTAACACTTTAAAATAAGTTTTTTGAAGCAGATTTGCCCAGTTCTGTATGTCGTCTGGTTTTTTGACTGTTGCTTTCATCGGCAATAATTGTGGATCCAAGTAAAATGAAATCCCCAACAACTTTAATCTTTCCTCTATTTATCATGATGTTGCTTATTGATCTAGTTGTAAGAATTTTTGTTTTGTTTATGTTGAGGCTTTACCGAAGGCTGTAATCATTGATCTTCATCAGTAAGTGTGTCAAATCATCTTCATTTTCAGCAAGCAAGGCTGTGTAATCTGCATATTGCAGGCTGTTAGTGAGTCTTTCTCCAATTCTGATGCCATGCTCTTATTCATATAGTCTAGCCTCTCAGATTATTTGCTCAGCATACAGATTGAATAAGTGTGGTGAATGGCTATAACCCTGATGCACTCCCTTCCTGATTTTAAATCATGCAGTATTCCCTTGTTTTGTTTGAATATCAGTCTCCTGGTCTATGTACAGGTTGCTCATGAACACAATTAAGTGTTCTGCGATTTCTGTTCTTCTCAATGTTATCCATAATTTGCAATGACTCACACAATCGAATGCTTTTGCATAGTCAGTAAAACACAACATTTTTCTTGTATTTGCTTTCAGCCAAGATCCATCTGACATCAGCAGTGGTATCACTTATTCCATGTCCTCTTCTGAATCCAGCTTGCATTTCTGGAAGTTTCATGTCAATAGTCTACTGCAACTGCTTTTGAATTATCTTCAGGAAAATTTTACTTGCATGCAATATTAATGATATTGTTCAATAATGTCCACATTCTGTTGGATCCCCTTTCTTTGGGATGTACATGAATATGACTGTCTTCCAGTTGGTTGACCAGGTAGCTGTCTTCCAAATTTCTTGGCTTAAACAAGTGAACCCTGCCAGTGTTGCTTCCATTTGTTGAAACTCCTCAGTGGGCATTCATCAGTCCCTGAAGCTTTCCTTTTTTCACCAGTTTCCTCAGTACAGCTTGGACTTCTTCAATGTCATTGGTTTTTAATCATATGCTACCTCCTGAAATGATTGAATGTCAACCAATTTTTTTTTTTTTGGCACAGTGACTGTGTATCTCTTACATATTCCTTTGATGCTTCCTATATCACTTAATATTTTCTCCTTATAATCCATCAATATTGCAAATTAAAGCTTGCATTTTTTGTTCCGTTATTTCAGCTTCAGATTTACCAAACTTTCTTTCATTTTTCCAATTCCAGTTCTTTGGACATTTCATTGTAATACTTTACTTTGTCTTCTCCCAACACCCTTTGAAATCTTCTGTTTTCAGCTATTTTATTTCATCATTTCTTCCATTTGCTTTAACTACTTTTCTTTCAAGAGCAAGTTTCAGAGACTAATCTAACATCCATTTTTGTGTTTTCTTCCTTTTCTGTCTTTTTTCAAGATTTTTTTGTTTTCTTCATGTGTAATGTTCTTAATGTCATCCCACAACTCATCTGGTCTTCAGTCATTGATATTCAGAGCATTAAATCTGTCCTTCAGACGATTTCTAAATTCAAGTGGGATTTAATCAAAGTCATATTTTGGCTGTTGTGGACTTGTTTTAATTTTCTTCACCTTGAGCTTGAACTTGCATACGAACAATTGATGGTCTTTTCCACTGTCAGCTTTGGTCTTGTTCTGACTGACAGTATTGAGCATCATCATCACTTCTTTCCACAGATGTAGTCAATTTAATTCCTGTGTAATCCATAGTAAGGTCCACATGTATTGTAGCCTTTTATGTTGTTGAAAAACGTATTTGCAATGAATATGTGGTTGGTCTTGCAAAATTCTATCATGCAGTCTCCTGAGTTATTTCTATCACCAAGATCATGTTTTTCAACTACTAATGGTTCTTTTTTAATGGTTTCCAACTTTTGCATTCAAATCACAAGTAATTATCAATACATCTTGATTGTAGTCAAATCTAGACCACAGAAGCTGGCAAAAAAAAAAATCAATTTCATCATCTTCTTCTTTGGTAGTTGGTGCATAAATTTGAACAATAGTAATATTAACTAGTTTTCCTTATAAGTATATGAATATTATGCTAACATTGACAGCATTATACTTCAGAATAGATCTTTAAATGTTCTTTTTACTATGAATGCAATGCCATTTCTCTTCAATTGGTCATTCTCAGCTTAGTAGATCATATGATTATTAGATTCAAAATGGCCAATATCAGTCCATTTCAGTTCATTAATACCTAGGCTATCTATATTTATAAGATCCATTTCATTTTTGAAAACTTCTATCTTTCCTAGTTTTATACATTGTACATTTCACATTCCAATTATTGATAGACATTTGCTGTTCTTTCTTCTCATTTTTAGTGATGCCACGTCAGCAAATGAAGGTCCCAGAAGTCTTTCAGAAGTGTCCTTCTTCCCAATCTGTCTTAGTCTGGAAGCTGCACTGAAACCTGTCCATCATGTGTGACTCTGGTGCTATTTCAAACACCAATGATATAGCTTCCAGTATCACAGCAACATGCAAGCCACCAGAATACAACAAAGTGACATACACACATACATAATCAAGACCATAAAACAATAAAAGAAAAACAAGCAAAAAAAATATATATAGTAAAATAAATGAAAAGATTTAATATTTTCTAATAGCCTTTTTTGAGAAAAAAGAAAGCCTACATAGTGGTCTGTCATAATAACTATAATAATATAATTTCTACTTTCTTGAATTATCCTTTATTTTAAAACAAGTAACAGCTTGAGAAAGACTAAATTCCAATTTTCATGACTTTTTTCTAATTCAGTACAGTATTTCACGTATTACCTAAAACTCACACATAACAAAAATAAAACAAAACAAAATGACCAATTATAACATTTCAGTTTGCTCTCTGTTTCAATGTTTTCAGTTTTATACATAAACCCCAAATGTTACATAGAATGAAAACTAATGTAACTTATGTTTTATTTCTTCATCTTTACAGTCACTGAGACATCAATTTTATTTGAACTCATTGTGTAAATACAGGAGCTCTGGTGGCACAGTGCCTAAGGCATTTGACTGCTAACCAGAAGGTTGGCAGTTCAAACCTATCTGCTGCTCCATGGAAGAAAGATGAGGCAATCCATTTCCATAAAGATTTACTACCTTGAAAACCCAACAGAGGTCACTATGAGTTAGGAATTGAGTTAATGGCAGTCAATTTGTGTAAAATGGATTCACAGGACTTGGAGATATAAACCACTATGGAAAGAAGCATAAGTGATTCTGAGTTGTAAAACTTACTTTTAGAAGAATAGTATATAACTGAGTCTCTAAATCACTGGCTGAAAATATTCTAACTTGAGGATAAAATATAAGTTACTAAATCTCTACTTTAACTGTAGAGATCTTTTCAAGTTAGTATGATAAAATATAGTTTTGGGGGGAGGACTATCACTGGAGAACAGCAAAAATCAAAACAGAGAATTTTGGTTGTCCTTATTAGGTGCCATCAAGTTGATTCCAACTTATACCAACTCTATGCACAACAGAACAAAACACTATTTGGTCCAGCACCATCATCATGATATTTGCTATGTTTGAACCCATTGTTGCAGTCACTTTTCAATCCATCTCATTAAGGGTCATCCTTTTTTTTTCACTGATGATGTACTCTAGCTAGCATGATGTTCTTCTCCAGGGACTAATCCATTCTGATGACATGTACAAAGCACATGAGATGGAGTTTTGCCATCCTCACTTCTAAGGAGCATTCTGACTGCATTTTTTCCAAGAAAGATTTGTTCTGGCAGTTCATGATATATTGAATATCCTTTGTAACATCATAATTGATATGCATCAATTTGTCTTTGGTCTTCCTTATTCATTGTCTAGCTTTCTCTTCCATAATACCTAATAGAAAATATCATGGTTTGGGCCAGGTACAGCTTTGATCTCAAAGAGACATCTTTGCTTTTTAACACTGCAAGGAGGTCATTTGCCAAATTCCATGAGCCATTTGATTTCTTGACTTCTGCTTCCATGGATGTGAATCCAAGTAAAATGAAATCCATGACAACTTCAATATTTTCTTGTGTTTATCATGACATTGCTTATTGATCCTGTTGTAAAGATTTTTGTTTTCTTTATTTTGATGCATAGTGAAGGCTGCAGTTTTTGATCTTCATCAGTAGGTGCTTTGGGTCCTTTTTGCTTTCAGCAAGCAAGGCTGTGTCATCTGCCTTTTGTAAGTTGTTAAAGAATTGTCCTCCAATCCTGATGCCTTTTTCATATAGACAAGTTTTTCTGATTATTTGCTCATTATATGGACTGACTAAGTATGGTGAAAGAATACAATTCTGACACATCTTTTCTGATTTCAAACCATGTGGCATCCTTGTGTTCTGTTTGAACAACTGCCTCCTACTCTATGTTTCCACATGAGCACAATTAAGTGTTCTATCATTCTAATTATTCTCAGTGTTATTCATAATTTGTTATTATCACATCAGTTGAATGCCTTTGCATAGTAAATAAAACCCAAGTAAACATCTTTCTGGTATTCTCTACTCTCAGCCAAAATCTATCTGACATCAAAAAAGAAATTCTTCATTTCTTCCATGTCTTCTTCTGAATTTACTTTGAATGTCTGAATTCCCTGTTGATGTACTGCTGCAACCTTTTTAAAATTATCTACAGCAAAATTTTACTTGCATGTTATCGTAATAATATTGTTCAATACTTTCTACATTCTGTTGGATCACCTGTCTTTGCAATGGGCACAAGTATAGATTTTTTCCAGGTGGTTGGTCAGAGACCAGTCTTCCAAGTTTCTTGGCATAAACACATGAGCTGTTGCATTTGTTTGTTGAAATGCCTTGATTGACATTCTGTGAAATACAGGATTCCATAATATCAAAAATGTCATCAGTGCAGCTAGGATTTTTCCTTCATTACTATGTGTTCATGATTGTATGGTGCCTCCTGAAATGATTAAACATCAAAAAATTCTTTTTTGTTCAGTGAATTTGTATATTCCAACCTCTTTTGATGTTTCCTGCATTGTTCAAAATTTTGCCCATGTTGTTGGTAGATGATGTCAAGTTGGCTCTGATTCATAGTGACATTATGTACAACAGAATGAAACTCTGCTCAATCTTGTGCCATCCTCAGAACACTTGCTATACTTAATCTCATTGCTGCATCGACTGTGTCCATCTATCTTGTTGAAAGTCTTCCCCTTTTTTGCTGACCCTTCAGTTTATCAAACATGATATCCTTCTCCAGGGAATGGTCCCTTCTGCCAACATGATCAATGTAGACAAGCCAAAGTCCTGCCATTCTTGTTGCTAAAGTGCATTCCAAGTACACTACTTCCAGGACAGATTTGTTCATTCTGGCACTCTATGGTATTTTCAGTGTCCTTTGCCAACACAATTAAAAGACATCAACTCATCTTTTGTCTTCCTTATTCAATATCCAGCTTTCACATGAATACCTGGTGATTGAAAAATGCCATGACTTGGGTTAGGGACACCATTGTCTTCAAGTGATATTTTTGCTCTTCAACACTTTAAAGAGGTCATTTGTAGCAGATTTTCCCAGTGCAATACATTGTCTGATTTCTTGACTACTGCTTCCATAGGTGTTGATTGTGGATCCAATAAAATTAAATCTGACAACTTCAATCTGCTCCATTTATCATAATGTTGCTTATTGATTGAGTTATGGTGATTTTCATTTTCTCTATATTGAGGTGTAATCCATACTGTAGACTGTAGTCTTTTAAGTGCTTCAAATCATTTTCATGATACAACCCTGACACACACCTTGATATTAAACCATACAGCATACCTTTGTTTTGTTTGAATGACAACATCCTGGTCTATGCACAGGTTCCTCATGAGAACAATTAAGTGTTATGAAATTCCTATTCTTCTCAATGCAATTCATAATTTGTTATGATCCACACAGTTGAATGCCTTAGCATAGTCAAAAAAACACAAGTAAACATCTTTCTGGTATTCTTTGCTTTCAGCCAAAATCAATCTGACATCAGCAATGGTATCCCTTATTCTACATCCTCTTCTGAATCCAACTTGCATTCCTGAAAGTTCTTTGTCGATATACTGCTGCAAAAGCAAACACTATTACATGCACAATACTGCATTACCACTAGCACCAAACACCAGGCTATGGATAAATACATAGACAGATGAGAAGATCAGATGGACAGAGGTGAACAGGAAAATATCCTAAGCTAACAATTTATCTGGCAGATGATAATCTTACACATGCACTTGTGCTACAAATTAGTCATATACATTACAGAGGCAACAGAAGACAGAGTAGGAGTAACTTCTCAGAGACAGCCAAACACCTTGAGAGAGAGAATCACTAGGCCTGCAGACTTGGGACAATAGTCTTTGGGGACATCATGCTCAATTGGCACAACATAGCACATAAAAACCTTGTTCTACAACCTACTTTGGTGAGTAGTGACTGGGGTCATAAAAGCTTTCTATCGGCCAACTAAGATGCAACAATTGTTCTCCTCTCATCTGGAGCAAAGAAGAATGAAGAAAATCAAAATCATTTGGAAAAAAATTAGTTATAAGCTATGATGGACCAAGAGGACCTCAGCCTTTATGACACCAAGACCAGAAATCTATATGGTATCCAGCTACCAATGCCAACTGCTCAGAAAGGGATCAAAACTAGTGTAGGAAGAAAAATGTGGAAAAAATTCAAAAACATGAAAATGACTAGAATTACTGGTCAGATAGAGACTGGTGGAACCCCTAAGACTATGGCTTCAGGTTACTCTACAGGCCTAGAAATGGACTAATGTCCTTGGATTGGCTCCCAGTCCAGCAGTAGAAAGACCTACAGGCAGAACACCTACCCCAGGGCAATGAACACAACTACTGTAGCGAAATGCACCTCTTAGTTCAATCAGCCATGAAACACCAGAGGGGCAACATTCACATAGAAGGAAAACTGGATAGAGGGGAATACATAGTTAAGAAAGGCCCAGGGAGGGGGTAGTCACAAGGAGAGGAAGAGAGTAGAGTTTTTACTGGTTGGGGATGGTAATCAGGGCCATGAAATAAAATGTGTGTGAACTGTTGAATATAAATCAAATTTGCTTTATAAATTTGGACACAGTGAACAATATATAAATATACTGTTTTACAACTATTTTCAGCAAAATTTTAGTTGCATGTGATAGTAATGATATTGTTTGAAAATTTCCATATTCTGTTGTATCACATTTTTGGGGAGATGGACAAAAATATGGATCTCTTTCAGTCAATTGGCCAGAAAATTGTCTTCCAAATTATTGGCATAGAGGAGTATGTGTCTCCAGCAGTGCATCTGTTTGTTGAAATATCTCAGTAGGTATTCCATCAATTCCTGGAGCTTTCTTTTTTTGTCAATTTCTTCAGTGCAGCTTCAACTTCTTCCCTTAATGCAATTAATTGGGTTTTGATCATTTGCCACCTACAAGGCTTGAATTTTTCATTAGTTCTTTCAGCTTGAGAAATGCCAAGGGTATTCTTCTCTTTGGTTTTCTAACTCCTGATTTTTGCCCATTTCATTATAGTAATTTACTTTGTCTTCTTGAGCTGCTCTTTGAAATCTTTTGTTCAACTCTTTTATCTGGTAATTTCTTCCATTTGTTTTAGCTACTCTCCAAGAGCAAGTTTCAAAATCTCTTCTGACATTCATTTTGGTCTTTTCTTCCTTTCCTGTGCTTTTAATGACCTTTTTGCATTCTTCATGTGCAATGTTCTTGATGTCATCCCACTACTTGTCTGGTTTTTTGTCATTCAGTGTGTCAAATCTATTCCTCAGACAGTCTGTAAATTCAGGTGGGATATAATCAAGGTCATATTTTGTTTCTCATAGACTTGTTTTAATTTTCTTCAGCTTTAACTTGAACTTGAATATGAGTCCTTGATGGTCTGTTTACAGTCATCTCTTGTCCTTGTTTTGGCTGAAGATACTGAGTTTTTCCAATGCCTCTTTACACAGATGTAGTTGATTTGATTCTTACGTATTTCATCTGGTGAGATCCACATGCATAGCCACAGTTTATGTTGTTTAAAAAAAATTTGCAATGAATGAAAAATTTTATCAGACGATTTCCAGTGTCATTCCTATTACCAAGACCATATTTTCCAACAACTAATGATTCTTCATTGTTTCAAACCAATCACCTGTAATAATCAATATATTTTTATTGCATTTTTGGTCAGTTCCAGACTGTAGAAGTTCATAAAAATCTTCAACTTCTTCATCTTTGGCTTCAGTGGTTGGTGTTTAAATTTGCATAATAACACTATTAATTGGTCTTTGTAGGTATGTGGATATTATCCTATTACTGAAAACATTGTACTTCAGGATATATCTTGAAATATTGTTTTTGACATTGAATGCAATGGCATTCTTCTTTAAATTGTCATTCCTGGCATAGTGGACTGTATGATGATCAGATTTGAAATAGCCAAAACCAGTCCATTTCAGATCAGTAATGCCCGTTGTTGTTGTTGTTATGTGCCCTCGAGTTAACCCGACTAATAACGACCCCGCCTTAGGTTTTGGAGGCAGTATCACTATGAAGGTAGATTACCCAACCTTCCTTCTGAGGAGTGACTGGTGGGTTTGAACCACCAGCCTCCTGATTAGCAGTCAAGTACCTTAGGATGCCTTGTTGTTGTGTGTCATCGAGTTGGCCCTGACTCATAGTGACCCCTCCTTGGGTTTCCGAGGCAGTATCACTACAGAAGTAGGATCGCCCAACCTTCCTTCTGAGGAGTGGCTGGTGGGTTTGAACAGCCAACCTTCTGGTTAGCAGTCAGTGCCTTAGTCACTATGCTACCAGAGCTCCTGGGATATCTATATTTATGGATGCCATTTCATTTTTGACAACTTCCAAATTTCTGTGATCTATTCTACATACAATCCACATTCCAATTATTAATGGATGTTTGCAGCTGCTTCTTTCCATTTTGACTTGTGCTCCATCAGCACATGGAGATACCAAGAGCTTTACTCTACCTACTTCATTAAAGTCGACTCTACTTTGCGGAGGCAGCTCTTCCCCACCGTTATTTAGAATGTCTTTCAAACTGAGGACCTCATCTTCTACACTATATAAGACAATGTTACATGACTATTCATAAAGTTTTCCAGTAATATATCAGTGTATCACTGCTATTCGTAAAGTTTTCAGTGGCCCATTTTTTCAGGAGTAGATGGCCCCATCCTTCTCAGTTTGTCTTAGTCTGGAAACTCTGCTGAAACCTGTCCAATATGCATGACGCTGTTGGTATGTAAAATACCAGTGGGACAGCCTCTCTCTTCATAGCAACATGTAAGCCACCACAATATGACAAACTGACAAACGAGTGGTGGATTTTGCCCATAGACTCTTTCAATATTTGACCTTGAGGTTTAAATTGTTTCTTATGATATTCCAGCTTGAAAAAATGTTGAGTTTGTTCTTTTCTTTTGGTTTTCTATCTCCAAGTCTTTGCATATTTCATTATAATACTTTACTTTTTCTTCTCAAGCTGTTCTTTGAAATCTTCTGTTCAGCTCTTTCACTTCATCACTTTTGCAATTAGTTTAAGCTACTCTTTGTTCAATATCAAGTTTCAGAGTATCTTCAGACATCCAATTTGGTCTTTTCTTTCTTTCCCATCTTTTAAATGACCTGTTGCATTCTTCTTGTGTGATGTCCTTGATCTTATCCCACAATTCCACTTGTCTTTGGTCATTAGTGTTCAATATATCACCTTGAATAAAGGTCATACTTTGGCTTTCTTGGATTTGTTTAATTTTGTTTTTCCCCAGATTCAATTTGAACTTTCATCTAAGCAATTGATGGTTTATTTTGAAGTTAGCTCCCCAGTCTTTTTCTTACTGATGATATTGAGCTTCCATTGTCTCCTTCTACAGCTGAAGTCAATTTGATACCTGCGTATTCTCTCTGGTAAGGTTCACTTATACAGTCACTGATTATGTTATTGAAAAAAAGGTATTGTCAGTGAGTAAGTCATTGGTCTTACAAAATTCTTTCATGTGATTTCTAGCATCATTTCTATCATCAAGGCCCATTTTCCAGCTCCTGATATATTCTTGTTTCCAACTTCACATTCCAATTACCAGTAATTAGCACTGCGGATTGATCTTGTGTTTGATCAATTTCAGGCTGCAGAAGTTGGTAAAAATCTTCAGTTTTTTCATCTTTGGCATTAGTAGTTGGTGCATAAATTTGAATAAACATTATATAAAGTGGTCTTCTTTGTAGGCATATGGATAGCATATTAATACTGACAGTGTTGTACTTCAGAATAGATTTGGAAATGTTCTTTTTGACAATGAATGTAACACTTTCCTCTTTAGTTTGTCATTCCTGGCATAGTAGACCATATATGTGTCTGATTTAAAATGGTCAATACCAATTCATTTCAGCTCACTAATGCCTGGGTTATTGATCTTTAAGCATTCCATTTCATGTTTGACAACTTCCAATTTTACTAGATTTATACTTCATACATTCTACTTGCCAATTTTTTAATGGTTGTTTGCTGCTGTTTATTCTCATTTTGCATCTTCACACATCAACAAATGGTGGACTTTAAAGGTTTACTCTATCTATGCCATTAAGTTATGCGGAGGCAGCTTTTGCTGAGTCTTATTTAGAGTGCCTGCCAGACTAAGGGACTCATCTTTTGGCACTGTATCATGTAATGTTCCACTGCTATCCATAAAGCTTTCACTGGCCCATATTTTTAGAAGTAGATTGCCAGGTCCTCCTTCTTTGTATGTCTTAATCTGTAAGCTCCACTGAAACCTATCCATCATGGGTGATCCTGCTGGTATTTGAAATATCAGTGAAATAACCTCCAGCATCACAGATACACTGAAGCCACCACAGTATTACAAACTGACAGAGGAGTGGTGGACCAGAGGAGTGGTGGTATGGAAACCAATGAGAAGATTTTTCAAGGTGGAGGAAGTGATCAACTGTGTTAAATTACCTAATGGTCACTGGTGAACTTGACTAGTTTGGGTTGAACCATTTTGTGGGGAGAAATAGTCTTACCAAAGATACTTCAAGAGTGAGTCAAGGAAGGAATTAATTTGGTAAGCATTGAAAACTTATGAGGATTTTATTGTTGTTGTTTTGTTTTAATGTGGAAAAGAACAAATTAGTTAATAGCTGGAGAAGATTGAGAGTGGAATTTTTTTTTTTTCAATCTTTTTGTTGTGATTTGGGTGAAAGCTTACAAAGAAAATTCATTTTGCATGTAATAGTTCTTACATATTTTGTTTCACATTGATTACTGTCCCCATAATGTGACAGGTCTCTTCCCATTTCCTCCCTGTGGTTACCTTTTCCCTGTGTCCTTCTTTCCTATGTATTCCTGCTTTCTGAGCTTTCTCCCTGTGCAAGTGCTGTCCTTTTGTTCTCCCATGGTTGATTGTTCTAAAGGGTACACCTCGCTGGTGTAATTATTCTCCTTATAGGCCTGTTCATTGTTTGGCTGAAAGTTAAGTCACATGAGTGAATTCAATTCCAGTCCTGAATTGTAACTAGGGTCCATGGTCTGGGAGTTTCACCAGTCTCTATCAAACAAATAATGTCCCCTGGTATTTTTTTTATGCTCTGGAGATGTGGTCTACATTTTTCTCCCTCTCTATCCAGGATCTCCAATTTTGATCCCTTTCTGAGTAGTTGGGAGTGGGAGCTGGGCATCATCTAGTTCTTCTGGTCTCAGTGTCATGTAAGATGATGTTCCTACAGTCCACTAGTCCCTTAGACTAATTGTTTCCATGAATCTTTGGTTTTCTTCACACTTTTTTGCTCTGGATGAGGAGAAACCAATTGCA
>NW_006921597.1:25122037-25123369 GCF_000298275.1 Orycteropus afer afer | reverse complement strand
CATAGGTGTATTCCTTTTAGCTTAGCCTTACCCAGTCATTTTGTCTGTCTACTAGCTCCACCTATAGATTAATGTTTGTTATTACTGATAATGAAGTATTGTCTGTGTAAAATTGTTTACCTTTATTTATGTAAACCTCTCTGTGACTTTATTTTCCTTAGTGTCATTGTGTCGCTCACTTGCCTTTGGTATATTGTCTTTCCCTTCATCCAAATCAATATCTGTCTCTTACTTACCTAGCAATTTTACCTCTTCTCTCTTTCCATGCCTGGTTACCAAGAAGGAAAATTTCCTTCCATGTGTGAACATTTCCTTGACTTTTTTACAATAGTAGACTCATACAATATTTGTCCTTATGTGATTGACTTATTTCCCTTACTATAAAGTCCTCCTAGTTCATCCCCATTATGAAATATTTCATGGATTCTTCATTAGTATTTAGTGTTGCATAGTATTCCACTGTAAGTATGCATCATACTTTGGTTATCCAGTCATCTGATGGACAATTTTTTTTTTTTTTCCACCTATAGTGCTATTGTGAATAGTGTTGTTGTGAATATAGGTGTGCCTATAACTATTTGGGCCCTGGCTCTCACTTAGGAAATATACCTAGTATTTGGATTGCTGGATCAACTGGTATTTTTATTTCCAACTCATTAAGGAAGTTCTATAACACTTTTCATAGTGATTTTATCATTTTTCAGTCCCACCAGTGGTGTATGAGAGTTCCAATCTCTCCACACCCTTGTCAGCATTTGCTGTGTTCTGTCTTGTTCAACTTTCCTATTATTGCTAGTTTAATATGATAGCCCATTTTTGTTTTGATTTACATGTGCTAATGGTTAAAGATCATGAGTATTTCTTCATGTGTTTGTTGGATGCCTGAATATGTGATTTGGTGAAGTGTCTGTTCATGTCCTCTGCCCACTTTTTAATTGGATTTTTTGTATTTTTGTGTTGAACTGCTGAAGTTTTCTATAAATTTTAGAGAAAAGTCTTTTGTATGATATGTCATTGCCAAATATTTTTCCCAATCTGTAGGTTCTCTTTTCACTCTGTTGGAGAAGTCTTTTGATGCACTCAAGAATTTTATTTTTATAAGGCCCCAGTCATTTAGTTTATCTTCCACTGTTTGTACATTTTTTGCTATGCTTGATAGTCTATTTATGTTACAAATTAGAGCTCGGATGGCTTAGTGCCTAAGGCATTTGACTGCTAACCAGAAGGCTAGTGTTCAAACCCAACAACCATTCCTTGGAAGGAAGATTGAGCAATCTACTTCCATAGAGATACCGCCCCAAACACCCAAAGAGAAGTCTCTATGAGTCAGAA
>NW_006921597.1:25103777-25121722 GCF_000298275.1 Orycteropus afer afer | reverse complement strand
TCCTTCTGAGGAGTGGCTGGTGGGTTTGACCCACCAGTCTTCTGGTTAGGAGTCATATCCCTTAGACACTATGCCACCAGAGCTCCCATATTCTATATATCAGTCTGTAATTTTCTTTTTTTGGGGGGGCCTGGTTTTGGTATCAAGTTTATGTTTTCTTCATAAAATGAACTTAGGAATATTCCATGCTTTATATGTTCTAGCAAAGCTTGAATAGAATGTGTGTCAACTCTTTCCTGAATGTTTGGTAGAAATCTCTAGTGGAACCATCCGGACCATGACTTTATTTTGTTGATAGTTTTTTTTTTTTTTTTTTGGCCTGTTTAATTTCTTCTGTTATGGTTCTGTTAAAATTTTCTGTCTTAGTCTGTGGTAGGTCATGTATTCATGTGTTTCTAGAAATTTGTTCACTTCTTTTAGGTCTTCAAATTTGCTGGAGTACATTTTTTCTTAGTGTTCTATTATTATCCTTTTTATTTCAGTTTATTCTGTTATTACATCACCCATTTAATTTCTTGTTCAAATTATTTGCATATTCTGTTTCTTTTCCTTAGGCAAATTTGCCAATAGTTTGTCAAAGTTGTTAATCTTTTTTGAAAATTCAACTTCTAGTCTTGTTTTGTCTGTTTCATTCTTTTTATCTAATCTTGATTATTTCCTTTGTTCATTCTTGATTTTGTGTTTACTAAATTCTTGTGATTTTTTCTTCTCTTATTTGACCAGAAGGTTTAATAACTTTCTTTGTGATTGTCCTGCACTAAATCTTTATCTTGTTAAGTTTGGAACAGTCTGTTCTATATTACTATCATCCTGACTTTCTCTCCATTTGGAAGTTTTGTAATTATACCATGTAATTCATCTATTTGTTCTGTAGTTGTTGTTTACAGATTGGCTTCTCTGATTCTCTGTTTTCCATTCTGTAAACTTCTTTCAGTTTTGAAAATTATTTTCCTGGGCTGGCTTCTGAGCTGTGATGTCATGTGTCTTAATCTCAAGTTACTGTCTTCCATTGTTGGTTTTCTTAGCATATCATGTAAGGTTGATCTTTTTACAAATTCCCTTAACTTCTGTTTGTCTGAAAATATTCTAATTTTACCATTATATTTTAGGGACAGTTTTGCTGGATATATAATTCTAAGTTGGCAATATTTTTCCTTCAAAGTTTTCTATATGTCATTACATTTTCTTCTTGCCTACATGGTTTCTGCTGACAAATCAGTTTAGTCTTATTAATTGTCTTTTGTAGGTAACATTTTGTTTTTCTCAAGCTACTCTCAAGATTTTTATCTTTGATATGGAAAGTTTAATTATGATATTGCTTGCTGACTTCTCTTGGAGTCTACCCTGTATGGAGTTCATTGAGTTTTTTGGTTGTATGTGTGTATATATATATATATATATATATATATATGTAATATTGAGGAAGTTTTCTGCTAGAAAGACTTTGACAACTTTCTCTGAGGTGCTTTTTTTTTTTTTTTTTCTTTCTCCCTACTGTTATTCTGGAATGCTAATCAGACATGTTATTTCTTTTGCCATCATCTCATATAACTCTTAGGTTTTCTGCCTTCCTTTTTTCTCATTTTTCCTCATACAAGTTGGTGTCAAGAGATATGTCTTGAAACTGGCTAGTGTGTTCTTCAGTCAATTCTATTCCACTTTTTTGACTTTCAAAGTCTTCTCTATCCTGTAATTTTAGTGCTAATCTTCTGTATTTCTAATTGCTTTATTTGTATGATATCTAATTATTTTGCCATTTTGCTGTTGTGCTATTTTCCTGAATTATTCAAGGATATTGTCTGATTTTTTGCTGCTTTTGTTTAAGGCTTCTTGAACTCTTGGAAGATCTTATGTATATATCTTTTATATTCTTTATCTGGTAGTTCTATCATCTGTTCTTCCTCAGGAAGTTTTCCTAGGTCTTTATTTTGGTCATTTGCTTCTACTATCTGGTCTTGTTTCTTTGTTTGATTTGAAGTTGTCTTTTGTCTCTGAGATATTTTGAAGTTGTTGTCTTTTTTTTTTTTTTGATTATGTATAGGTTTATTACATTTTTTTGTTTGTTTGTTTATTTATTTTTTTGTTTTTCTTTGTTTTGATATATCCAGATGTGTGAATCAGGTGTGTTACTTTGGTTGTTAGCTTAGCAGTACTGGTTTACACCCCAGCCATCTCAAGGTGGGAGGAGTAATTGATAGGAATGTGGGTGTGAGGCTTTTTAGTGAAAAGGAGCTTCAGGTGGGATATGCAGGTGCAGTCTACCATCTGTCACTGATCCAATGATAAGGAGCTGTTGGTGGTGCTCATCCATTGGGTGAGGTTGTCAGTGCAGTAGATATAGCTGACTAGTGGACAGTTAATGTCCTCTTCCTGTTCTATGGGACAGGGAAAAAAAAGGTGAGAAAGAGAAGTAGAAGAGAAAGTAAAGTATAGAAGCAAAAAGAAAGTGGGTGGATATGAGGAAAAAAATACTGATAAAAATAAAAGAAGAAGAGGAAAAGGGAAATATGGAAAAAAAGAGAATAAGAAAATGAGAAAGATAAAGGGAAAAAAGAAAGTGAAGAAGAAGAGAGTTTTGTAGATATGGTCAGTCCAGGGAACAAGTAGTTGTTGTGCAATCACTGATCCACTGGAGTATATTCCCACAGAGGTGAGAGATGCCTGTTGAGAGTGGGCATCTCTCAGAAAGGAGGCTGCAAAAATGTGCTTCTTTTATTTGATGTGAAAAAGATCCATTGGTGACTTAGGCACCAGGAAGGTCAGGTCTATCTCTGTCTGCTTAAGGCACATTGATAGAGGTGGCTATGGTGCTGTGAAGGTGGACAGAGTTCCAGGCAGGTTGTTTTTTTTGTTATGTGCCATCGAGCTGGATCTAACTCATAGAGACCCCTCCTTTGGTTTCTGAAGCAGTATCACTTCGGAAGTAGATTGCCCAACCTTCTTTCTGAGGAGTGGCTGGTGGTTTGAACCACCAGCCTTCTGGTTAGCAGTCAAGTGCCTTAGGCACTACACTATCAGAGCTTCTTTCCAGGCCAGTAGGTGTGGGATTTCTCTAGCCACCAGGTTGATAGGGGTTGGAAGAGTATTCACCCCTACTTGCTGCAAAAGTAGATGTTTGTTAGGGCAGTGAGTGTAGTTCTCCAGTCACAATTCCCTGGTGTGGATCTGGTGCCCTTCTGGGCACACAGAACCATTTTTCTAGCTTTTACCCAGATTCAATCAAGTAAGAGGTCACTCTGAGTCTAGCATCTCCAGCACGGGCTTTTTCTCCCACATAAGTCCTCAGTTCAAATGACTTGTTCCAGCATGGGCTTTTTCTCCCATATAAGTCCTCAGTTCAAATGGCTTGTGTTTACTAATGATATTTCATTCTCCTTCTATGGGTCCCTCCTCACCCAGTGGCCACTTGTGACACTGGCATTCTGACCTATTTCCCCCTTCAATTTCCTCTCCCAATTCAAGCACTTATTCTGCTCACCTAGAATTTCATCAGCTCTCTCTACACTGTGTCTCTATTGCTATGTGGATTCTTTGAGTTGGTTTCTCCTTGTCCCCTTATAATGCCTCTGTGACTTAAAATGGCCATGCTATATCAGGTCCAGACTTCTCTCTCCCCATTCACTGTCCTTGCTCCATCTTCTTTTCCAATCAGTGCTCAATCTGATTCTTTATCCACTCATTTGTGTCTCAGAGTTCCAGGATTATTATTTGTATCTGTTTCACTTGTTTTTTTCCTGGCCTCAGTTGCATAAGTATTGGGCAGAGTGTATAAGCATGGTGCCATCTTGTCTCTGCCTCCTAGAATTTATTACTATTATTATTTTAAGAAAGAAGAGAGAGCATGTTTCCATGATGATGAGGAATGATTCAGCACAGAGTGGTAAATTGAGAAGAGTAAAAAAAGCAGGAGGGGGAGAATAAACTTATAGAACAAGCAATCAATCTATTGGACAATTACATTGGTTGGCTCAGGTAAGAATCTTAAGTAGAAAGAAATGCTAGGAGGGATAGAAGATTATTTGAGCATGTATGAAAAAAAATGAGTGGAACCCATATAACCATTTTTCTGATTAGTTCTCTTTTCTCAGTGGAATAAGAAGCAAAATCAACTGAGGAAAGATGTAAAAGGAGATATTGGAAGTTCCAAAAGAGAGGTAAAATGTTAAATGCATTTCTCTAGCCACAGTTAGTTATCAAAAATAGGTACAGAGTTAGCAGAGTTGTAGTTAACAAGAGCTGAGCTTTTGTCTATGGATATAATCTGGCAAAAGGTCCAAGAGATTCAAGGTATGTGCTTGACAAGATAGAAGAGAGAACATAAGTGGAGAAAGAGACAGTAAAAAGAAGTAGGGTCATATATAGCACACACCTTTACACTTGTTTAAAATATTTTATGCAATTGAATATTTAAATAGTGGTGGAGGTAAATCATTCTTAAAAGTTACACAGCATATTATTTATATGGAAATAAAAATAAGTAGTCTTTGCTGCAATGAACATTCTGTGTGGAAAAAAATTAACATTAAAATCATGGTGACATGAGGCCCCCTTTAAGGGGAAAAGGTTGCTCATATTATCCTCTTTTTAAAGCATTAAATAGCAAATGACTATTAGTACATTTCTTTAAATGATTTATAAAACTTACCGTGCTTCAGCAAGTATCCTAGGCATTGCAGATAAAAAGACAATTAAGTCATCTTTATGCACAATGAACACTTAGTTTTCCACTTAAACCAAAAGATGCTAACTTAACCAATTATACTAAGCAAAAAGAAGAGACATCTAGCACAAGATTAAAGCATTAAGTGTCCCGGGAGAAATTGAAGTTTGGTGTAGGATTCCCAGTAGTGTAGTGAGTAAGTGCTAGGCTGCTAATCAAAAAGTTAGGGGTTCAAACCCACTGTACTCTCTACTGGGGAAAAGTGTGGCAGTTTGCTTCTGTGGATTACAGTCTTAGAAACCAGACTTATGAGGCAGTTCTACTCTGATCCATTGGATTGCTTGGAGTAGTAATTGATTTCATGGCAACAGGTTTTTTTTTTTGATAGCAGAGCAAAGATGAATATGAATGTTCCCAGGCAGATGAGCAGCATGGGTGAGGTCATAAAAGTGTGAAAAAACATAATGGCTGCAGGGAACAAGTTCAGTTGGAATAGAGAAGACATTCCTGGATGAATTATAGAATAAGGAACCAGATGGGGAGTAATGATCCTCAGACACTAATATGCACAATTTAATGGAAACCTGCTTGTATCTTGAGGATATAAATGAAGTTTGCATGTTTCTTTTCTACTGTGACATGCAACAACGAACTCCAGAGAGATATGAAAAATATTTCTTCTGAATCAAGGGTAATCATCTCCACTGAAAGGACATAAAGCAAAAAAAGAGGAAAAAAATTAATGTATGTCTTAATATATTTTTCCTTCAAATTATAGCAGAAAAAAATAGATAACCCAGTTTCTTAAAGGAGGACATGTGATTAATTCTTAGAAATTCATATGATTTATGAAATTGTTGCTAAGTAGTCCTAAAATAACCTTCAGATTCCCTGCTACTGATGAAAGGTCAGGGTCTGTCAGCACGTTCTCCATCAATCTGAAGAAGGCAGAATTGAAACATTCCTAATATGCTGGAAATAAAGGCAATGTCCTGATTTTACCTGCTGGCAGCCAAAGTCCTTCAGTAGATTGGTGTTTGTCTTCTCTTGGGAAATCACCTGAATGCAACTGCCCTCATCAATGTTCCTTTCCTGCTCCTCTTTCCTACTGCCATGGTTTAGTGACAGGCCTCCTGAAAGATGGTAATGTAACAGGACTGTTACAGAATTAAAGTCCAGGCTGTTTCACTGAAGCAATGTATTCAGTTAGATGTGCTGCCTGCTGCAGTCAAATAACTTGGAAACAAAACACTGACGTTATAGGAAACAACCTCAAAATTGATAGGCCAGGAAGTCAAGGTATTAAGCTTTCTTAAAGTGATATTTTTATAAAATGCTATCAGAATATCATAATATTTTTCATAATCTAAGACATGGTGAAACTATTTACATAAAATGTTAGGTAATTTTTGGATTTTAAGAATACACTATTCTCAAACTATGATATTCACTTTTTATACTTTATGCTGGTATAAAAGAACAGTAAGGAAGGCTAAAAATAACCCTATCTTGAAAAACATGAACTTATTAAAAAATTATGAGCGTAGTGGAAGAAAATTTCACATGCCGAACTCCTCTGAAAGACTAATTTTTTTTTTTCAAACTTATACTTCTGCCATAAATAATCCTCACTGAGTATTCAAAATGAAAACAAAATTTTGAGAAATAGAACAACAACAACAACGAAAAGAAAAGATTTATTTTTTGTCAAATCTGTATGGAACTCCTGGGAAACAGCTCCTATTTTTTTTTTTTTTTTTTCCCTGTCCACATTCTGAAGCCAAAATCATGGGAATAAATTATTTCAGAAGCTTATGATTTGAAAATATTTCATAGATACAGGATGTATACATGAAGTAAAGACAATGGATTAGGCTACCTGACACCTACTAATACTTTTATATATTCATGCTGTAGACTCAGCATTGCAGAGAAAAGTTAAATTTTCTGAGTGTATACCCTCTTTTTTTAAGTTTTTTGTCAATGCTTAAAGAGTTATGCAGAGGCTTCCCTCAAGAAGTTACAAATGTGAATGTAAGAATATCCTCTAAAAATTAAACTATGCAAGCAATATATTCATATCCAAGCAAGGTCATCTCAAGGAAACTGAGTAACTCCCAGGATTGTGAGAATTGATTATATCTTTGCTGAATTTATATAGCTACTGAAAACACAGTGGTGGGAGGGGGTGTTGGCCGGAACAAGTTAATCAACTTCAACTCATAATTCAAGTAAGTAAATCAAAAGTGGGAAGTGTCCAGCCAAGCTTGTCATTGAGACAGGAAGTCAAAACTGATGTGAAAAGAACAAAGATTAAAGAAATCAGCACTAATGGTAAGGCACTCAATGTAGTGGAGAAATATACGAGGATGTAGCATTTCCAGTGAAACTATTCTCCACTTTTCAACTATTTCATTATCACACATCTAGCATTTACAACAATAGTAAAAATAATCTATTCAGACTCTAGTAAAATAACTTAGAAACAAAACATAGCCTCAAAATTGATAGGCCAGGAAGTCAGGTATTAAATCATCTTAAAGTAATATTTTTATAAAATGATATCAGATATAAATTTGTACATTAATGACATATGTCTGGCAGTAATGAACACCAAGATGCAAAGCAAGAATAACACTGGCTGTGATGGTTAAGGTTATGTGTCACCTTTGCTGGACCACGATTCTCAGTGGTTAGGCAGTTTTGTAATGATGTGATTTGGGAGTTATGTAATGATATAATTGGACAGTTAGGTAATGATGAAATCATCTTCCATTTTGTGATCTGATGTGGCCATCCTCCATTTTTTCATGACACCAATTTTCACATGACAATCAGGTCTGTGATAAGTAACCATTTTGATAAAACAGTAATGGTGTACTTTAGTTGTATTGATTAGATCAATCCAAAGTAAAACAGATTCATAAGAAAGGAATTTTATGAATTCAACTATTTCTGACATTATTCTCATCAAATAATATTTTTATTTTGAGTTAAGTTTCCATACTGTTATGGATTGAATTTTGTCACCAAAAAATAAATGTTGTAAATTCTAACCCATAGCTATACCTGTAGATTTAATCTCATTTGGGAATGCATTTTATTTGTTATGTTAATGAAGTCATAATCAGTGAAGGATAGTATTAACCCAAGCACTTTTGAGATGTAAAAAGAGCAGATTAGGCACAGGGAGGAGCAACCAGATATGAGGGAAGCTAGAGGCCAGGCCACATAGAGATATCCAAGGAAACAAGAAACACAAGCTAAAAAGAAATGGAAACCTGCCCTTGGAGCCAACAGAGAAAGAAAACATTCCTCTGGAGCTGGTGTCTTGATTTCAGACTTTTAACTTCCTGATTTCTTAACTACTGATTCCATGAGTGTTGATTGTAGATCAAAGTAAAACAAAATCTTTGACAACATCAGTCTTTTCTCCATTTGTCATGATGCTGCTTATTGATTCAATTGTGAGAGTTTTCATTTCCTTTTGGTTGAGGTGGAATCCACACTGAAGACTGTAGTCTTTGATTTTCATCAGTAAGTCACTTTCAGCAACTTAAGTTGTGTCACCTGCATATCGCAGGTTGTTAATAAGTCTTCCTCTAATCCTGATGCTGTATTCCTCTACATACAGTCCATCTTCCTGGATTATATGCTCAGCATAGAGAATGAGGAAGTATATTGGAAGAATACAACCCTGACACACTCCCTTCCTGGTTTAAACCATGCAATCTCCCCTTGTTTTGCTTTAACAACATCCTCTTGGTCTATATACAGGTTCCTTATAAGCACAATTAAGTGTTCTAGTGTTTCCATTCTTCACAATGTTTATCCATAATTTGTTATGATTCACACAGTTGAATGCCTTTGCATAGTCAATAAAACACAGGTCAACATCTTTCTGTTATTCTTTGCTTTCAGCCATGATCCACCTGACATCAGCAATGATATTCCAAGAAGCTGTACTAAAAGAAGAACACAGCATCATGATTAGAGGAAGACTCATTAAGAACCTGCAATATGCGGATGACAAAATCTTGGTTGCTGAAAGCCAAGAGGACTTGAATCACTTATTAAGATCAAAGACTACAGTTTCGGTATGGATTACACTTCAGCATAAAGAAAACAAAATCCTCACAACAGTAAGAAGAATCATGATAAACAGAGAAAACTTTGAAGTCAAAGATTTCATTTTACTTGGATGCACATAAAACAGTGATGGATACAGTAGTCAAGAAATTTAACAGCATATTGCATTGATAAATCTGCTGCAAAAGATGACTTTAAAGTGTTGAAGAGCAAAGATGTCACTTTGACAAGTAACGTGTGCCTGGCAAAGCCATGGTATTTTCAATCTCATAATGTGCACTAGAAAACTTAACAGTGAATGATGAAGATTGAAGAAGAATTGGTGCATTTGGATTAGGATATTGCAGAAGAGTATGGAATATACCATTGACTGCCAGAAGAATGAACAAATCTATCTTGGAGCAAGTATAGCAGGACATCATGCTTGGTAAAGTAGAAGGACAACATGTTTGGTAAAGTAAAGAGAAGAAGAGGAAGACCCTCAATGAGAAGGACTGATGCAGTGGCTGCAGCAATGGGCTCAAGCATAATAACAATTTTCAAGATGGTGCAGGATTGGGCAGTGTTTTGTTCTGTTGTACATAGGGTTACTCTCTGATTCAGAACCAACTCAATGGCATCTAACAACAACAATAACAATTCTATATTCAAGAGCAAATTTCAGAGTCTCTTCTGAAATTTTGTTTGGTCTTTTCTTTCATTCCTCTGTTTTTAATGACCTTTGGCTTTCTTCATGTATGATGTCCTAGATGCCATTTCACAACTTGTTTTTCTGGTCTTCAATCATTAGTGTTCAATGTGGTCAAATCAATTCTTAAGATGGTCTCTAAATTCAAGTGGGATATACTCAAGGTCATACTTTGGCTCACATAGATTTCTTTTAATTTTCTTCAGTTTTAATTCAAAGTTGAATAAAAATAATTGATAATCTCTTCCACAGCTGGTCTGTGGCCATATTCTGACTGACAATATTAAGCTTGTCCAGCTTATCTTTCCAGAGATGTAGCCCATATGATTCCTGCATCTTCTCTCTGATGAGTTATTTGTACATAGTCTGCATTTTAGTTGTTGAAAAAAGTCATTTGCAATGAATCAGTCTTTCTACATTTTGTCACATAGTCTCCAGATTTCTCTCTGTCACGAGGTCATATTTTCAAACTACTGATCCTTCTTTGTTTTCCACTTTGTCATTCCAATTACTATTTATTATCAATGCATCTTGATTGTGTTTGATCAAATTTAGACTGCTGAAGTTGGTAAACCTCTTCAATTTCTTCATCTTTGGCATTAGTGGTTGGTGTGCACAGACCTATATACACAAAATCCCTGGGTTGTCCTAATTGCTAAACAATGGACTACTGACTGAAATGGTGGCAATTTTAACCCACTCAGAGGCACTTCAAAAGTAAACCCTTGAAAACTTCATTTCTATTCTGCACACATAGGATCCACATTAGTTGGAATTGACATTATGGTAACTAACACTAACAATATAAATTTAGAATCCTAGAAAGAAAGAGGAAAGAGAAAGGGGCAGAAGCAATATGAGAGTTGATAATGGTTAAAAACTTTCCAGAAGTGGAGAGAGTTGTCAAGCTTTCAAAACTCTAGAAGGATAAATAGGAAGAAACTAAACATAGAGGTCATTCTAAAACTTCTAAAATCAAAGCCAAGGTGAAAATCTGAAAAGCTATGAGAGAGAAATGATACATTACTCCAAAAGGAAATAATTATATTGATATTTGATTTTTCATCGCAAACAAGAGAAGCCAAGAGACAATGTAATGATACCTTTAATGAGCTGGAAAACAAAATAAAAAATACAAAAACTGAAACCCAGAATTTCACATTCAGTGAAAAGAGCCTGAGGAAATTCAAGACAAAAATCACACAATTTTAAGATCAAAACAGATAGGTAGCCACCAGATGACTTAAACTGAAATAAATGTCAAAAGATATTCTTCAGATACAATTATATTAATCCCAAAAGGAATATATATAGGTAATGCAGAAATAAATGAAAGCGTAACTATTTTGGTTCTCTAGTGCTACTCTAAAAGAAAATACCACAAGTAGATGGTTTGAACAAACAGAGATGTATTTTCTTACAGTTCAGGGGTCTAGAAGTTTGAGTTCAAGGTGCCACCTCTATGGGTTGGGTGAAGGCCCCTCAACTTTGGGCTTCAGCTCTTTCTCTTGCTCCTGCCCCACTGAAGCTGGATGCTTCTCTTAACTCAGGCAGTTGCTGGCTGCTGAGGCTGACAAACCCAAGGTCAACAAGTAAAATGGCACAGTCTCAGGATTATTAAGCAGTATGATAGGCCACTAGTTCAAGTTCAGAAACAGTCTTGATATTGGCATGCAACATATCAGCCTGAAGAATGAAGACTCAGCTAGGTTCAGGAGTGCCAAAAAGCTCATGACCATTCCCAAAGTTTCTTTTTATATATGAGAAACAGATCATATTCCTAAGGATACTCATAGTAGATTCCACCATGGAGTTGATTACCAGTCTCATCTTGGGGACTAACTACATCCAGTTGCCCATCCACTCAAAACTAGTCCTTGCCAAGTTGACATATAACCTTACCTTTCACAGTAACCAAACTCAAAAATCAAACCCACTGCCATCAAGTCCATTCTGACTCAAAGAAACATTATAGGATGGAGTAGAATTACCCCATAGGATTTCCAAGGTTGTAAATCTTTATGGAAACAAAGTCCACATCTTTCTCCTGTGGAATAGTTGGTGAATTCAAATTGCCAGACTTTTGGTTACTAGCCAAATACATTAACCACTGCTCCATCAGAGCTATGGAATTCAATCTAGATGACTTATAAGAAATAGCAAAAATGTCTTGTCTAGTTTAAATGTGTATAGAAAATTCAAAGACATTCCCAAATGTCCATTATGTAAAATTTACATAAAATGAGTTAAACTTTTTAATAACTTTACATTATCAATGAAGAGGTAAAAATATTGATTTACATTCCATTTTGATAAGTCAAGAGTGCAAGTATTATTTTTAGGAGAAATAAAAAATATTTTTAAAATGCATTATTACAATAAATAGAAGTGTGAGAAGAAATTATTAAATAGGTTCAATTCACCCAAATCAATCAAGTACCGAAAGAAAAGGAAAGAATATAAGGAAGATATAGTAAGCAAATACTTAAAAGTGTAGATTTAAATGAAAATGTATCTGTGATTACATTAAATGCAAATTGATAAACTATACAAATCATGTGCTTTGATTTTAAATATTAACTATATAAAACTTAGTAGGAAAACAAATATACATGGGTTACAGAAAGGTCAAAAGTGAAAAAATAACAAAGAAAAAAGTTACATCATTAAAAAACTGATAAAAATAAAATGACTGTAGCTATATTTTTATCTGAGAAAGTAGATTTGAAAACAAAAAGCATTGTGAGATATAAAGAACACTTCACAGAAATACAAAGTTCAATCATCAGAAAGATTTGCAAATTTGTATCTTATTATAACTTAAATATAGATAAAGCAAAATAGACCAAAATAAAAGAAAAAAATAAATAAATCTATTTTGTCTATTTATAGTGGGAAATTTAACACACATCATGAATAATTACACAAAATGTTTACACAAAATTCACTAAAAAGAATTGACAGAAAAGATCTATTTGAGATAAATAGGATACTGCTCCCCAGATATTAGGATACACGTTGTCTTCAATTAGTCTTGGAATATTTTTTAAAAGATAAGAATATCCTGGGCCATATCAAATCATAACAAATTCTGAAAGGATTGAAATTATATGGAATATGTTTTCTGACTGCAGTGGAAATACATCAGAAACAGTAGCTATAAGATAGGCCATATTATTTGCAATTAGGAAATACATAGATTTAAAAAAAAAAAAAAAAAAAGCCAAGACTTTACAAAATAATTTGAACTGAACAGTAATAAAAACGCTACATATTAAAATTTGTTTGATTTGCAAAAGTCAAGTTTAGAAGAAAAAAAAATGGACTTAAATTAAAATATTAGGACAGAATAGAAAAATTAAATAACCAATACGTTAGAAAAATAACAGCAAGAAACTAAGCCTGTCTGGTTAACATTCTGTTGATATATAAGTGAGAGATTTTCATGTTTCTGACATTGCCAGTGCCTGTTTGATTTCAGCTAGTGTTCCAAAAGTCCCAAAATATTTTAATCTGGGATTTTGGACCAAATAATCAGATTTCTTAGGAATTATTAAGAATTTATCTTATTTTAAATGTTCTTGGGTGAAAATCTATCAACTGGAGATTTGATTCCATCCAGCGTTGCCATGGAAAAATGCCAGATCTGCTTCGGTAAAGATAATTAATCATCTCTGGAGACCAGTTCTACTCTCTAATACATGGAATTATCATGACTTGGATCAATTCAACCACAATAGATTTGGTTTTCATTAATTTTAATAACAATTTAGATCTATTAGCAAGGTTAATGAAAGAGCTCTGGTTGTGTAGTGTTTAAGGCATTTGGACACTAACCAAAATGTCAATGGTTCAAACCAACCAGGCACTGCACAGAAGAAAGATGAAGCAGCCTGCTCCCAATAAAGATTTACATCCTTGGAAACCCAATGGGGTCACCATGAGTCAGAATTGACTGAATGGCAGTGAGTTTGGTTTGTTTTTTATTTACCAAGGTTGATAGCACTACTCAAAAGCAGCTATCAAAACTGAAAAGTTAATAAATTTTTTTGCTTCCAGACTTATTTTTTAAATTTCATGGAACACCACTCATAGGATTTATATAAAATATATAAAAGAATTCATATTCCTTATATTAATTAATATAAACCTATTAATATTTACCATCAGTGCTCTATCTCTATATTATACTGTAGTGGCTTGTGTGTTACTATGATGCTAGAAGCTATCTACCAGTATTCCAAATACCAACAGTGACGGCACATAACAACAACAACAACAACAACAACAACAATGGTAGGAAACATTCAGCCATATTCTAGACTATAATTAACTAAGAAGGAGAACCTGGCAATCAGCTTCTGAAAAAAACCTGGCCAGTCAAAACATCATGAACAGCCTGAGAACATTGTCTGTTATATTGCCAGAAGATGAGCCCCGCAGGTTGGAAGGCTCTTAAAATGTGACTAGGGAGAAGCTGCCTCCTCAAAGTAGTCAATCTAAATGGAATGAGCTGAGTGAAGCCTTCAGAACATTCATTTGTTGATATTGCATTACTTAAATTGAGAATAGATTGTTGTAAACATCTATTAATAATAGAAAAGTGGAATATACACAGTATGAATGTAAGAAAATTAAAAGTTGTAAAAATACAAAGGAACATATGAAGATAGATATCCTAAACAGTAATGAGTTGAAATGGACTGGTATTGGTCATTTTGAATCAGCAAATATATTGTCTATACACCAGGAATGGCATATTGAATAGGAATAACATCATATTCATCATTGAAAAGAACATTTAAAGATCTATCCTGATGTACAATGTTGTACACAAGACTACAAGGAAGATTAGTTAATATGAGTATTACTCAAATTTACACACCAATCTCTAATGACAAAGATGAAGAAATTCAAGATTTTTACCAACTTCTGTGCTCTGAAATAGATCAAACATGTCATCAAGAAGCATTGAAAATTACAGGTGATTGGAATGTGACAGTTGGAAATGAGAAAGAATCAGTAGTTGGAAAACACAGCTTTGGTGATAGAGGAAGGAAGAAATCACATGATAGAATTTTTATACATTGCAAATATATTTTTACAACAATATGAATGTTGAATATACAGGTGCAGTTCTCCAGATGGAATGTGCAGGATCAACCGACTATGTCCATGGAAGAATGAGAAGCTCAATATCTTCAGTCAGAACAAGGTCAGGGGCCTACTGTTGAAAAGACATCAATTAGTTCTCTACATGTTCAACTGAAGCTGAAGAAAAATTTTAAAAGTGCATGAAAGCCAAACTATGACCTTGATTATACACCAATTGAATTTAGAGACAATCTCAGGAGCAGGTTTGATGCACTGAATACTAAAGACCAAAGGCCAAACTGTGGAAAGATACACATTTTGCTGTTGTTGTTGTTGTTGTTGTTATGTGCCATGGAGTCAGCTCCGACTCATAGAAACCCTATGTACAGCAGAACACAACATCGCCTGGTTCTATGCCAACCTCACAATCCTTGCTATACTTGAGCCCATCATTGCAGCCACTGTGTCAGTCCATCTTGCTGAGGACCTTTCCCTTTTTCACTGACCTTCCACTTTACCAAGCATGATATCCCTCTCCAGGGAATGGTCCCTTCTGACAAAATGACCAAAGTAGTTAAACGAAATCTGGCCATTCTCGCTCCCAGGAGCATTTCAGCTTCACTTCTTCCAGGACAGATTTTTCCATTCTTCTGGCACATACTTTTAATGATCTTCACCAACATCACAACTCAAAAGCATCAACTCTTCTTCAGTCTTTTTTATTCACTGTCTAGCTTTCACATTCACATGAGGTCATTGAACACCTCATGGCTTGGACTAGGTGCACCTTAGTCTTCAAAGAGACATCTTTGGTCTTCAGAACTTTAAGAGGTCTTTGCAGCAGATTTGCCTGAAGCAATAAGCCATCTGATGTCTTGACTGCTGCTTCCATTGGTGTTGGTTGTGCAATCAAGTAGTATGAAATCTTTGACAACTTTGATCTTTTCTCCATTTATTGTGATTGTCCTTATTGGCCCAGCTGTGAGGATTTTAGTTTTCTTTATGTTGAGGTGTAGTCCATACTTCAGACTGTAGACTTTAATCTTCATCAGTAAATGCTTCAAGTCATCCTCAGTTTTAGCAAGCAAAATTGTGTCATCTGTGCAGGGCAGGTTGTTAATGATCTTCCCCCAATCGTAATGCCACATTCTTCTTCATATAGTCCAGCTTCTCTAATTATTTGCTCAGCATACAGATTAAATAAGTGTGATGAAAGGATACAACCCAGATGCACTCCCTTTCTGATTTTAATCCATTGCAGTGTCCCCTTACTCTATTTGAACAGCTTCCTGATCAATGTATAGGGTCCTCATATGCACAATACGTTTTCTGCAATTCCCATGATTCACAATGTTTTTCATAATTTGTTTTGATTCACACAATTGAATGTGTTTATATAGTCAATAAAACACCAGTGAACAACTTTCTGGCATTCTTTGCTTTCAGCCAAGATCCATCTGGCATCACCAATGATATCCCTCATTCTATGTCCTCTTCTGAATCCAGCGTGCATTCCTGGAAGTTCCCTGTCTATATACTGCTCCAACCGTTTTTTAATTATCTTCAGTAAGATTTTACTTGTGTGTGATATTAATGATGTTTTTCGATACTTTCCACATTCTGTGAGATCACCTTCCTTTGGAATAGGTACAAATATGGATCTCTTCCAGTCAGTTAGCCAATTAGCTGCCTTCCAATTTTTTTTTTTTTTTTTACATAGATGAGTAAGTGCCTCCAGCATGGCACCAATTTGTTGAAACATCTCAATGGGTATTTTGTCAATTCCTGGAGCCTTATTATTTACAAATTCCTTCAGTGCAGCTTCGATATCTTCCTTCAGTACCATAGGTTCTTGTTCATATACCATCACCTAAAATAGATAAATATCAATCAATTCTTTTTGGTACAGTGACTCTGTATTCCTTCCATCTTCTTTTGATGTTTCCTGCATCATTCAATATTTTGCCCATAGAATCTTTCAATATTGAAACTTGAGGATTTAATTTTTTTCTTCAGTCCTTTCAGCTTGAAAAATGCGAGTGTATTCTTCCCTTTTAGTTTTCTAACTCCAGGTCTTGACAGATTTCATTATAATAGTTTTCTTTGTCTTCTTGAGCTGCTCTTTGAAATCTTATGTTTGGTTCATTTATTTTGTCATTTCTTCCATTTGCTTTAGATATTGTGTGTTCAAGAGCAAGTCTCAGAGTCTCTTCTGACATCCGTTTGGATCTTTTTTCTTTTCCTATCTTTTTATGATCTTTCATTTTCTTCATAGTTGATGTTCTTGATGTCATCCCACAATTGCTCTGTTTAATGTCATTGGTTTTCTATGCATCAAATCTATTCTTTGGATGGTCTCTAAATTCAGGTGGGATATAATCGGGGTCATATTTTGGCTCTCATGGACTTTTTAAAATTGTCTTCAGCTTCACATTGAACTTGCAAATGAGCACTTGATACTGGCAGGCCATGGTACTTTCAATATTCTTCGTCAACATCATAACTCAAAAGCATCAACTCTTCTTCTGTATTCTTTATTCATTGTCCAGTTTTTACATGCATATGAGGTGAAATCCATGCCTGATTCATAAGAGGATGTGAACAAGTGATATCATAATTGATATTAGCTAAATCTTGGATGAAAGTAGAGAATACCAGAAAGATGTTTACCTGTGCTTTACTTACTACTCAAGTCAATACCAACTGTGTGAACCATAACAAATTATGGATAACATTATTAAAAATGATGATTTCAGAACAATTAATTGTGCTCATGCAGAACCTTTACTTAGAAGAGGTAGTAAATCAAACAGAATAAGGGGATATGTGGTTTAAACTACAGAGTTGTATGTGTCATGGTTGTATCCTATCACCATGCTTATTTGGTCTGTATGCTGAGCAAATAATTCAAGAATCTGGACTATATAAAGAAGAACATTGCATGAGGATTGGAGGGAGACTCACTAACAACCTGAGATATGTAGATGATATAAGTTTGCTGAAAGTGAAGACTTATTGATGAAGATCAAAGACTACAGCCTTCAGTATGTGTTATACATTAACATAAAGCAAAAAAAAAATTCTCTTAACTGGAACAATATGCAACATTATGATAAACATAGAAAACACTGAAGTTGTCAAATATTTAATTTTACTTGGATCCATTATCACGGTCCATGGAAGCAACAGTCAAGAAATCAAAAACATTGCATTGAGAAAATCTGTTGTAAAAGACCTATACAGTGTTAAAAAGCAAAGATGTTATATTGAACTCTAAGGTGCACTTGACCCAAAATAGTATTTTCAATCACCTCATATGCACGTGAAAGCTGGACAATGAATAAGGATGAGTGAAGAAGAATTGATGCCTTTGAATTATGATATTGGTGAATATATATATATATATATATATAT
>NW_006921597.1:25085357-25103677 GCF_000298275.1 Orycteropus afer afer | reverse complement strand
ATATATATATATATATATATATATATATATATTTATATATATACACCAGAGACAGGAAGAAAAATGAACAGAATCTATCTTGGAAGAAGTATAGCCAGAATGCTCCTTAGAAGTGAGTATGACAAGACTTGGTCTCATGTACCATGGTCATGTTACTAGGAAGGACCAGTCCCTAGAGAAAGACATAATGCTTGGAAACGTAGTAGTTGTTATTGTTAAGTACCATCAAGTCAGGTCTGATTAATAGCAATTCCATGTACAACAGAATGAAGCAATGCCTGGTCTGTGCCAGCCTCACAATTCTTGCTATACCTGAGCCATTGTTGTAGCCACTGAGTCAATCCATTTCACTGAAGGCCTTTCCCTTTTTCACTGACCCCCTCACCCTTTAATGAGCATGATATCCTTCTCCAGGGAATAGTCCCCCCTGACACATGACTAAAGTAGGTGAGATGAAGTCTGGCCATTCTCAAATCCAAGGAGCATTCTAGCTACACTTCTTTCAGGATAGATTTGTTTGTTCTCTGGCAGTCCGTGGTACCTTCAGTGTTTTTCACTAATACTACAACTCAAAAGCATCAACTCTTCTTCAGTCTTCCTTAGTCATTGTCCAGCTTTCACATGCATATGAGGTGATTGAAAATGCCACGGCTAGGGTTAGGTGCCCGTTAGTCTTCAAAGAGAAATCTTTGCTCTTCAGGACCTTAAAAGGCCTTTTGGAGCAGATTTGCCCAGTGCAATATGTAGTCTGATTTCTTGACTGCTGGTTGCATTGGTGTTGTTTATGGAACCAAGGAATATGAAATCTTGACAACTTCAATCTTTCCTCCATTTATCATGATGCTGCTTATTGGTCCAATTGTGAGGATTTTTGTTTTATGCTGAGGTATGAACTGTACTACTAAATCTTTATCAGTAAGTGATTCAAATCATCTTCATTTTCAGCAAGCAAAGTTGTGTCATCTGCATATCGCAGGTTTTAATGAGTTTCATTCAATCCTGATGTTATGTTGTTCTTCATATAGTGCAGCTTCTCAGATTATATGCTTAGCATACAGATTGAATAAGTATGTTGTAAGGATACAAACCTGACAGACCTCCTTCTTAATTTAAAACCTTGCAGTATCCCCTTGTTATGTTTGAATGACAGCCTCTTCATCTATGAACAGGTTCCTCAAGGACACAAGTAAATGTTCCAGAATTCCTGTTCATTTCAATGCTATCTGTAATTTGTTATGATCCAAACAGTCACATGTTTTCACATAGTCAGTAAAACACAAATAAACATCTTTCTGGTATTCTTTACTTTCAGCCAAGATTCATCTGACATCAGCAATGATACCCTTTTTTCCCCATCCTCTTCTGAATCCAGCTGTTTTTCTTGAAGTTTCCTGTCAATATACTGTTGCAACAGTTTTTTAATTATCTTCAGCAAAATTTTATTTGTGTGTGATATTAATGATATTGTGCGATAACTACCACGTTCTGTGGGATCACCTTTCTTTGCAATGGGTGCAAACATGGATCTCTTCTTGTCAGTTGGCCAGGTATCTGTCTTCTAAATCATATGCCACCTCCTGAAATAGAGGAACATTGACTGATTATTTATGATACAGTGACTGTATATTCCATCTTCTTTTTTTTTTTTTATTAGGATTTGGGTGAAGATTTACAGAGTAAATTCACTTTTCATACAGCAGTTCACATATACTTTGTCTCATTGATGTTTCCTGCATCATTCAATATTTTACCCACAATCTTTCAATACTGTAACTCAAGTCTTGAATTTTTTCTTCAGTCCTTTCAGCTTGAAAAATGTCCAAGTATTTTCTTCCCTCTTGGTTGTCTAACTTCTAGTCTTTGAACATTTCATTATAGCAATTGATTTTTTCTTCTTGAGCTGCTCTTTGAAATCTTCTGTTCAGCTAATTTATCTTGTCATTTCTTCCATTTGCTTTAGCTATTCTGTGTTGAAGAACAAGTTTCAGAATCTCTTCTGACATCCATTTTGGTCTCTTTCTCCTTTCCATTCTTTTTAATGACCATTTTCTTTCTTCATGTCTGACATTCTTGATGTCATCAAGATTAGTCTGGTTTTCAGTCATCGGTGTTAGATGCATAAAATCTATTCTTCAGATGGTCTCTAAAATCAGGTGAGATATAATCAAGGTCATATTTTGGCTCTTGTGGACTTTTTTTAATTGTCTTCACCTTCAAATTGAACTTTCAGATGAGCAATGGATAATCTGTTCCAGTCAGCTCCTGGCCTTGTTTTTTCTAAAGATATTGAACTTCTTCATCTCCTTTTTCCACAGATGTGGTTGACCTAATTCCTGTGTACTCCATCTGGTGAGTTCCATATATACTGCTGCCATTTATGTCATTGAAAAAAGGTATTTGTAGTGTGTAAGTTGTTGGTCTTCTGAAACTCTACGATACAATCTCCAGCATTATTTCTAACACCAAGGCCACATTTTGCAACTACCAGTGAGTCTTCTTTGTTTCTAAATTTTGCATTCCAATCACCAGTGATAATCAGTACATCTTGATTATGTGTTTGGTCAATTTTAGACTGCAGAAGTTGGTAAAAAAATCTTTAATTTTCTCATCTTTGACTTTTGTGGTTGGTCTGTAAAGTTGAATAATAGCAGTACTAACCAATCTTCCTTGGAGGGGTATGTATATTATCCTATCACTGACAACATTGTGTTAGGGATAGATCTTGAAACATTCTTTGTACCAATAATGCCATACCATTCCTCTTCAATTTGTCATTCCTGGCGTTTAATTTTTCATTCATGTGGTTGTCTGATTCAAATGACAAAAACCTGTCCATTACAGCTCAGTAATGCCTAGGATATCAATTTTTATGTGTTCTATTTCATTTTTGACAACTTCCAACTTTCTTAGATTCATACTTTATACATCCCATGTTCCAATTATTAATGGATCTTTGCAGCTATTTCTTCCCACTTTGAGTCATGCCACATCAGTGAATGGAGGTCCAGAAAGCTTTGCTCCACCTATTTCATTAAGGCCAACTCTGCTTTGCGGAGACAGCTCTTCCCCAGTTGTATTTTGAGTGCTTTCTATTTGAGGGGCTCATCTTCCGGCACTATAATAAACAATGTTTCAGGGTTCTTTATTAAGTTTTCCAGTACTATGTCAGACAGTGTTTCACTGCTATTCATAAGGTTTTCACTGGCCAATTCTTTGAGAAATGGATGACCCTTCCTTCTTCTGAGTCTTTCTTAATCTGGAAGTGCCACTGAAATCTGTCCACCATGGGTGACCCTGTTGGTACTTGAAATACCAATGGCATAGCCTCCAGACTCACTGCAACATATAAGACACTACAGTATGAGAAATCAACAGAGGAGTGATAAATTAGAGGGTCAGTGAAAAAGAGGAAGACATTCAAGGATATGTATTGACATGTGTGGTGGTTATGTTTGTGTGTCAACTTGGGTAGGCCTGGTTGAGTGGCTGGGCAGCTGGATGTAGTATTCCCCATGATGGCACTGGTAATCAACTCCATGGTGGAATCTACTGGGAGTAGCTGAGTAGTTGTCTTTGGGTATGTGGTCTGCTTCCTGTATATAAGGAGAAGCTTTGGGAATGGTCTCTAGCCTATAGCATGCTTGGACCCTGCATATAGCCATGTTATTACTCAGTAGCCTGCTATGCTCTGCTGACCTTGGGACTTACAATGGACTTAAGTTAATGGTCTGCTGTGTGGTTTGGTAATATTGGGATTGTGCCTTTTTCCTTGTCAACCTTGGGGCTTCTCAGCATCAGCAGCCAGAGGCTGTCTGAGTGAAGAAATGCCTCTAGCTCCAGTGGGCCAGGAGCATGAGGCAGAGCTGGACCCAAAGGTTGAGGGGTTTTAACCCAGCCCTTAGATCCTGGCACTTTGATCTTGGATTTAAAGCCTCCAGATTGTGAGAGAATAAACTATTGTTTGTTAAGGCCATCCCATTTGTGGTATATTTCTTGCCAGAGCAGCACTAGGTAACCAGAACAACATGATATCTGCAATAATGTGTTCAAGCAGCAATGATTGTGAAGATGATGCAGTACCAGTAGTGTTTCATTCTGATTTACACATTATCGTTGTACTTTGAAAGAGACTACATGATATGTAACAATGAGAGTTACTATCTATTTCATTTGCAAGCATGATTCACTGTATTTATCAAGTGCAGTCACATCACACACACGTTGGATGGTAACATCTTCAAGCAAGACTGACTTATTTCAGTGGTATGATTTTTTTCCTATGTGCTCCTGTTCCTGTGCCTAGAAAGGGCATCCTTAATATTTGGCTCTATGTGAACAGTTCCTGCACATGTTTCCTGCTTGACTTCAGTAGATTCCCTTAGACTAATAAAAACCATTTGTTGGTTGTTAACTTTTAATTGTTCCAAGAGACTTATATTTATTTTGCCCTTCTCAGTTTTGTATATATTTTTCCCCTTAATTTAAAATTTGGAAAGTCATATAGAGTGAAATATCTGAGAGCTAGAATTCAACAGTACTGCCTTGTTCTAGATCTCAAAAGTTTTCCAACTGACAAGATGTTTCCCACTCTTCTATCACCCAATTTTAAGAATACTATCTCATAGACTCTCAGTAAATTTTGTTTCTCTGATGGGTTTTTACCTTACACAGGTTTCAGCTTTTTCAGATTTTACTATGCATTACTGAGAAATGCTCTACTCTAAGCTCTCTGGACTAAAGATTACACTAGACAGAAATATTTGTCCAATGTCCATGGCATGGGTCTCTGAACTTGATTTAGAAGGTTATAAGGCTAGATGGGTTTACAGGATATTTTTTATTTCCCATAATAATGGACATTGTACAAATACCCCATTATGACTGCATATGCAATTGAGTCTATAGAGTCAGACTACCAGAGTTCAAAACCTACATCTGTTACTGGTTAACTCTGTGTCCTTGAGCAAATTACTGAGGCAAGCTTAGAATACTCATCACCAATGTGAAGTACTATGTTTATAAGACTTTTGGAAACATTAAAGGAAACAATAAATGTAAAGCACTTAGCCCAGAGCCTGGTGTATTAGACCACCAATAAATTTTTGCTATAATGATGACTAAACACAGATTCAAATTCTCAAGGGGAAAATAAATGATTCTCCCATACATATGCTTCCATAAATTTCCCACCCATGGATATTGTGAGAATATGAGAATGTACCAGTGGGAAAACCCAAGTAAAAATTAATTTAGGGAATTAGAAAAGAAAAGGGGAAAAAAAGTTTATTTATTCAAGAAACATTTATTGCCTAGTAAAGCAGTGTGGTGTAGTAAATTACTTGGTGTGGCTTTTCTGCCCATAAGTCCTTGTAAACTCCAAGATGAGATTTTCTATGAGCAACTGAGGAGCTCCTGATTGCTAAAGTTGTCCACCTAGAGTATTTCTGTTGGGAGTGGCACAAAACAATGTTCTGGGAGGTGCCCACTCTCTCTCAGGCGCTTAGAGTTATGATGCTGTGATTGGCTAGTTTGGCCACTCTGCCAGGCTCAAAAGGAGGCCTCCTAGAGGCAGAACTCTCTCTCTGACTGCTGGTTGAGGAAGACGTGCTGCTGAAAGAGACACACGCTGCTGAAAGAGACACATGCTGCTGGAAAAGAGATGCAAGAGACAGTCATTGCTGAGTAAGACACTGAGGGACATGCACTGCTGAGGGAGAGACTGTAAGAGACTTGGCTGAGAGACGGTGGGCTGGGAGAGAGACTGAGCATTCTTCCTGAACTTGAATTGTAGCCTGGTGCTTCCATAATAAACCCCGTAATCTGTGAGTTCTGTGTGGCCACTGCAGTGAATTATCGAACCCAGGAGAGAGCTGGTGGGTGCTTTGGGAGGAACAGTTAGTGAAAGGGCTGGAGAGGGGCAGCATGTCTGGCCTTGCAGTAATAGGCCTTGGGTTACTGCTGGTAATCCTGTCTTCCTCTTGTGGGATTAGAGGAGGTAAGAAGATGTGGCCTCCTCGCCGTTTTTGCAAGCAGACACTACTTAAATGGGATAGTCAATACATTTACAGCCTAGAAATCAATTTATTCTATGATACCACTTTACCAAATCTCAAAATCATTTTATATGACATAAAAAGTATTATCATGGAATATATTTGTGAAATTGTACCATAAATGAGTACATTATATCATTGTTAAATGAGAATAAATTTTGAAGGCACATAACAACAACAGCAACAATATTTCCACAAGGAAAATGGTCTAAATTTAAGTTATATAAGCTACAGATTGAAAAATAAGTTTAACATTTTAATTCAAACAACAAAAAAAAAATATTAAGTTTATTTTAATTTAACAGTAAAAGATTACACACAAAATTCTCCAATCATACCTTTTAAAAATTAAAATATAAAAGATATTTTGTGTTTTTAAGGGACTTAAAATTAGAGACTAATAGGAAAAACTAAATTAAGGTTTTTAAAAAATGTAAGAACTAGTATTGGTGAGATAACCAAAATAATTCCATCACATTTTCAAAAACGTGGGGATTTCCCCTAAGCAGTTACTTGGTGTTTGCTTTAATATTTTCTACCTAAAAGTGAAAAGGAGTCCTGGAATTATAAGGGTTAAAGCTTGGCTGTTAACCTCATGTTGGCAGTTCAAACCCACCCAGTGATTCCCTGGCAATTTGTTTTTGTCAAGATTATACCAAGAAAACCATATGGGGAAGTTCTATTCTGACACATACAGTTATCGTGAGTCAGAATTAACTTGGTTGCACCCATTAACAACAAAAATATTTAGGTCTGGAAGCAGAAAAGTAAGACTCATATTACTATAAGTCTTCCCACAGAGAACTCAGATTTTATAAAGTGAAGAATTGGAACTCAAAAAAGGTTTCTATTTATTTATTATTTTACTCACACCAAAGACAAATATACTAATGGTAACTTATTGAACATTTTCCATTGAAATCACATAGATGCCTTGCAAATACAATAAAAAATAATTCAGCAAATGTGAGCATTTAGAAAGTCTAAAATAATTTTTCACTTAAAAAGTTTGATTAACTTTTGGCAAGATGGCAGAATAGGAAGACCAGCTACATAGACCCTGTGCAATGAAGAAATGAGAAAGCAATTGAAACAGACTTGGAAGATAATCCTGGAACTCTGAGTTTTGAAGGGAATGATACATAAATGGGTTAAATATCAACTAGTAGAAGAACCTGAATTAAAACAGTGAATAAGAAGACAAGTAGAGCTGTGCTGCATACTGTCAACTCCTCTGATGGCAAAGCCAATTTGAATATTTACAAGTGGCATTCTTATCTGGGCAGCAACCTAAGAATCACTTCTGCTCTCCAAAGACTGCATGGGCAACTGCTTTGGTAGATGACAACTAGAAATGAGAAGAGTGAGAAAGAGACAGAATTGTGGACTGCCAGCTTTCTTGAGTTCTCAGATATTTTGAATATTTTCAAAAAGAAATGGCTATTTTTAATATTTGCAAGCTGGACACAACTGCAATGGTGGCTGACAACTACAAATGTGTAGTCTTATACCCCCCATGTTACTCTTATATACCACACCCTCTTGGTGAACAGAGCTGTGGCCATCTCCCACTTCCACCCACCTTCTCAATTGACAGGAATTCCATCTCAGTCTGTGTGCCCTGACAGAACCAGGCTGCCCTGTCCCATACCCCCAGTTTTGTTTTTGTTTGTTTTTATTTTTAAATATTCTTTTTTTATTCTTTTTTCTTTTTCCTTTTACCTTCCCTGGTTCTTCTCCTTCTCCTTCTCTTTCTCCTTCTCCTTCTCTTTCTCCTTCTCCTTCTTCTCCTCCTCCTCCTCCTCCTCCTTCTCCTTCTCCTTCTTCTTTTCTCCCTCTTCCCTTCTCCTGGTTCTCTTCTTTTATCTTTGAGCTTTCCTGATCTTTTTTTTTTTTTTTTTTGGCTTGCTTTCTCATTTTTTTCTGTATAATTCTTTTACTTGCTCTTTTCTCTCACTCACCTCCTCTCCAGATATTGTGATATTTTTTTCCTGTTTAGCATTCTTTTGTCTTTTTTAAATTTTTATTTATTTATTTTTTTAATTTTCTTCTCATTTACTGCCTTTCTTTGGTGGGGGTGGGGATTACTCATGCTTGCTTATGTGGTTTGTGTTTGTGTTCTCTCTCTCTTTTTTTTAATTTTTTTCTTTGTTTGGGTGGAGACAGCAACCATTTCCACATGATCCAATTATAGCCACATTTACTAGAGCCCCACCCACTGAGTGAGCACTACCACTTGCTTCTGCACCAACTGCAAAGCATTGGATGGTGACCAATATCAGCTCAGTTCACCCTCAACTACTGTTCACAAACAGCTAATAATCTGTGCACACACTCTCATGCTCTATCACACCCACAAGGAGACAGGTGGTGAGTTCCTAAGTGTTGAAAACTAACTAAGAGATAAGTATAAAGCCCTGTCATACATATATATATGAACAAAGAAAAAAAAATTGAGTGAATCATACCAACATGCAATCACTGACTAAATATAAATACAATAACATCACAATGTCTCAGAGACAAATGATCAGCCTAGTTTACACAAAGAAGCAAGATAGAGTTTTACAATCAAAGACCAGGATACAGACCCAGAGAACATCCCAGAGGAGGAAATAGCATTGGAACTTCCTGATATGGAATTCAAAAGAATTATATTTAGGTATCTTCAACAGATTGAGAGACAGGTCAAGGAAAATACTGACAAAATTAAGGAGTGTACAGACAGAACTCTAGAGCAATTTAGGAAAACAACACATAAGAACAAACTAACAAAACTAAAGAAAAATTAAAAGTGATATAAAAACAACAAATAGAAATCCAAACTCTGAATACTAAGAGTTCAAAATAGATAATACATTGAATAGATAAAGGAATATAATTGAATCAAAGGAAGACAGAATTAATGAGATGTAAAATAAATACCTCAATACTACATTGTTATGGGATAAATCAGAAAAAGAAAAAAAAAAAAAAATCAACATCAAAACAAATAAAGAAACCCTAATATTCATGTAGGATACCATAAAGAGGATTAATCTACCTGTAATTGGAATTCCAGAACAGGAAAAGACAAATAAAATCACAGAGAAAATTGACAAAAATTGTTGGAAGAGAATTTCTCTAATATGATGAAAGATGAGAAGATATCCATTCAAGAAATTCAATGAAACACAAAAAAGATAGACCCCAAAAGAAAATCCCTCAATCAAACTCACCAAAATGAAAGACAAAGAAAGTGTCTTGATGGTAGAATGGGAAAAGTGAAAAGTTACCTTCAATGAACAACCAATAAAACTAAGCTCTGATTTCTCCACAGAAACCATGTAGGTGAGAAGGCAATGGAAAGATACATGTAAAAACCTGGGGGAAAAAAAAAAAAAAAAACTTTGCCAACTAATAATAATATACCCAGCAAAATTGTCCCTCAAATATGATGGTGAAATTAGGACACAACCAGATAAACAGAAATTAAAGGAATTTGTTAAAACCAGATCAATCATACAAGAGACACTAAAGAAAGTCTTTCAGATGGAGAACCAACAATAGCAGATAACAACTGATAATTAACACACATGACATATAAACCAGAAACCAACCAACTTATAGAAGTATTCAAAGTAAAATAAGTGTATCAGACTGTAAACAGGAAACTAGAGACATCATTTGGTAAGTGGGGACAACTACAAACCAAAAAGAGGGAATAAGGAGTGTGGGTACAGCACTTCCAAATGAGAGAATGTCAAGACAAATGTGAGATACAACAGACAGTTCTAAACTTGGGAAAAAAAATTATAAATCACCAGGTAACTTCAAAGAAAAGTAATAAACCTTTGCATTAAAATTAAAAAGAGGACAGGCATAAATATTTAGCAAAAACTAAAAGAGTAACAACATAGGAAATGATAAAAAAAAAAAAAAATTCATAAACAAAATGAGCTCCTCACAGAAAATCATATGGAACAAAGAAATCAGTAGCACCACAAAACAAAAACAACAACAACAACAAAAAAAACATAACAAAATGACAGCAATAAATTCATACTTACTGATAATTACACTGAATGTAAGTTAATTAAATGTACCACTTACGAGACAAAGAATTGCACACTGTATAAGAAAATGAGACCTATCAATATGCTGTCTACCATAGACTCATCTTAGACCCAAAGACAGAAATAGACTGAAAATCAAAGGTTAGAAAAAGAGAGGTCAAGCAAATGGCAATCAAAAAAGAGCACAAGTGGAAATACTAAGTTTTGATAAAATAGAATTTAAGACAAAAGCCACCATAAGAGACAAGGAAGGACGTATTATAATGATTAAAGGATCAATTAAACAATAGGTCATAACCATAATAAATATCTATATAAAAAAGTCCCAAAATATATAAATCAGACTAACAGAATTGAAAAGACAAATAGATCACTCCACAATAATAGCAAGGGACTTTAACACACCACTTTCAATGAAAGATAAAACAATAGGAAATAAATTCAACAAAGCCACAGAAGAACTAAACAATGCAATCAAACAATTTGACCTTATATACATCTACAGAGTAGTTCACCCAACAACACCACAATACACATTCTTTTCCAGAGCTCATATAACATTATCCAGGAGACTCAATAAATATAAAAACATTGAAATACTGAAAAGCATCTTCTCAGAACACAATGCTATCAAGTTCAAAATTAACACTAGGAAAATCAATAGAATAAGAGAAAACATAGGAAAACTCACTAACATCCTCCTTAAAAATCTACTGGGTAATGTTGTTATTGTTGTTATGTGCCATCAAGTCGGATTTGACTCATAGTGACCCCTCCTTGGGTTTCTGAGGCAGTATCACTACAGAAATAGATTGCCTCATCTTCCTTCCAAGGAGTGGCTGGTGGGTTTGAACTGCCAGCCTTCTGGTTAGCAGTAAAGTGCCTTAGGCACTATGCTACCAGAGCTCCCATACTGGGTAATAGAAGAAATTAAAAATTAATAAAAAATTCCTTGAATCAAATGAGAATGCAAACACAACATATTAAAAACATTTGGAACACAGCCAAAGCAGTGATCAGAGGTCATTTTATAGCAATAATTGCACACATTCAAAAGGAGAAAGAGCCAAAAATCCGTACCTTAGTCCAACATCTCCAACAATTAGAAAAAGAGCAGGAAAAAAAAAAGCCTACTGTGACCAGAAAAAGAATAAAATAAAATAATAAAGATTTGAGCAGCAATAAATGAAACAGAAAATAGAAAGACAATAAAAAAAAAATCAACAATACTGGAAGTTGGTTTCTTGTAAAGATTAATAAAATTTTAAAAATACTGACAAATTTAGAAGCTCTGGTTGCATAGTGCTTATGGCATTTGACTGCTAACCCGAAGGCTGGTGATTCAAACCCACCAGCCATTCCTCAGAAGGAAGATGAGGCAATTTACTTCTGTAGTGATACTGCCTTGCAAACCCAAGGAGCGGTCGCAAAGAGCCGGGTCCAACTCAACAGCACATAGCAGCATCAACAACAACACCAGCAAATTTAACAAAGGAAAAGAAGAAGATTCAAATAACACAAATAAGAAATAAAATGAGTGACATCACCATAGAATCAACCAAAACAGAAATGATAATATCAGGATACTATGAGGAACAATACTCCAACAAATTTGAAAACCTGGAAGAAATGGACAGATTTCTAGAAACACTACTTACCTAATTAATACAGACGACTAATGTGGAAAATTTGAACAGACATATAACAAAAGAAGAAATTTAACAGGCCATAAAAAAAAAAAAAAAACTACCAACAAAAAATGTCTTGGCCTAACTGGTATTACTGGAGAACTCTACCAAACATTCAGAGAAGAACTGATTCCAACTCTACTCAAATTATTTTAGAACATAGAAAATGATACATTCCTCCCAAATTCATTTTATGAAGCAAGCATAATACTGATATCAAAACAAGGCAAAGACACTACTAAAAAGGAAAACTACAGACTGATATCCCTCATGAATATAGATGCAAACATATTCAACAAAATCCTACTCAATAGACTCCAACAGCATATCAAAGAAATAATACATCATGACCAAGTGAGATTCATACAAGCTATGTAAGAGTTGTTCAATATTAGAAAACAAAATATCAACATAATTCATCACATATGTGAAATAAATAAAAATATTCATGTGACAATATCAGTAGATGCAAAGAAGTTATGTGATAAATTAAAACATCCATTCCTAACAAAAAATTTCAGAAAAATAAGAATGGAAAGGAAATTTCTCAACATAATAATGGGCATATATACAAAACCAATAGTCAACATTATTGTCAATGTAGAGAGACTCAAACCATTCACCTTGTAGACAGGAACCAGACAAAGATGCCCTCTATCACTAATTCTATTGAACACTGTATTGGAAGTACTAGCCAGGACAATAAGGCAAGAAAGAGAAATTAAAGGCATCCAAATTGGTAAGAAAGAAGTCAAACTATTGCTATTTGAAGATGATAATGATATTACACATAGAAAACCCAATAGACTCAGTAAAAATACTACTGGAACTTATTGAAAAGTTTACCATCATGGCAGGATACAAGATCAACATACAAAAATCAGTTGAATTCCTCTACATCATCAAAGAAATCTCTGAAAAGGACAGAAATAAATCAATATCATTTATAATGTTGTTGTTGTTGTTGTTATGTGCCGTCAAGTCAGACCTGAGTCACAGAGACCCCTCCTTGGGTTTCCGAGGCAGTATCACTATGGAAGTAGATTGCCCCATCTTCCTTTCAAGGAGTGGCTGGTGGATGTGAACTGGTAGCCTTCTGGTTAGCAGTCAAGTGCCTTAGGCACTATGCTACCAGAGCTCCTTCATTTATAATAGCTAACAAAAATATAAAATACTTGGGAATAAATCTTACCAGGGACACAAAAGACCTATACAAAGAAAACTACAAAACATTACTTCAAGAAACTATAAGCAATGTACATAAATGGAAGAATATACTATGCTTGTGGATCAGTTCCTACCAGTCAGATTCTACCAATCTCTCCACATTCTGGCCAACAATTGCTATTTTCTGTCTTGTTGAATTTTGCTATTAGTGCTGAGGAAAAAAGGTATGTTATTGTTGTTTTGATTTGCATCTGTCTAATGGCTAATGATTATGAACATTTCTTCATGTGTTTGTTGGCCGCCTGAATACCTTTTTGGTGACGCATCTGCTCATATCCTCTGCCCATTTTTGAATTGCTTTGTTTTTCTTTTTGATGTTGAGGTATTGGAGTTTTCTGTACATTTTAGAAATGAGTCCCTTATCAGATATATTGTTGCTGAATATTATTTCCCAATCTGTAGCTTCTCTTTTTACTCTCTTGGAAAAGGCTTTTGACGTACATAAGAATTTAATATCTAAATGGTCCCAATCATTTCATGTATCTTCTGCTGTTTGCATTTGGGGTTAATTTCACAATTTATGCCATAATTAGGAACATTAAGTTTGCTCCTATTTTCTCTTTGATGAATTTTATAGTTTCAGGTTTTACATTTAACTCTTTGGTCCATCTGGAATTAGTTTTTGTGTGTGGTGTGAGGAATGGGTCTTGTTTCATTTTTCTTCAAATGAATATCCATTTTGCCTGCACCATTTGTTAAAGATCCTATCTTTCCTTCATTTAATGGATTTTAGCCTTTTGTCAAAGATCACCTAACTATCAGTATATGGATTTATTTCTGGGTACACAATTCTGTTCCACCAATCTATGTACCTGTCCTGATAACAATATCGGGCTGCTTGACTACTGTGGCTGTACAGTAAGTTTTGACATCTAAGTGTGTGAGCCTTTATTTTGTTCTTCAGCAATGCTTTGCTCATCTGAGGAGTTTCCTTTCCATATAAAATTAGTGATTGATTTTTCATGTCCTTGAAGAATGTTGATAGAATCTGGATCAAGACTGCATTGAATTTACAGATTGCTTTGGATAGCACTGATGTTCAGTCTTCTGATCTATGCTATTTGGTGTCCCCAAGGCAGCTCTGACTCAGAGCAACCCCATGTACAATAGAATAAAACACTGTCCCGTCCTGTGCCAACCTTGCAATATTGCAATACTTGCTGTACCTGAGCCCATAATTGCAGCCACAGTCAATCCATCTCTTTGAGGGCTTTCCCCTTTTTTGTTGACCCTCCACTTTACCAAGCATGATATCTTTCTCCAGGGAATGTTTTTTTTTTTTTTTTTGGACAAGATAACCAAAGTAGGTCAAATGAAGTCTGGCCATTCTCACTTTCAAGGAGCATTCTGGCTGCATTTCTTCCAAGACAGATATGTTAGTTCTTTTGGCAGTCCATTTTACTTTCAGTATTCTTAGCCATCAACACAACACAAAAGCATCAACTCTTCTTCAATCTTCCTTATTCATTGTCCAGCTCTCATATGCATATGAGGTGATTGAAAATACCATGGCTTGGGATAGCCACACCTTAGTCTTCAAAGAGATATCTTTGCTCTTCAGCACTTGAAAAAGGTCTTTTGCAGGAGTTTTGCCCAGTGCAATACATCATCTGATGTCTTGACTGCTGCTTCCATTGGTGATGATTGTGGAACCAAGTAATATGAAATCTTTGACAACTTCAGTCTTTTCTCTATTTATCATGTTGCTGCTTTTTGGTCTAGTTGTGAAGATTTTTGTTTTATGTTGAGATGTAATCCATACCACAGGCTGTAGTCATTAATCTTCATCAGTAAATGCCTCAAGTCATCCTCACTTTCAGCTAGCAAAGTTGTGCTATCTGAGTATTGAAGACTGATAGTGAGCCTTCCTCTAATCCTAATGCCACATTCTTGTTCATATAATCCAGATTCTCAGATTATTTGTTCAGCATACAAATTGAATAAATATGGTGAAAGCACACAACCCTGACACACTCCCTACCTGATTTTAAACTATGCAGTATCCCCTTGTTCTGTTTGAATGACTGCCTCCTGATCTCTGTACAGGTTCCTCATTAGCACAATCAAGTGTTCTGGAATTCCCATTCTTTTCAACGTTTTCCTTAATTTGTTATACTTCACACTATCAAATGTTCTTACATAGTCAATAAAACACAAGTAGACATCTTTCTGGTATCCTTTTCTTTCAGCCAAGATCCATCTGACATCAGCAATGGTATCTCTTGTCCCATGTCCTCTTCTGAGTCCAACTTGCATTTCTGGAAGTTCTCTGTCAGTTACTCCTGCAACTGTTTTTGAATTATCTTTGGCAAATATTTACTTGCATGTGATCCTGATGATATTGTTCGATCATTTCTACACTCTGTGGGACCACCTTTCTTTAGAATGGTACAAATATGAATCTCTACCAACCAGTTGGCCAGGTAGCCATCTTCCAAATTTCTTGGCATAACCAAATGAGTGCCTCCAGCACAGCATCTATTTGTTGAAACATCTCAATGGATATTCCATCAATTCCCGGAGCCTGGTGTTTCTCCAATTCTTTTAGTGCAGCTTTGATTTCTTCCTTCAATACCATTGGGTCTTGATCATATGCCACCTCCTGAAATGGATGATCATTTTCCAATTCTTTTTGATATAGTGACTCGTGTATTCCATCCACCTTCTCTTGATGTTTCCTACATCATTCAACATATTGCCCATGGAATCTTTCAATATTGCAACTTGAGCCTTGAATATTTTCCTCAACTATTTCAGTTTGAAAAATGCCAAGCATGTTCTTTCCTTTTGGTTTTCTAACTTGAGGTCTTTGGAGATTTCATTATAATAATTAACTTTGTCTTCTTGAGCTGCTTTTTGAAATCTCCTGTTCATCTCTTGTATCCTGTTGATTCTTCCATTTGCTTTAACTACTTGCCATTCAAGGGTAAGTTTCAGAGTCTCATCTGACATCCATTTTGGTCTGTTCTTCCTTTCTTGTCTTTTTAATGACCTTTTGTTTTCTTCATGGATGATATACTGTATGTCATCCCATAACCTCTTGTTTTTGGTCTTTGGTGTTCAATGCATCAGATCTGTTCTTTAGATGGTCTCTAAATTCAGGATGGATATAATCAAGGTCTATTTTGGCTCTTGTGTACTTGTTTTAATTGTATTCAGCTTCCACTTGAACTTGAACATGAGAACCTGATGGTCTGTTCCATAGTTAGCTCCTAGCCTTCTTTTGGCTGAAGGTATTGAGCTTCTCTATCACCTCTTTCCACAGATGTACTTGATATGATTCCTGTGTTCTCCATCTGGTGAAGTCCATGTGTATAACTGCTGTTTATGTTGCTGAAAAACTGTATTTGTAATGAATAATCATTGGTCCTGCCTAATTCTATCATGAGATATTTAGCATTATTTCTATCACCAAGACCATATTTTGCAACTACCAGTGATTCTTCTTTGTTTACAACTTTTGCATTCCAATCACCAGTGATAATCATCCTATCTTGATTGCATGCTTGGTCAATTTCAGACTGTAGAAGTTGGTAAAAAGTCTTCATATACATATACATATATACATATACATATACATGTATATACATATATATATACACATATATATACATATATACATATACATATACATATATATATATATACACATACACATATATGTATGTATGTACATATAAAACATATATATATATATATATATATATTGGTGTGGTCTCTGCCTTGCTTGGGCAAGTGTTGCAAACCTCTATTAGCACCAATAGGGGCAACCAGGTGTAGCCCACTCTGCCAACAAGCCTCCTGCCCAAAGTCATCAGGTTTCTCTCTCCACATGCTGGCAAGCCCACCACTCTGTCTCGTGCCTCTTGGTTCTGCTGCTGCCATCTCACTGCCCTCCCTCTGCTGTCTCTGTCAACTTTCTGCTGACTCTCTGCTGGTCTCTCTTCCAAGGAGGTCCAATGCAGGGATGGGATCTCAGACCCAAGGACATGCTCCAATCCACCATCAGCTGTTTTCTCTTGATAACAGTGAGATTCCCTCTCTTTCTACCTCTGAAGGGCTCATTTTAAACATAGTGGGATAACAAAACTGACCAATCCCCACATTAGGTTCCATACACCTCAGGTACATGGCCCCACCTTCGCAAGAGTGCATTATTATTTTTTGCATTATTAGCAAACTATCCAGTCCCTTGAGTAGGTTTCAAGCAACTTATATTTGCACAGTTCCACTCAGTAATCTGATGGGAGTTACAAAGACCATGGCTAGAAGAGCCTTATCAGGTAATTCTCTGCACCACAGACTTCAAAACATTTATCCTAACTCTATTTCTTATGTTTAAAAGTCTATAGGAAAGATAGTGCATGTTATATTAAATAACTTCAAAAACCTAGATGACCAATCATGTTAGATTATTAGATTATTAATGACTAATGATGTTGAGAATGTCAACCACACACCTATTGGAATGGCTAACACACACACACACACACACACACACACACAATAAAACAAAAACAAAAAACTGACAATATCAAATATCAGTGAAGGTCTGGTTCAACTGGAACACTTATATGCTGCTGATGGGAATGTAAAGTATTCCAGCTACTTTGGAAACTGGTTGGCAATTTATTAAAAACTAAATCTATATTGGTCAGCCCCAGGGTTACAGGTGAGGAGAGACAACTCAGGGACGCCCAGAGTAGCAGGCCGGAAGAACAGGAGAAAGGGGATAAAAGCCTTGAACCTGGACAGAAAAGCAGTCAGCCCCAGGGTTACAGGTGAAGAGAGACAACTCAGGGATGCCTAGAGTAGCAGGCCGGAAGAACAGGAGAATGAGATAAAAGCCAGGAAGCCAGAGAGAAGAGCAATCAGCCAAAGGGATTAGGTGAGGAGGGGAAACTCAGGCCCGCCCAGGGTAGCAGGCCAGAAGAGCAGGAGAAAGGGGATAAAAGCCTTGAACCAGGACAGAAGAGGAGTCAGCCCCAGGGATACAGGTGAGGAGAAACAACTCAGGGATGCCCAAAAAAGCAGGCCAGGAGAGCAGGAGAAAGGGGATTAAAAACCAGGAACCCAGACAGAGGAACAGTCAGCCACAGGGACCCACGTGGGGGTGATACAAGAGGTCTCCAACAGCAGGACAAACTTGTCTGTCAGTTTGTCCTACTGTGGTGACATGTAGATGTGAGTTTTGAGGCTGAGTCTCTGGTGTTTAAAACCCAGCAAGATGCACATGGTGCACAGGTGACAGGCCAGCTTATAGACTGAGACAGACTAGGAAGAAGGAAGAGGCCGTC
>NW_006921597.1:25073663-25085257 GCF_000298275.1 Orycteropus afer afer | reverse complement strand
TGAAAGTACCATGGACTGCTAAAAGAACTAACAGATCTGTCCTGGAGGAAGTGCAGCCAGAATGCTCCTTGGAAGAAAGAATGTCCGGAGTTCGTCTCACCTATTTTGGTCATGTTGTCTGAAGGGATCATTCCCTGGACAAGGATGTCATGTTTGGTAGGGTGGAGGGTCGACGAAAGAGGGGGAGGACTTCAACAAGATGGATTGATATGGTGGTTGCGATGATGGGCTCAAGTATAGCAGGGATTGTGGGGCTGGTGTGGGATCGGGCAGTGTTTCTTTCTGCTGTGCATGGGGTCGCTATGAGTCAGAAACGACTCGAAGGCACTTAACAACATCAACAACAACAAATCTATATCTACCATATAATTCAACCTTTCTTCTCTTAGGTATTTCCTTAAAATAAATGAGAGAATACACCACAAAAACAAGTGTTCAGAGATATTTAGAGCAGGTTTATTTATTATAGCTCCAAGTTGGAAACAACATAGTGACCATCAACAGGTGAATGGATGAACACATTTTGTTATATCCATACAATGGAACATGCCTCCGTTAAAAAAAAAAAAAAAATGATACACTCAATGACATGGATGTATCTCAAAATTATTAGGGTAATAAAAGAGTACAAACTGTATAGCTACATACAATTCATACACATTTTGTTTCATGAAATTGACTGCAATCTCCACAACACAATAGCTCTCTTCCCACTTCCTCCCTGTGGTTACCTTTTCTCTCTGTCCTACTTTCTCATACATTCCTACTCTCTGAGTTATCTTCCTGTGCAAATACTGTCCTTCTGATCTCCTACAGATGATTGTTCTAAGGAGTGTGCCTACCTGGTATAAACATTAACTTTATATGCTATTATTTGACTTAAAGTCATGGGAGTGAGTTCATTTCCAGGCTCCAAGTGTCACTGGGGGCTATAGTCTTGGCGGGTTTCACCAGTCTCTATCAGACCAATAAGCCTGGTCATTTTTATGATACTGAGTTTTGTTCCACATTTGTTTCCCATTCTATCCAGGATCTGCTGCTCTGATTCCTTTTTGAAAGATTGACTGCTTTAGTGCCATCAAATTCTTACTGGTCTCACAGTCACATAGGCTGAGGTTTGCATGGTTTACTATTCCCTTGGTCTAATTCTTCCCATGCATTTTTGGTTTTCTTCATTGTTCATTACTCTGGACAAGGAGAGACCAATTGCTGAATCTGAGATGACTACTTGCAAGCTTTTAAGATACCAGTTGCTACTCACCAAAGTAGGATGAAGAACACTGTTTTTGCATAGTATGTTATGCCAGTTTAGCTTGATGTCCCCTGCAGCCATGATTCTGAGCCCATAGGTCCAACAACTCACTCCCTCAGGTTTGTTGGCTATAGCTAATAAGTGCTTCCTGTTAATTTTATTATCTATATGGATATTATTGTAGCATATACAAATACATATGTAGAAATATCGTCTGTCAAATTCATATATTAGTCCTGGGTATATTCCCTTTCACCTGGACATACTCGATCATTCAGCCTGTCTAACAAATCTATCCACCCAAAGATTAATGTTATAATTGATAATGCAGTATTGTGTATGTAAAAGTGTTTATTTTTATTGTCAGTACATCTTGTAAACCTCTCTGTGTATTCACTTTTGGTATATTGCCTTTCCTTTCATCCAAATCAATCCTTGTCTCTTACATGTCTAGCAATTATCCCTCCTTTTCCCTCCCATCCCTGGTAACAAAGAAAGTTTCCTTACACACGTAAACATTTCCTTGACTTTTTATAATAGTGGACTCATACAATATTTGTCCTTATGTGGTTGACTTATTTCACTCAGTATAACATCCTCCAAATTCATCCATGTTATGAAGTGTTTCATGGATTCTACATAATTCATTAGTGTTGCATAGTATTCCATTGTGTGTATGTACCATAGTTTGGTTATCCATTCCTCCATTGATGGGCACTTACGTGGTTTCCATCTCTTTACTGTTGTGAATAGTGCTGCAACGAACATGGGTGTGCATATATCTACTCGTGTCCTGGCTCTCACTTCTTTAGGGCATATGCCTAAGGCATTTGACTACTAACCAGAAGGCTGGTGGTTCAAACCCACCAGCCACTACTTGGAAGGAAAATCAGGCAACCTACTTCTGTAGTGATACTGCCTCAGAAACCCAAGGAGGGGTTGCCATGAGTTGGATTCCACTTGATGGCAGTGAGAGTTAGTGATTACCTAATTATGGGACTGCTAGATCAAATGGCATTTCTATTTCCAACTTTTTAAGGACTGGCCATACTATTTTCCACAGTGATTATATTGTTTTGGAGTTCCACCAGCAATGTATGAGAGTACCAATCTGTACACTCCTTGCCATCATTTGTTATTTTCTGCCTTGTTGAACTTTGTTATTATTGCTGGAGTGAGATGGTATGTTATTGTTTTGATTTGCATCTGTCTAATGGCAAATGATCCTGAACATTTCTTGTGTTTGTTGGCCACATGATTATTTTATTTGCTGAAGTGTTGGTTTATGTCTTCTGCCCATTTTTGAATTGCTTTTTTGTCTCTTTGACGTTGAGGTGTTAGAGTTTTCTATATATTTAGAGATAAGTCCCTTGTCAGATATGTCATTGTTGAGTATTTTTTCCCAATCTGTAGCTTCTCTCTTTACTCCTTTGGAGAAGTCTTTTGATGTGCGTAAGAATTTAATTTTTAGAAGTTTCCAATCATCAAGTTTATCTTCTGTATTTTGTGCTTTTTTTGTAGTTTAAACCAACTATTACTGTCAATAAAATTGAATAACAATTTTCACTGGATTGAAGTACGTTTCTTTCTTTGCTTAATGTCAATTATTTATTTATTTATTTATTTCCAGCTTTTTTTTTTTTTTTTTTTTTTTTAATTGTGCTTTAGGTACAAGTTTACAGAGCACAGTTTGTTTTACATTTAACATTTCATGTGCATTTGGTTTTGCTTCCCAGTCGCCGTCCCTAACTCTCACCCATTCTCCTCACCTCCCTTCCCAGCACCCTCTCCTCCTGCCCCTCATAGTTACGCACTCCTGTGTGCATTTCGTCTGTGAAAATGTTGCCCCTCTGGTCTCTCATGATTGAATGTTCCAAGGGATGCGTCTCCATAGAGCATGTGGGTTCATCACACTGGGTTGAGTGGTCTGAGTGTACATCTTGTTTACTATTGGCCTGAGAGCCAGCCCTGGAAGTGAGTTTTATTCCAGACCTGAAGTGTATCCCAGGGCCATATTATTGGGGTCCCACGAGACTCTGTCCAATCAGTAATTCTGGTCATTATTGTACTTTTGGATTTTGTTCCATGTTTTTCCTCCCACTCTATCCTGGATCTCTAGTTTTGAACCTTTCCCAAGTAGTTGGCATTGGTAGCTGGGCACCATTTAGTTCTCCTGGTCTAGAAGTCCATCATGTCCCTGAACTGATTGCTTCCAAATGTCCTAGGTTTTCTGTTTTCGTTTTTGTTTTTCAGTTCCGACAATAGGAGATGATTAACTGCATCTTAGATGGCTGCTTGAAAGCTTTTAAGACCCCAGTCATTACTCACCAATGTAGGGTGTGGAATAAGATTTTCATGTATTTTATTGTGACAATTGAGTCTAGTATCCCCCAATACCATGATCCTGAGTCAGTAGATCTGTTGGATCTCTTTCCCACAGTGTCTGGCTGTCTGTGAGGGATTGTTCTGTGTCTGTCTTCTGTTGTTTCTGTATGAATTGCAAATATTTTGTATCACTGGTATCTGTGTAAGATTAGCCTCAGCTGAATCTATCCTTGGCCTAGAGTATAATCCTGTTCACTAACCCCTATCTGATCTCAGATGATTGTGTGTTTATCTGTAGCCTGGAGTTTGGTATTAATGGTAAAGCAGTATTGTGGATATACTGGTATATACTGTTGGTGCATTTTCACTTATGCTTTGTAGTCCATTAATGTCATATAACAGGTCCTTTAATTTTGCATCTATCTTTTTTTTTTTTTTATGAAGTTTAATCCAGCTGGAGATTTTTTGTGTATGGTGTGAGATATTTCTGAAAATGGATATCCAATTCTGTCAGCACCATTTATTAAAGAGACTGTCTCTCCCCCATTGAATGGATTTCAGCTCTTTGGCAAAGATCAGCTGACCATAGGTGGCTGGATCTTTTTCTGAGTTCTCAATTCTGTTCCACTAGTCTATGTGTCTGTCATTGTACCATAGATAATTCCATTTGGATAATATTCTAGAACATAAAGACTGCTCAGTCATAACAGAAAATATATCAGTAGTTGCTTGGGTTTTGCTAGAGTGGGGAATGAGATGAGGAAGTAGAGTAGGATTAGAAGGAGAGAGAGATTAAAAAGAACCATAAGGAAATTTTTGGAGGTGATGCTATGTTCATTATATATATATATATTAATAAATGTAATCAGATTTCAAAACTTATCAATTTTATAATTTAAGTATACTTAATGTCCTTGATAAAGCAAAATTACTGCTTTTGTTAAACCTTGACACATCCACACACAGACATATATCTTTTCAGTATTCTGTGAGATGAATTGAGAAGAATGAATAAAGTATTTTTGCTGTATATCAAATTATGATAGTCATCTCTGGGCAAATTCACTGGAATGAGGAGACAACAAGAAAAAATTTTTTCATGAACTTTATATTACATTTACACCTTGACTTAGATATGACTGTGAGGGGGCAAAAATAGAAGTTTCAAGGACAGGAGTAGTATCAGTTATTCCTTAATGTAAATATACAAAGTACCCAACCTTCAGGTAATTACATTCCCTCATTATTGCTATATATATATATATATATATATATATATATATATATATCCTTAGCTAGATGTTTCAGCTATCTCCTCTATTTTCTCACTGTAATGTTAGCATCTCATAAATGCCCGAGGGTTAGTTGTTGGTCTAGATATAGTAGGAATTTTCATGCTTAAGTAAAACAAGCACATATCAGACTCAGAAAAAGAAAAATCTTTATAGATCTTAAGTTTAAAACTTTAAAGTATTAACAAATACTTTAGCTAAGGATCAAAAGTCTTTTGAAGGGCTGTGAGTAAAGCACAGCTGAGACTCTTTATGCTTCAGGGAGCAGAACTGTCAGTCACTGGCTGATCATTTCACAAGTATATCCAGATTTAAGTTGATCACACGTTCCTTTCTAAATAACAGTTGCAACTTACATTTAATATACGAATTCTAAATACTTAGACTTTTCAAAAATTATCCTACAAGTATTTGTGAAACATTTACACATACCTAAAACTGAATTCCTAGAAACATCAATTAAGTGTTGTTATTGAATTCATTTGGACAAAAAATATGCACTCTCCAATCCTTTACATGAACAATAGTCTAAGAAAAATATACAAATATGAGTATCACTGATGCACAGTAATTGACTATATTTGTGTTAGAATGGAAAGATGATTAGAATATTGACAAAAGAAAAAAAAAAAACAAACTATAAGCAAAAGCAAAGCAGAATCTAAATTACACCAGAGAGCAAATTTATAACTTGAGAATTACCTTCAACAATTAGTGAAACAGAAGGGTCTTCAGTTGCTTAAGCCAATTAATACATCATTTTATATAAAAAGAGTTCTAGAGTTAACCAGTCCAGGGCTGGTATAGTGGCTCTACAAACTCTTGAAGAACTAAGAGTCTTTCTATCTCTCTTCTTATCATTAATTTCCATACCCAAGGACACGTGATGGCTACTGAAAATATTACCATTTGTCACAAATTCCAGGAAGCACTAAGGATGCCATTCTCAGATCAGGAAATCCTCCATAAAGGGCTTTTCCAGACATTTCAGTTCCATCTCATTCCTCACACTATGTGAAAGGATGGCTTGGAAGCATAGTCTTGTTTGTTTGTTTTTATTGGTCATGTTTGTTAAACATATTGAATTTCTCCATCCAAATAAAATCAAGAAGGAAGTGGGGAAGAATGCATACTAAATACACAAGTAGTGGATTCCACCATAAGAAGACAACGTGTTTTAGAAGTTCATTTAATCTACAACAGTTATTCTACTCTATTGTTGAATGACTTGGCAAGGATGTCAACAATTTGCATTTTCTAATAAAAAAAGAATAAAAAGAACTATTCTCATAAGATAACCAAGGCCGACTGAGGACTGGTTCCAGGTACAATGTGTCTAAAAACATGTTTTCTGTTTAAGCTTTAAATTTGATTAAAAATATTTTGTTGTCAATATTATATCAACATATTTTTGCTACTTTTCTTGTTTCCAGTATAAGTGGATCACAATTAAACATAAAGTTAACTTAAAATTTTCACAGTGTGTATTTGTCAATTTCTAGCCAAGAAATGACTATATAGATTATACATTTCACTAAAAAGTACAAGAAAGATTACATTGAAGAAAGGGTAAATTATAGGGCTGCTTTGAGACAAACTGTTTCAAATGAAAAGAAGACTTCTAGTTTCCATAAGCAATTTTGAATACATAAGTATAATTAATTAATGAGAAATTACTTTTCGCAGAGACTAGAATAAAGCAGGGAACAAAATGTGTCTGCTCAATTTTCTACAGTTACTTTGTAATAATATTTTTCTATAAGTTATGATCATGTCTTAAAAGCTAGCAAGCTGCCATCTATATGCAATGATGGGTCTCTCTTCATTCAGAGCAAAGAAGAATGAAGAAAACCAAAATTCGAGGAAACAATTAGTCCTAGCGACTGATACACCATCCGATCTGCAGCCTATACAACTATGAGACCAGAAGAACTAGATGGTGCCCAGCTACCAGTGTCATCCACTTGGAAGGGGATCTATGTAGGAGACTCTTGATAAAGAGGGAGAACAATGTGGAACAAAACTCAAAATCATTTGGTTTACTGGTCCAATAGAGCCTGGTGGAACCACTGAGACTATGGCCCCTAGCTGCCCTTCAGATCTGGAACTGAACCCACACCTATGGTTTCCAGCCAAACAAAAGACAGGTATATGAGTTAAACATTTACCTCAAGTAGATACTCTCCTTGGAGAGAAAAATCATGGGAGAAAGAAGGGCTGCTTATGCACAGGGAGGCAGCTCAGGGGGCAGGAGTGTATGGAGGGATGTACACTGGGAAGAGGTAACTATGGAGAGGAAGTGGGAGGGAAGTTGTTGCATTGTTGTAAACTGTGGTAATGAAATGAGACAAAGTGTATGTAAACTGCTGTATGAAAAGTGAATTTGCTCTGTAAATCTTCATCCAAATCACAATTAAAAAAAAAAAAAATGAGAAGAAGAAAAAAAGGATTATGATCATGGACTCTATCCATATAAAAATGCCATAAAGCCTACCAGCTACACATGACCAGCCTTAGATCACATGTAAATGCTTAAGATATTATGATGACTCATTTACTAACAATGTCTACTTTTATAAATTATCTATTAGATATTGTTGTTGTTGTTATATGTCGTCGAGTCGGCCCTGACTCATAGCGACCCCTGCTTTGGTTTCTGAGGCAGTATCACTATGGAAGTAGGATTGCCCAACCTTCCTTCTGAGAAGTGGCTGGTGGGTTTGAACCACCAGCCTTCTGGTTAGCAGTCAAGTGCCATAGGCACTATATCACATTAAATAAAATATTTAATACGCAAAGAAGAGTGTTTTAACACAAACAGATCATTCACATCTCATCATTGAAAATGTGATGAACCATGAAGTGATACTGATAGAAGAGTTAGCTCCACAACTTTTTATTAGGGCTTAAAAAAAAAAAAAAAGAGTTTTATAATCTGTCATGTATAGTTTCATATTCTATTTATCTTGATATGATATCTGCCTCTGAGCCTGGTTTTTAGGAAACCCCTTGATCTCCATTTTTAGTTCATAATATTTGAGTTGTACTTAGTGTGAGTTCCAAACTTGGACAATCAGAATATGCTCTTCCACAGGTCACAGAGTTTGATGCAGGAGTGAACATATGACAAAAGATGAGTTACTTTAAATTCTTTTGTGAGGACTACTATAGATTCTGAAAGAAACTTTTTCTCCTTGTAAGATGATGGTGTTAAGGACCAATGCAAGTCTAGCACTGATAGAAATTATATTTGGAGAAAAGCTATCTGGGATATAAGATTGAAGAATAAGTCAACAGAGAAGAGATTTTGAGAAGAAAGACATTTTCATTTAAATTTAAAACATACCCAGAAAACACACTATATAAAGAACGAGACAATGAATCTGAGTTTTAATGATGCTTGAGTATCCACTTTCCTCTGTACTGTAAGCCAGTGTTTTCCACCCAGAGTTTTAACTCATGTTAGCCAATAAATTATTCCTTTACTTTTCATTTAGTTTGCATTGAGTGCATTCCATTCGCAGACAGATTCCTGCCTAACTTGTTTATTTAGAGCACTTTTATTCATATCAATAAGTCCAAATGTTTTAATCTATAAAATAAGTTATCAACTCATAAGGCTATTGATTATACTAGGAAGATTGTAAAGCCCCTGTTATTCACTAATAATCAGAATGTGGGGTGTACTAAGTATGAATCTAGGAAAATTGGAAGTGCTCAAAAATGAAATGGAGCACATAACTATAGATATATCTAATGCACTAGTGAACTGAAATGGATTGGTACTGGCCATACTGTTTGGGCAATGATAAAGCTGGAAATTGAAAAATTAAAGAGAAATAGCATTGCATGCATCTTCAGAAGGAACTTTTCAAGATATATTCTGAAGTACAAGGAGCTCTGGTAGCACAACGACTAAGGCATCTGACTGCCAAGCAGAAGATTGGTGGTTCAAAACCACCAGCCACTCTGTGGAAGCAAGACCAGGCAAACTACTTCTGTAAATATTTACCACATAGGAAACCTAGTGGGGGTCACTTTGAGTTGGAATCGACTCCATGGGAGTGGGTTTGGTTTTTTGGTTTATTCTGAAGTATAATGTTGTCAGTGATAGGATAATACCCATATGCCTACAAAGAAGACCATTTAGTACCATTATTCTTCAAATTTATGCATAACCAGTAAAGCAAAAGATAAAGAAAGTGAAGATTTTTATTAACATCTGCAATCTGAAATTGACCAATCTTGCAATCAAGGTGTATTGATAATTATTGGTGATTGGAATACAAAAGTTGGAAACAAGGATGAAACAGTGATAGTTGGAAAATATGCCCTTGGTGAAAGAAATTATGCCAGAGATCCCATGATAGAATTTTGCAAGACCAGTGACTTATACATGGAGAACATCTGTTTTCAACAATATAAACAGTGGTTATATACATGAGCCTTGCCAAATGGAATACACTGGAATTAAATCAACTATGTCTATGGAAACAGGCAATGAAGAAACTCAACATAATCAGTCAGAACAAAGACAGGGACTGACTGTGGAATAAACCATCAATTGCTCTTATTCAAGTTCAAATTGAAGCTGAAGAAAATTAAAACAAGTCTATGAGAATCAAATGTGATGTTGATTATATCCCACCTGAATTTAAAGTGTATCTGAAGAATGAATATGATGCATTGGACAGCAATGACCAAAGTCTGACAAGTCGGGGGATGATATCAATAACATCACACATGAAGAAAGCAAAAGGTTATTAAAAAGAGAGAACAAGAAGAAAAAAACAAAGTGGATTTCAGAAAAGCCTGTAAAAGTTCCTCTTGAATGGGAAGTAGCTAAAGTCAATGGAAGAAATGATGAAATAAAAGAGCTGAACAGAAGATTCCAATGGCCAGCTTTGGAAGACAAAATATTATAATGATATGTGCAAAGACTGGGAATTATAGAACCAAAAGGGAAGAACACATTGAGACTTTCTCAAGCTGAAAGAACTGAAGAAAAATTCAAACTACAGATGAAATGTTGAAGGACTCTATGAATATTGAACAATAAAGAATCAAAAGTAGATGAAAGGAATACACAGAGTCACTGTACCAAAAAGAATTGCTCCATGTTCATCCATTTCAGGACATAGCATATATGGTCAAAACCACTGGAACTGAGAGATAAAGTCCAAGTTGAACTGAAGAAATTGTCAAAAAACAAGTCTGCAGGAATTGACAGAATACACACTGAGAAGTTTGAACACATGAATACAGCACTCTATTATGCCAAGAAATTTGGAAGACAGCTGCTCAATTAACTGGAAGAAATCCATATTTGTGCCCATTCCAAACAAAGGTGATCCAACAGAATGAGGAAATTATCAAACCATATCATTAATATCACATGTGTGTAAAATTTGCTGAAGATAATTCAAAATAGATTGCAGCAATATATCACTTTTTCTATATATTGCAGAAACTCATGCCAGATTCAGAAGAAGGCATGGAACAGGGGATAACATTGCTGATGTCAGATGAACCTTGTCAGAAAATAAATTATACTAGAATGATGTTTACCTGTTTTATGGACTATGCAGAGGCATTTGACAAGGTGGACCATAAGAAATTATGGATAACACTGAGGAGGGTAGGAACTTCAAAACACTTAATTTCGCTCATGAGGAACTTATACATTGACCAAGAGGCAGTCAACTGAACAGAAAAAGGTGATACTCTGTGGTTTAAAATAAGAAAATATTTGTGCCAGGGTTGTATGCTTCTCCATACTTAGTCAATGTGTATGCTGAATAAATAATCTGAGAAACTAGATTATATGATGAAGAAAAGTTCCAGCAAGATGGCGGACTAGGGAGAAAGACTACACAGACCCTCATCAACAAAGAAAAGGGAAACCAATTAACACAGACACAGAAGATAATTTAGGACACGTGAACCTTGAAGCGAATGATATAGAAGTGGACTAAACCCCAACTAGCAGAAGAATTTGCATGAAATACCAAAAAAGGAGACATATGGAGCTGCGGTCTGGCAGCAATCCTGAGCGATCCTGATGGCACAGACAGATTGGAGATTCCTGAGTGGTGGTAGGACCTAAGAATTAACCTAAATATCAGCCCTGCTAGCCAGGGTCTGAACAGAAGACTGCTTTGGTGGCTGGAAAATAAAAGGAGAAGGTGAAGAGAAAGGAGGGCTGAGCTGTGGACATTGGCTGGTCCGGAACGTGCCGCCATTTTGAACGTTTAAAAGCAGCTTGACTATTTTATATATTTAAAGAGACAGTGCTCTCACAGATTCCTGGGGCTTCAGAACATGTTCTGCTTTCCAGCAACTCCAAGGACCCTATGGACCTGCAAGACTGAAAAGGTACGACATTCCCCTTGTTACTCTTATACTCCATACCCACTTGGTGAATGGAGGTGCTGCCATCCCCCACTCCCACCTACCTTCTGGGCCCACAGCAACTCCATTACAGTCTGTGTGCTCAGATGGAGGCTGGATGCCCTGCCCTGTCCTCCACCATTTTTTTTCTCTCTCTCTCTTTTTTTATATTTATTTTTTGCTTTTCTTTTTACTGGTGATTAGTTTGCTTGCATTTGTCTGTCATAAAACTATTATTATTAATATTTTTGTCCTTTTTACTATTATTCTTAATCTTCCCCTCCCAGGTCCTACTTTTCAGCATTTTTTCCTTTTCCCTGTTCCTGGTTGAATTT
>NW_006921597.1:25065169-25071760 GCF_000298275.1 Orycteropus afer afer | reverse complement strand
GGTGGGAGGGGAGGGGAGGGAATGCTGTTAGATAGATAGATATAAGTATTGATTTGGGTGAAGAGAAGGGCAATGTACCAAATGTGAGTGACCAATATGGCAACACTGAGGGTGAGAAAGACATAGAGAAATACATGGGAGGTACAGACAACAAATATGAACCCTTTTGTACTTACTATACTGTGTTGTCAGTGAAAGCAAACATGAGTATATGGATGGATAGATGGGTGGTCAGGCTGAATGATTAGATGTGTCTATGAAATGGGGAGTGTATCCAAGAACATATATAGTGTTGGCAGACAATGGTCCTACAAGTTTATTTGAATGATAACAATTGCCAGGTGTATAGTAGAGCTTACAAAGGGCAAGGTTGTGATCACTGCTTGTTCACAGCCAGCTACCCAGAGGGACTGAGTAGTTGAACGTGTGGGCTTGGGACCATAGTCACAGGGGACATCAAGCTCAATTGGCATAGCATACTATACAAAACATTGTTCCCTCTCTTACTTTGGTGAGTAGTGACTGGCATCTTAAAAGCTAGCAAGCTGCCATCTAGATGCAATGATGGGTCTCTCCTCAGCCAGAGCAAAGAAGAATAAAGAAAACCAAAATTCATGGAAACAATTAGTCCTGGCGACTGGTACACCATCAGATCTACAGCCTATATGACTAGGAGACCAGAAGAACTACATGGTGCCTGGCTACCACCGTCATCCACTTGAAAGGGGATCTATGTAGGAGATCCTTGATAGAGACGGAGAACAATGTGGAACAAAACTCAAAATCATTTGGAGGGAAAAAAAGGGTGGGGGTGGACCAGGTTTGCTGGTCTGATAGAGCCTGGTGGAACCACTGAGACTATTGCCTCTAGCTGCCCTTCAGGTCTGGAATTGAACCCACACCTGTGGTTTCCAGCCAAACAGAAGATAGGCTGGAGCTGTTGCATTGTGGCAAACTGTGATCAATGTCATGAGACAAAGTATATGTAAACTGCTGTATGGAAAGTGAATTTGCTCTGTATCTCTTCACCCAAATCACAATTAAAAAAAAAAAGAAAAGAAAGAAAGAAGAAGAATATGACATCAGAATTGGAGGAAAACTCATTAACAACCTCAGATATGCAGAAGACACAACTTTGCTTGCTGAAAGTAAAGATGATATAAAGCACTTACTGAGGAAAATAAAAGGCTAAAGACTCCAGTATGGAATACACCTAAACAAAAAGGAAACAAAAATCCTCACACCTAGACCAATAAGCAGCATCATGATAAATGGAGAAGATAAAGGTTGTCAAAGATTTCATTTTACTTGGATCCATAAACAACACCTGTGGAAGCAGTAGTCAAGAAAGCAGAAGTGGTATTGCACTGGGCAAACCTTTGGCAAAAGACCTCTTTCAAGTGTCAAAGAGCAAAGATATCATTTTGAAGATAAAGATGTGGCTGACCCAAGCCATCTAATTTCAATACCTCATATGCATGTGAAAGCTGGGCAATGAATAAGAAAGACAGACGAATCGATGCATTTGAATTGTGGTGTTGTGGAAGAATAGTGAAAGTGCCATGAACTGCCAGAACTGATAAATCTGTCCTGGTAGAAGTGTAGCCAGAATGCTCCTTAGAAGTGAGGATGTCAAGACTTCATCTTACACACCTTGGACATGTTATCAAGAAAGATCAGTCCCTGGAGAAGGACATCATGCTTGGTAAAGTAGAAGGTCAGAGAAAAAGATGATCTTCAGTGAAAAAGATTGACACAGTGGCTGCAATGATCCTCCCAGAATATTGAAGACTGTGAGGATGATGCGAGACTGGGCAGTGTTTTGTTCTGCTGTGCATGGGGTTGCTATGAATTTTGACACTGAGACACATAATAAAGTTTTGCAATTTTTATTTCATCCTTAAAAAAGAGTGTAGATTCTTATTATAATGAATAAAATAGGGTTACTGAAAGAACCCAGGAATTGGAGAGAGAAAACCCTACTCTATCACTTGTGAAAAGAGTGGGAATAGTGAAAGAGATGGAAATTCATGGAAATTGCTTAACCTGCATAGATCTCTTTTTTCATCTGAAGAATAAGTTTAATATATATATTTATTTAACTCTCTGGCTAATATGTGTGCTAAGAAATGGCTAAATAATTTGTGATGCCCAGTAAAAATAAAAACACAGGGCCCATTGTTCAAAAATTATTAAAAACTTGAAGACAGACCTACAGAGCACTAACCCAAATGCAGGATCCTTCTGTGGGCAGGGTCCTGTGCGACTAAGCACCATGTATCTATGAAAGGAGCCCTGTGTGTGTTAAATTAAACAGGGCGTGATTCTGTACTAATTCTCCCATTAAGTATGATGCCAATTCCTCCAGTTGATACAAGGCTTGTCCTGTGACTGGTTTAATCAGTATAATGTGGGAAGAGTGATTGTGAGTACTGCACTCTCATTTTTCGTAGAACTATTGGTGAAGTTGGACAATTTTGAAACCACTGTAAATAACAGTAATTCTGAGGAAAAATGCTGAAAAGTTTAAAATACTAAAAATAAAACAATTTAAATTAAAATATATTTTTTTTACTCAAATACCAACTGGGGATGCTAGAAACACAATGTTTTCTAAAGTGGTTACTGAAGTAAACGGCAAGAAACCTTTAAGAGTGAAGTAAATGCAAGGAAATTGATTCTTATAAACAACAGGGTATAATTCTCTTCCATTTCTAGAAGGAAGCACCCAATCTGTGTAATTACTCTCATGTCTGACTTAGAATTCAAAGGGCAACTAGCCCCATGAGGTTTTTTTTTTTTTTTTTTTTTTTCTTTAGGGGCAGGCAGGAAATTATACCAGAAAATATAACACAGGCAAGGATGATTTAAGTCAAGGCTTTTGTGATATGAGAGACAGAGATCTGAACTAAGCCTGTGCTCAACTCCATGAAAATAAATTATGACAGATTCTTATAGGCTGGAGTAGGCTAGTGAAAATGTACTTGAGGATGTTTGATGTAGGTGCTAAATTATGAATGGATGATTTACAGAACATATGATTTAGGGAAAATAGGTTATGGATGCTTTCTTTGACTCCAATTTAAACATAAGACCAAACCCACTGCCATCTATTGGGAAAAAAAAAGAAAAGTCTAATATCATCAAGGCCATTCCAAGTCATTGTGACTCCCATTGAATTTCCAAGGTGGTAAATCTTTATGGACGTAAAATTGACCCATATTCCATCCACAGAGCAGCTGGTGGGTTTGAACCACTAACATTCTGGTTAGCAGTCAGATGCCTTGGGTAGTGTGCCACCAAAGTTCTTTAGTTACCCTATAGGATAGAATGAAACTATACCAGAGGTTTTCTAGGGTTGTAAATGTTTAAAGAAGCAGATTGTTTCATCTTTCTCTTGCAGAGTGGCTGGTGGATTAGAACTGCTAAGCTTTACTTAGCAGCCAAATGTTTTAACCATGGCTCTACTAGAGTTCCTTTTGCTGTGGTTGTTGTGTTGTTAGGTGCCATGGGTTAGGTTCCAACTCATAGTGACCCTTTGTACAACCAAACAAAACACTGTCTTGTCCTGCATCATCCTCATAATTGTTGCTATGGTTGAGCTCATCATTTTAAACACTGTGCCTCTCCATCTCATTGAGGGTATTGTTGATGGTGTTGGTGGAGAATATTGAATATATCATGGGCTGCCAGAAGAACAAACGAATCTGTCTTGGAGGGCATATTGCCAGAATTCTCTTTATGAGCAAAGATGGCAAGACTTTGTTTCTTTTACTTTGGACATGTTATCAGGATGGACCAGTCCCTGTAGAAGGCTATCATGCTTGGTGAAGTAGCGGGTCTGTGAAGAAGAGGAAGACCCTCAAGGATATGTCTGTGATGGAACCATCTGAATTATGTAAGGACCTGGGGGAAATGGGGAGATAACTCCTTGATTAGAAGTCTGGATAATATCAGGGTTAGGGAGATAGAGGGAGATAAGGAGATAAGGCAGAAAGAAGCCTGTCTAAGCGTTATTCAAACAAAGGTGAATATTAAGTCTGTCTTGGCCAAGATGATAGATGATAGATAGATATATGATAGGTAGATAGATAGATAGATAGAGATAGACCAATAGAGACATATGAAACCTGCCTAATTTATCACCTAAAGTTTTCAAAATTTAAAGCTAAATTTTCTAAGGGATTACTAAATTTACAGAATAAAGGTAAATCACCCCAACATAGCCTGCATTTCTCTATGATACCCTATTAATGTAGTAAATTGCCTTTGGTTATTTGAGGATGACTATAACAGATTGTGAAAAAAAAAAAATTCTTCTTGACAACTATATCTCTGAGCATGAAGTTTTGTTTCCAGACTTTGTCATGGTAATGAGAAAAATTAAATAATCTCATCACTGTTTACTTTCTCTGCAGACAGGTAGGAACATTGGGGAAGAAAAGTATAGATTACATAAAAACAATGAATTATTCCAGGATGCTATTAACAGAAGGGCAACATTTGAAACTATCAATATTTCAGATATGAAGACAAAAGGTAAATTACCATAATAATGATTTATATATTCAGAAAATTTAAAAATGTCAGTAGTTAAAATACCATGAGAAATAATAGAAGCAACTACAAATACAAAGGGCAACTACCTATCACAAAAGGTAAGAGAAGCCACACTCCTTTCCCTCTATAATTACAGCTATTGGCTTTTTTTTTTTTTTTTTCCTTTTTTTGTATTTTTTATTGTGCTTTGGGTGTAAATTTACAGAGCAAAATTTGTTTACATTCAACAGTTTATGCACATTTGGTTTCACTCCTCGATTACCATCCCCAACTATAACCCACTCTCCTTCTCTCCCTTTCCTGTGACCCAACCCCCCCATCCCTGTGCTCTTCTTCATTAACACTCCTGTCTGTCCAGCATTCCCTCCATGTGAATGCTGCCTCTCTGGTGCTCCATGTCTGATTGGTGCAAGGTGTGTATCTCTGTTGAGTAAGTGGGTGCATTGCCCTGGGTTGGATTTTCTGCATGTAAGTCTTTCTACTGTTAGGCTGAGAGCCAGTCCCTGTGAGTCAGTCCTATCCCAGGGCAGAAGTGTATCCCAGGGCCATAGTCTTGGGGGTTCCACTAAGCTCCCTGTGACCAGTGTTCTGGTCTTTATTGTGTTTTTTAATTGTGTTCAATGTTTTCCTTCCACTCTATCCAGAATCTCCAGTTTTGTTTTCTTCCGAAGTGGTTGGCATTGGTAGCCGGGCACCGTCTAATTCTTCCAGTCTTAAGGTCTATTATATCCTAGGTCTGATTGTTTCAAAATATCCTTGGTTTTCTTCACTCTTCTTCGCTTCAGATGATAGGAGACCATTAGCTGCATCTTAGATGGCTGCTTGAAAGCTTTTAAGACCCTAGTCGTTACTCACCAAAGTAGGTTGTGGAAAAAGATTATATAATTATAGTTTTGAAAACTACATGCAAATCAGCTTTTATTCAACAAGTTAACATTTTTCATGTACACCCCCCCAAAAAAAAAAATATATATATATATGTGTCTGTGTGTATATTTTACTGTTCACAAAATTTCAGGTGTATTTTCTGTTCCATATATGGTACTTTATTATGGCTCACTAGATATTTTGTGAGGTAACTTCTGTTATCTCACCAGGTTCACATATTCCTTGTCAACTCTACTCTTCACCAGTGTTAACAGTTTTCCCCAATGTGGTATAGGTACTCTGGCCTCTAAGCCTTTGTGAATGTTGCTCTTTTTTGCCTTCATGTTTCCTCCAGCTTTCTACCCACCACCATTCAGAAATACACTAGTAAGCAGGCTGAGTGAAATTAAAAAAAAAAAAAAAACTCACTGCTATCAAGTTGATTCCAACTCATAGCAACCCCCATTGGTTTACCAAGACTGTACATATTTACAGAAGCAGATCACCTCATCTTTCTTCCAAGGAGCAGATGGTGGGTTCAAACCACTGATGTTTCAGTTAGCTGCCAAATGCCTTAATCACTACACCACCAGAGCTCCTTGAGTGGAATTAGGAGATAGGGAAAAAAAAAAAAAAAGGCCTGAATCACATCATGTCTGATTTTAAGCTACCAATGTGATATCATTGAACACAGAGTTGGGAAGAGATGTGTCTCTCACTAGCTCTTATCAGCCTACTCCAGCACACCATGGCCTCTACCCCTCTTTTTAACTATCCTTGCTCATCTTAGCTTGCCCCTTCTTTCAAGAAGTCATTCGTAACTTCTCCTTCCAAATCTGGTTATTTGCCCCCCCCCCCATATGCTGTAATTGCCCCACGTAATGAGTCTATTATGTTTTCAGCCTATGTTTTGATTGCCTGATTGAATATTTGTGTGTGTACTGTCAGCTCATAAGGTACTGAAGGGCTGAGACGTCTAGATATATGCACAGGATATATTATATATTAGACGTATATATTGTTGTTGTTGTTGTTGTTATGTGCCGTCGAGTCGGCCCCGACTCATAGCGACCCCTCCTTGGGTTTCCGAGGCAGTATCACTATGGAAGCAGGATTGCCCAACCTTCCTTCCGAGGAGTGGCTGGTGGGTTTGAACCGCCAGCC
>NW_006921597.1:25063326-25065069 GCF_000298275.1 Orycteropus afer afer | reverse complement strand
TCTTTCCTTATTTTTATTTTTGCATTTTTCCCATTTTTTTTCCTTCATTATTTTCCTTCTCTACTTTTATTCTCTTAGTGCCTTATCCCCAGATATTGCAGGGTTTCTTGTTTTTTCTTCCTCTTTTTCCCTTTTTTCTTTTTTTGTTACTGTTCCTGTGTAAATAAATGGCATGTTTTTTGTCCCTGTGCTTTTAGTTTCTTCAAGGTTATTAAATTGTAATTTTTGTCTAATTGAGTGGGAGACAACAACAGTCCCCATAAGACACAACTACACCGACACCTCCTGCGACATCACTTACTGACTGAGAGCCACCACCTCCTTCTCCACCAATGAGCCAATGATAAAAAACCACCAAGAAGAGCCAGAATCACCCTTGACTGCTCTTCACAAACAGTTAACACAGATCTAGTGCCACAATGCCTTGGAGATAACAGACCATCACAATCCACACAGAGAAGCAGGATAAAGTGATAGAAACAAGGGAGCAGGATACAGACCCAGAACACATTCCTGAGGAAGAAGCAGCATTGGGACTCTCTGATAAGGACTTCAAAAGAATTATCTTTAGGTATCTTCAAAGGATTGAGAGACAGACCAAAGAAAATACAGAAAAAAACCTTAGAAGAATTTTGGAAGAAAATACAAGAACAAAATGACAAAATAAATGAAAAATTAGAAATGATTCTAAATATACAGACAACAATCCAGAAGATTAATACTAAATTGTCAGAAACAGATAACACATTGGAAGGGCAAAGGCGTAGAATTGATGCAATGGAAGACAGAATTAATGAGACTGAAGACAAATACCTGAATACTTCTTTGGAAAGGGATCAATCAGAAAAAAAATCAAAACAAAATGAAAAAAACCTAAGGTCCATGTGGAATACCATCAACAAGAATAACTTACGTGTCATTGGAATTCCAGAACAGGAGAGAAAAACAAAACCACTGAGAAAATTGTCCAACATTTGCTAGAGGAGAACATCCCTGAAATGCTGAAAGATAAGAATATATCCATTCAGGAAGTCCAACAAACCCCAAACAGGATAGACCCCAAAAGAAAATCACCAAGACACTTCATCATAAAACTCATCAAAACCAAAGAAAGACAGAATCCTGAAAACAGCATGGGAAAAACAAAAAGTTACCTACAAAGGACAGCCAGTAAGAATAATCTCTGATTTCTCAGCAGAAACCATGCAAGTAAAAAGGCAATGGGATGGTATATATAAAACCCTGAAAGAGAAAAAATTTCAACCAAGAATTATATACCTGGCAAAATTATCCCTCAAATATAATGGTGAAATTAGGAGATCTCCAGATAAGCAGAAACTAAGGGAATTTGTTAAAATCAGACCAACCTTACAAGACATGCTAAAGGGAGTCTTTGGTCAGAGAACCAAAAATAGCAAATAACAACCAACCATTAATACACAAGATGATATAACCCAGAAACCACAGCTATGGACATATCCAAAGTAAAATGAGTTTACAAGATTGTAAACAGGGAACCAGAGACATCAAGTGGCAAGTGAGGGCAACTACAAACAAATGAGAGAAAAGACTGTAGTCACAGAACTTCTAAATGGTGAGGAAGTTAAGAGAGTTGCAAGATAGAATGGACTGTTGTAACAAGATCTGTAACTCACTTCATACACAAAAACAAACTCCAGATGGATCAAAGACTTAAATGTGAAACCTAAAACTATACAGTTCCTCAAGGAAAATCTAGGGGCA
>NW_006921597.1:25049223-25055301 GCF_000298275.1 Orycteropus afer afer | reverse complement strand
TCTGGTTAGCAGGCAAGTGTCTTAGCCACTATGCTACCAGAGCTCCCAGACGTATATATTAGACGTCTAGATATATTTACTCATGGTAAATGCTCAATAAATATTTGTTTAATGAATTAGTGTATGCATGAAGAATAAAATTATAAAATAGTTTTGTGAAATAAGTTTTTAGTACTTAGTATAGGTTATAGCTGGTGTTATGGATTGACTTTTGCCCGCACAAAATATATATTGAAGTTCTAATCCCCAGTACCTGTGAATATAACCTTGTTTGGAAATGTAGTGAAGTGAGTTACATAGTATAGCTCTTCTAGCTGTGGTCTTTGTGGCACCCACCAGATGAATGAGTGGAACTACATACATGTGAGTCACCTGTATGACTCATACTATATAAATGTGTAACCTTGTTTGGAAATGTGGTGAAGTGAGTTACATAGTGTAGGTCTTCTAGTCTTTGTGGCACCCACCAGATGACCCAGTGGAACCGTGTAAATGTGAGTCACACTAAGGGAATAGGATAGTTTGTTAGGAATGTAAATAAACTACATGGCACTCTGGGCGGGGGTGAGGCATGGAAATAAGTTGTATAGAACCCTAATGTGGGGACTGGTCAGTTTTGTCATTGTGCTAGGCTTATAATGAGCCCTCCCATATGCAGAAGGGGGGATCTCACTGCCATTAAGAGGGAAGAGCCAGAGATGGAGTAAAGCACATCTTTGGATCTAAGATCCCTGCCCTAGACCTCCTTGGCAGATACACTGGTAGAGGGATGGTGGTGGTAAAGGCAGCAGAAATGAGAGACAGGTATGAGACAGAATGGTGGCCTTGCCAGCCCACAGAATGAAAAAGCTGAGTGTCTTTGGGCAGAAGCCTTGCTGGCAGAGTGAGGTGCACCTAGGTGCTCCTATTGGCAGAGCTAAAAATGCTTTGTAACACTTTGTACAATCAGGGCAGATGCCAGACTGAAAGGCTGAGGCCAAAGAGAGGCATGACTTCAGACATGGCTGAGGTGAGGCTGTTCTGTTTGAAGAACTGTATCCTGAGTGAATTTCTGAATCTGAAATGTAACTTGTCACTTCCCTAATAAACCCCTTAATTCTGATTATTTTCTGTGAGTTCTATATGGCCATTGCAATGAGTTATCAAACACAGCAGAGTAGTAGTGAGTGTCAAGGGAGGAATGATTGATGTGAGAACTGGCAAAAGATTGGTAGGAGGTAGCATGTCTCACTTGCATCTCCTAGGAATCAGCTTTGGGCTGTTGGTGTTGATCCTTCTCTCTCTCCCCTGTGAAGTTGCAAGTGGTCAAAAGATGCCGCTTCCATATCCTTTTTTTCAGAAAATAAGATCTTTGAAGGTACTATCAATTAACATAATATTTAAATATCATGGTTGCTAATCCAATATGAGTGACATTATTATAAAAAGAAAAAAAAAGTATCAAAAATACAAGGAAGACAGCTATCTGGATATTGGCTATGTGACTGATCAGCCCAGGAATACCTGTGGTTGCCAGGAACCAGTAGAAACTGGAAAGAGGCAAAGAAGGCTGTTCCTCCTAAAGCCTTCAGAGAGAACATGCCTTGCTAACACTTTGAACTCAGACTTCTGGTCCCAACACTTTGATACAATAAATTCCTGTTGCTTTATGATACCCATTTGTTAGTCCTTATTTACAACAGACCTAGGAAACTTATATAACCAACTGAATCACTTCTGGGGTCACAGTATTTATTGAATTAGAACATGGATCATATGTAAGTTTATATACATATCAGAAAGTGAGTGCATATTAAATAGCAGAATTCATACAATCTTTCACAGATGTGCACATAGCACCTATTTACTGATGAATATCAGAAGCTACAGCCCTCAGTATGGATTATACCTCAACATAAAGAAAACAAAAATCCTCATAAGTGGACCAATAAACAAGCAATATCACGATAAATGGAGGAAAGATAGGAGTTTTCCAGGATTTAATTTGACTTAGATCCACAATAAATATTTATGGAAGCAGCAATCAAGAAATCAAATAATATATTGCATTGGGCAAATCTGCTGCAAAAGACCTCTTTAATGTATTTAAGAGCAAACAAGTCACTTTGAAGAATAAGGTGGGCCTGACCCAAACCAGGTAGTGCTGGTGGAGTAGTGCCTAAGGCATTTGACTGCTAACCAGAAGACTGTCAGTTCAAACCTACCAGCCACTCCTTGGAAGGAAGGTTGGGGAATCTACTTCCATAGAGATACCAACTTGGAAACCCAAGGAAGGGTCACTATGAGTCTAATCAACTCGATGGCAGTGAGTTTGGTTTGGGTGTGGTTTTGGAACCAAAGCATTATCATTTCTTTTTTTTATTTTAAGAGCTTGTTTTACATTCAACGTAATGTGTACATTTAGTTTCATTCCCCATTTGCCGTGTCCAACCCTAACCCAGTGTCCTCCCCTCCCTACCTTGTAACCCTCCTCCTGTGCTCCTCATATTTATGCAATCCTGTTTGTCCTGCATTTCCTCAGTTTGAATGTTGGTCCTCTGGTGTCCCATGGTCTATTGCTCTAAAGGATGTATTACCGTAGAGTATGTGAGTGCATCATCCTTTTCACTAGCCTCATATGCATCTGAAAGCTGGGCATAATAAGGAAGTACACAGAAAAATTGATGCATTTGACTTGTGGTATTAGCAAAGAATATTGAATGTACCATGGACTCTTGGAAGAACAAACAAATCTGTCTTGAAAAAATACAGCAGGAATGTCCCTTAAAAGTGAGAATGGGCAGACTTTGTCTCATCTACTTTGGTCATGTTGTCAGAAGAGACCAATCACTAGAGAAAGATAACATGCTTGATAAAGGAGAGGATCAGCAAAAAGGGGGAAGATGAGATGGACTGACACAGTGGCTACAGCGCTGGCCTCAAGCATAGCAAGAATTGTGGGTATGTGCAGGACCAGGCAATGTTTCATGCTGTTGTACATAGGGTCACTATGAGTTGGAAGTGACTTGATGACAATTAACAACAACAACAAACACTCACAGACAATCTTCTAGGCACTAAAATATTTGGTAAGATAATGCTTATTGTTCCATTATGTTCAAATAGCATGTCCATATCCTTCTTTCATAGAATTGAAGACCTCATATCAGTTTTACTATTCTAAGCAAAAGTTGAAAATTATATACTTTATTATTTGAGTTTTATTTTAAACATTTCTTTATACTATTCTAGAAAGACATTAATATTCATTAACATTTGAGCCTAAATGTTCATTAATTAAAGTATTCTATGTTAACATATATTTGTTCTTGATGCGTTGATGAATTTGTGAAGAACTCTTATGTCCTGATGCCTTCCTGATACAGTCTGGAAATGTCTCACATCACAAATCACTAAAACTTGATGGCTATTAAGAGCAGTTTAGAATTAACCAGTCTGCAATTTGGCACAGCCATCTAGTATCAACTGCCATTCTGCTATCATTTTAGGCATTATATCACCTCCTCACCAATCTGTGTTTGCAACACTTCCATATTATAATTAGACAGGAATAGTTATTAAGTATTGCTGCCCACAAGGCACAAACTGTGGCAAAAATTACAGTAGTTACCAAGTTGTTGCCTGCAAACCATAGTAAATGTATCATCCCTTTTCAGTCAGAGGAATATGATAAAAAGGAAATATATTAAAGGTATACATCTTAAACAAAAATCAACAAATATATCATGGCCACATATAACTGTGTAGTGCTATGCCTAAAGAAATGAGACTTAGGAAAAAAGAAAAGTTGTTAACTCTATTAGGAAGACATTTGTGAAGGAATTAGTTAATTACAGTGTAAAATGCTGGGAGAAGGAAACTCTGCAGCTAGAAATCCCCAGAAAATTTATTATTAAATATTTAAAGACAATGAGCAATAAAATGTCTACTTGAGGAAATGTGATGATTAATTCCAAAGGCAAGGCCCCTGACAGAGCACAAGAGCTTATAAGGAAGAAAAATTACAGTGTATCCAAGAAACAAAAGACTTAAATTTGAAACTACAGTTTTGTTTCTATTTCTGTTATCCAGAGAGTTACTCTCAAGATCATATCATGATATTCATAAATAAAAATAAGGTTCAATCCAATAATAAATAGAAACAACCTTCAAAGAAATAATCAACTTAATATAAAGCCAACATATAGCTAATTTATGTTTTCTTCCAAATCACATATAGTCAGACGTTGCTTAATATTCATGCAACATTATGTGAAATAGGATGTCATGTGACTTGGATATGTGCAAGCACCATGTTGTAGTTTGGTCCTGACTTTTCTTTAAGCATTTTAAACAAGCATCTTACGCTAGCAATTCTCCATATCTGATACGGGTCCCTCTTGCATTTTTGTTAACCTTGAGGCTTTGAGTGGAGCAGATCCTTTAACAGCTTGGAGGGTTTTTTTTTCCCTCCCCTTGTTTTTGAGGATCATCCTGATTGTAGAGTGTGACATACCTAAATTGCAGGCAATAGCACTTATTAATTTTGCATTTGTGTATTGTGCAATAACCTTTTACCTTCCAAATCAATATTTCTCCTTTGCCTTCTTTTGCTGCTATCACTAACCTTAGTTTTGCTGCATGTGGCAATCATGATGCACTTCATGGTAATATTTCTGAAAGGAAATTAAACAAAGAGATAATGTAGCAACACTCAAGAGATGCAAGATAAATGAGATTGGATGCCGCTGTCTATGAGTCAAAGCACAGTTTGTTATACAGTAAACATTTTAGATAGAAAGCAACTACAGTAATACATAGCCAGTAACAGAGACATTTATTATGACTATGAAAACTTATGAATTATAGGTTATGTATGTACTGTACAATTATATGCCTAGCAATGCAATCACTTTGCATATAGGTAACATAAGTTTCACATGTTGTGTTTTGGAAACTTTGCATCCACTATGTTCTGTTCTCCAACAGGGATTTCTGAACTCTATCATAACCTTAAGGGACCAAGGGCTTATATACATTTTAAACTTGCCCAAACAGACATCATGTGACACATGACTGTATATATTTATAAAATATGTGCACAGACAGTATCTGGGCAAGGTTAAAATGTATATATGCTTCAATGGTAATAAATAAAGTACAAATGTGTAAATAATTGTTAAGACATTTATTTATCATTATATTTATTAATACTACAGCATATAATCCGATTGAGAAAATAGAATATACCCATAAGAGGTGAGATCATACATACAACGACCTACAATGAAGTAACAAGTTTAAGTTCCTTGAAGCTGTCCTTGTCGTTTTGTGAATATGAGTCATGTCCAACTCATTGTGACCCCTCCTGGGTTTCTGAGGCAGTATCTCTACAGAAGTAGATTGCCCAACCTTCCTTCCAAGGAGTAGCTGGTGGGTTTGAACTGCTAACCTTCTGTTTAGCAGTCAAGTGCCTTAGGCACTATGCCACCAAAGTGACCTCCTTGAAGCTAGGGGCTGTTTGTTTTGTTTTGTTTTGTTTTGTTTTTTTAAGGCATCTCTGAATCCCTTGTGGTACAAATGTTGGGAACAGTAGTGATTGTTATTATTGGTATCAGCATTATCACTAAGAATGCACTGCTTTAAGCATATCAGTAATATTCATTCATTTTATTCTCGCAGCATCCCTGTGAGAAAGATACTAAAATTATCAATATTTCATTGATTAAGAGATAGAGGCACAGAATAGTTGAGTAAGCTGCCTGAGGTAAAGTAGCCAATAGATCTCAAAATCAGTATTTGAAGCCAGGCAGGCTGAGAGGGAAGACTGTAGCTCTTAACTATTATATCCCACAGCTTCAGTGAACTTATTGAGTTGAATTCAATTAAATTTAATGTGCAAACTATGTAAGTGTAAGAATTTGGAAGAAATGCATAACTTGCATAATGCAAGTTATCACTTGAGTTCAACTTCATCTTTAAAGCAAAGGATACAATGAAAATTTTTTTTGTCATCACTAGAACACTTTCACTTTAGATATCATAAAATCCCACATCCCACCTAAATCCAAACTTCTTATCCATCCAATAAGAATTTCA
>NW_006921597.1:25034943-25049123 GCF_000298275.1 Orycteropus afer afer | reverse complement strand
TATTATCATTTATTTTATTACCTTTCTTATTGTTTTTCTTACTTGCCATCAAGTTGGCTCCAATTTATGGTGACCTTATGTAAGAGAATGAGCAGTATCCAGCCCTGTATACTTCTTACAATTGTTAGTAAGTTTGATGTCATTGTTGCTGCAGTTATTGTAAATCCATCTCATGAAAGGTTTCTCTCATTTTTGCTGACCATTTAGTTGCCAACCACAATGTCCTTTTATAGTAATCAATCTTTTCTGATGACATGTTCAAAGTAAGCAAGACAAAGTCTTACCATCCTTACTTCTAAGGAAAATTTTGGCTGTACTTCTTCCAAAATTGATTTTTTCGTTCATCTGATGGTCCATGATATAGCCAATGTTCTTCACCAACACCATGATTCAAATATACCAATTCTTTTTTGAGCTTATTTTTTCGTTGTCCAGCTTTCTCATGCATATGATGCAACTGAAATTACCGTGGCTTGGATCAGGCACACCTTAGTTGTTAAAGTGACATCTTTGGTTTTTAACATTTAATAGAGATCTTTTCCTGAAGATTTGACCAGTACAATATGTTTTATTTCTTGACTGATACTTCTATGGCATGGATTGTTAATCCAAGTAGTATGAAATCTTGCACAATTTCGATTTCTTCACCATTGCTCCTCTTTTTCAAACTCTCCATTTTCCCAGACTCTTGATCCTTATTATGAGTTTATGAAAAATGGATGAAAGAATACGAGAATGAATTTAAAAAAAAAAAAAGGGCACGGAAACATGAGTGATTTCTGCTAAAAATCATGAACTAACTATATGTTGTTGTTGTTGTTGTTATGTGCCATCGAGTCAGACCCGACTCATAGCGACCCCTCCTTGGGTTTCTGAGGCAGTATTGCTACAGAAGTAGATTGCCCTGTCTTCCTTTTGAGGAGTGGCTGGTGGGTTTGAACCACTAACCTTCTTGTTAGCAGTCAAATACCTTAGGCACTGCACTACCAGAGCTCCCAGAAGTAGCTATGTATTTCTCTCAAAATAAAAGCTGAAGTCATTAACATAATTTCAAAGGCTCAACATGGACTTTCCCCTCAGCTCTTATGTTTCTAGGCTCCTTTCCTACTATGCCATCTTGCTCCAGACACACTGACTTTCTTCTTATTCCTCAAACATGACAGGAAAGTGCCTGGTCTTTGCTCAAGACATTCATTCCACGTGGATGGATCATTATCTAGTTCTTTCAAGTTTGCTTACATCTCATCTTCTTAATACTATAATCTTCCTCTCAGTTGCCCAGAACTGCCAATAAACCTTGTCTTACTGTGATATTTATTTCCCTGTTAGCATGTATCACTGTATAACATATTAAAAAAAAATTATTATGTTAATTTTTAATTATGCTACCCCTGCGCCAACCCCATTATGTCAGCTCTGCAGGAGGGCTAATCTTCTATCCACTAATATAATACTTCAATAAATATGTGTCGTATGAAAAAGTACAAACAATATATACTGCAAATATATCTTTTGGCAAGGAAACAGAGGACTGATTATGGGCACTATAAGTTGGCCTGGAAGGCATTACTACCTAAGTTTCCATAAACCCATCAAACCTACCCAAAATAAGTAGAGACAGGTTTCTATATAAATGCAGCTTGGAAATAAATAATCTAGCTTACCTTTCCAAGCAAGTTCTCAAATCAAACTCCCCTCTATTTTGAAAATTGGGAAGAGCCACTAATATTGATTTAGTTAGTGACCTACTGTAATCATTGTATTCCTAGAACATTTCATATTCATTCACTCACCCATCCATCCATACACCTATGTATCATTCATTTGTAGTGTCAGGTATGCTGCTGAACACTGGGGATCAAAATGCAAGGCTCCTTTATGAACCACACTGTGCCCAGCATAAATGTTTGATAGAAGCTGAATGAATGAACAAAAGTGTGTGGAAAAGTCACTTAATCTTTTTGTGATTATTTTTTAATGTGTAAAATAGGAGTTGAGGATAAATAAGTTTAAAGTATCCTTTCTTAAGTCCATAACTTGATCTAATGGAGAGCAAGAAGCTAGTGAAAAATTATTATGCATGGAAATATCAGAGAGATATCTGATCAAAAATTATTTGTGACAAGGAATTGCAACATGGCTCAGAAAGAAAGAGGTAGGATCAGAGACAAAAGAGGCAGAAAAAAACAGGAACAGATATATGCATATAGACAGAGTGAAAAGCATGAAAACATGAATTTAAAGAGTCATTAAAGTAGGGTTATGCTTTTGAAACACAGGGAGAAAATTACAAATTCCAGAGTGTTTCAGAGGAAGAGAATAGCAAACTTTGCATCTGGATATTGTTAAGGGAGAATTTTTAAATATATTTGCAACATATTTATTGTCTGTAGCTCTGCTATAGAACTTAGTTTAAGCAAGTATTTATCTTTATTTATGGTTGCATTTATTTATACTGACTGCCATATTAGAGGACACCATTTTTAAATTCAGGAACCAGGTCTTAAAACACAAATGAGTCAAAAGAGTTGCAGCTCACAAAGCGTGTGGTGCAAAAACTAAAGTGAAGGGAAAAATGTTCCTAGCTAATAGGTATTGCTTTATGTTTTATATTACAATGGTGTTAAGTGCTAAACTTTCCATTAAATTCCAAACTTTATGGTAGCAAGGTGAACTATTATACATTTTGGAAATTACACACGTTATATATATCTGAAAGAACTATAAATATGTTAATGCAATGATTATTTGCTTTCTGAGTTTGTCCTGGATTGTTCTCTTGTTATTTGATATGGGATTAGAGTGAAAAAGAGGTGGCAATGATCAAAAGAATAGAGTCTTGATAAATGAAAATGTTTTCAGAGCATAAACTGTAACTACAATAGAAATCTTATGAAGCAAGTGAATTTAATACAACATAATTTAAAATATAGGCATTATGTAACCTGAGAAAATATTCAAGTGACTTGCAGATTTTCCTAAGGAAAATAACACTGTTGCATGAATGCTAATTTCCAATCTGAAATGAATAAACTAAAAGTAGTTTCTAAGCCCTATGCCTTTCCAGTTCTGAGGTTGATCCAGTTCATTAATTGCTAACAGCCACATTGTTTATCCAGTATACAAGGTGAGCCTCCAATTCCTGCTCAAAGTAGTACAGGAACAATTATAACAAAGATTAAAATACTCTGAATGGAATGTACAGATCAAAAAAGAGAAAGAAAAAGCAAGTTCATAGTAGTAAATCCATACAATGGAACAATGAAATAAAAATGAGATATCCAGCTACATGTAAATAGAGATGGAGGAAAATTAAATGCATATTGCTAAGTAAAAGAAGCCAACTGGAAAAAAGCTACAACTATATAATTCTAACTATATGACATTCTGCAAAAGATAAAACTATAGGGACATTAGAAAGATCAATGTTATCAGGCCTTCATAAAGAGGAGGGAGGGATGACCAAGTGGAACACAGGGCATTTTTAGAGCAGGGAAACAGTTCTGTATGATGCTGTAATGGTGAACACGTGGCATTATGCATCGTTTCACTGCTCTAAAAACCTATTGTTGTTGTTGTTGTTGTTTGCCATCGAGTCGGCCTATAGGACTGTACAACACAAAAATGAACCTTAATGTATACCATGAATTTAATTAATAATGTTTCAGTATTGGCTCATCAATTGTAACAAATACATCACAGGTGTGCAAGATGTTAATAAGAAGAAAGTTTGTGCAGGAGAGGGGGTATATGGAAAATCTCTGTGCTTTCTGATTTTTTTTTTTCTGGATATCTAAAACTGCTCTAAAAAAAGTCTATTAACAGGAAAAAAATAAGTCTGTAGTGGATATGGTGAGTTACCACAATTTCCTTTGGTTGTGGCTTCCTATATGTTGGAACTTGAAAAGGCACATTCCTCAGGCTGTGTTCTATATGCAAATGAGATTCCTCCAATTTGATGCACTCACAAGAGATTTGGAAGGCAGAAATGGAAAATGCAAGGCTTTGGCTTTTGCTGATGATGTACACAAACACTGAAATATTGGATTTTGCTCAGCGGTGTCATGGTCGTTAACCTTGTGGAAGGTTGTAGCAGAGGTGGCAAAGCGGTGCAGCTTCCAGATTCTGGGACTGTTGCATGTTCTTTAACTGGCATCTCCCTGAAGCCTCACTTCCTATGGTTCCAAAAGTGTCAGTTCTCCTAGTGGGCCTGGTGGAGTTCTGGAGTCATTTCTAGAAAGCCAGCCCAGAGTCCCTCTTTCTGTTCCATAAATGATTTTGTACGCAATGAATTATCAGTGTTTAAGCTGTTTTGATTAAGTTGGATAGAATGCTTTCAGTTACATGCACCTGAATTTTTGTCAGCTCTTTTAAGGCTTGAAAACCACTATTGAAAAATAAAAATGTGAAATTTTGGTACCTATTTTTTTTTTTTTTTTTAAGTAAATGATAAACTTTTCTTCTTGCTCTGGTTATATATTCCCAAACTCAGACTAATCATAACTGTCTACAGCCTAAGGAATAATCATATTTATAATATCATTCAACATATAGAATTATGATTCAGTTGTAATCCTATAATATTTCACCATTCTTCCTTTGGACGTTTTTCCTATAATATAGCCATATATGTAATCATTGTTATAACCCATTGTTTTTCAGTACACTTTCTATCTCCTCACCATTGACATGCACAATATCTCTAAAATAACAGTTCTTTTTAAGACCTAATCAATCTTTATCCATTCCAATTCATTTTTGATAACTTCCAATTTTCTTAGAGTCATACTTTGTACATTTCACATTTCAATGATTAATGAATGCTTGTACCTGTTGCTTCTCATTTTGACATATGCCCCATCAGCAAATGAAGGTCCCCAAAACTTTACTCCATCGTTGTCATTAAGATTGATTCTACTTTGAAGAGGTAGTGCTTCCCCAGTTGTATTCTGAATGCCTTCCAATCTGAGGAGCTCATCTTCCAGCACTATCACTATTCAAGGCAGTAAGTCTTAAACTGAGAGATTCCTGGAGGGCTGTTCAAAGAATCATGAAATATTTAAGAGAGCACTATAGTTTCAAAAAAGAGACCTACTCATGGGAGATTCTGATATGCCTCCAGGTGTTTACTCTTTACTACACATGTGCTAAGAGTAATGCTAACCAAATCTTACCAATGGTAGTAACAAAGATATGCCTGCACTTTCCTAACTTTATACCTTTGTTTATAATATTTACTCAAGCTAGAAAGTTATTTTATTTGGCTATCAATTTCTATCTATTTTTAAATATCCATTTATAATGCTTCATCATCTATGGAGACTTCTATTCTTTATCCACCCAGAATACTCATTCTTTCTGTAATGACAAAGTAATGTTTCAGTAGTTACCATACTTTGTTTCATTCTGATGATATGTGTGTTGTTCTTATCTGCTACTAAATTTAGACTACTTGAAAAGAATAAATGTCCATTAAATTAAATCATTTTCTGTTGAATTTACTAAGACTTGTAACAAGTTTTTAAGGAAATCCACTTTAATTTCAGAAACAACCTCAACAAAATCACCTTTTCTCCTTTCCTGGGACCCTAGTTCCAACCCACTTAAACCTGAAAAAGAATGTCATTAAAACAAATAACTTATCACTATGGTGCTAGTAATTAACATGCATCACTGTGAATTGCTAATGGAACAAAGTGGGAAAAACGTCAAGTGGGAAAACCCACCTTTATCACTAACTGCATGGCAAAGGTCACCATAAATCCAGTTCCTACCTGGAAGTGGACCCAGGCTTCACTTTCCCACATTTCCATGATCCTCATAGCCAGCCATTTCTGTGGCAATCTAACCACCCACAGTTAATCAAAACTTTCCTGACCACCCAGGGCCAGGTCACTGGATACCAACCATAGACTCAGGAATCTGCACAGTTCTCTGCACTTCAGACCATCCAGCCTCTTTCTCTTCCTCTAGCACTTTTGAATAGATCCCAAGCTAAAAGGAATCTGTCCTTCGTCATCAACTCAACTGCCCATGTATCCCTCTTCTATCCACCAGTCACCCAATGCTGGATCCTCACAAGTTAGGACTCTGTTCTTACGAATGTCTGTGCAACCCTCCTCTAACTTAGCTACACCAAACTAAGTCAGAATTGCATACTCCCTTATTTCTTTGTTAATTCTCTATAATGGCTCATAAAATTCATGGAGACTATTGCATATATGTACAGTTACCAATTTACTATAACCAGGAAATTTACAAAGGAAGAGACACATTACGCAAAGTCTAGGAGAGTTCCCAGCATGAACCATTAACTGTTCCCAGGGCCATGCCACCCCCTTTAGTTCATGGATGTTCTCACCAGTCCAGAGTGCTCAGTGAGGAAAATCCAAACCCGCTTAGTCTTTGGGTACTCAATGAATTGCATGACTGCTTTATGCTCACTCCCTTCTGAGGCCAGTTACCAAGGGTGAATGCTTTGCCAAAATGGGGCAGCTCCCTACTTATTTACACATTTGACCGTTGTCTGGCTATTTTGGAAAACAAAGGACATCTTAATTGGATCCAGGCTATTCCAAGGGCTGTTTTCAGAAACCAGAGCCAAAAGACAAAGCGAGTTTTTTATCTCACATAGTTTGATCTCTTTGGCCTTTAGTTGTTTTGTTTGTTTATTTATTTATTCATTTTAGTTTAAATTTGGAGAATTGTTTCCAACCTCTGCTCCATAATGCCATCTATATCAGAGTTTAATAGAGCCAATGTTAAACCATTACCTGAAAAATAAGACTCAAGATATTGGCATATTACTAGAGTCTGTGTTAGAGTCTAAAATTCTAAAGTACTTGGGTTTGTGGAAAGCTCTGGTCTACAGTGGGAGCCCTAACTCCATTTTGAATCTTAACATAAATTCAGATATCAGTTGAGTTCTTTCTAACCTTCAACATTGTGGCTATGTATAGACATGTTCCAGGACAAACCTAGGGAGGGGCAGTTTGAACTCTGGAAGAGTGTGGTTGAAAGATTATTCTCACGCAAAGAACTAGGTAACTTGCCTGGGTGTGTCCTTTTCTAATTTAAATTACCTTTGGGGTCTTGGTATTGTTTGGTAGCCATCTTGTGGCTAAGACTCAGGCTGCATGGGCATGAGGTCATATCTGGACCACCACGTAGTCAGGTAGTCAAGGTCCAGAACCAATCCTGAAGCATTTACTATCTTCATTTATGTACCCATCGCTATCATGGTCCTTTCCTTCTATCCCCCTCTTCTGTAGTCCTACCTGCAACTAATGAATCATTCTGCCACATATCATGATTTTGTGATGATTTCCTTTGTTTTCAATCATATATAATTAGCCCCATGGCCATGACTCAGCGGACTCCATACAGCTTTCTGTAGTGTGTACCTGCTGATGGTTTCCTTCATCCTGGATGATTATCTTTGTTTTGTCTTCGTTCAGTCTAAAGCTTAATAAAAATGTCATGATTGACCTGTTTGAATCTGAAGTCCCTTTTCTCTAATGCAAGTCCCAAATCAGGCCTTAGTCATTAGTGTCTGTCTATCACTATATCACTTAGCAAAAATTTCTCTCAAATTGAGATCTACTGCAAGCATCCATCTGGTCTGGTCAGTTTTAAGAGATTCCAAAAATAGGTGTCATCTCAATTTTGTCTTTTCAGGCATCTGGTAAAATAGAGTTAAGAGATATATTATTACCTTGCTCTGAGCCAATTTCTAGGATTAACAATGTTGAATTTCCCATGTTTCATAACCCATAGGGAGATTGGGTTCAGGCACTGTATTTCTCTTTAGTCCAGTACATCCCTCCCCTTCAATTCACTCATTCAGTTAAACCTATCACATGCAGTTACAACTCTGGCCATGGTCCTACAACATCAGATAGTAAAATCAAACAAATGAAAAAAAATAAATAAATAATAATTGAAGTGACACGTGGAGAAAACAGCATATGAACACCTTCCCAAACCCCCTTTATCTCAGATCCACTGAAAATCTGAGGCATTTATCCACTGTATGTCTTCTCTTGTTTCCTTCCCTGCCCCCTTATTTTGAGAGTGAGCACACTTTCCTAAAGGTGTGTCAGCTAGACACTTTATGCCTTTATTTCTACCATTTTAAACAGCCAATATTTCAGTTGTTATTTCTTTCTCTGGGAATGAAATCATGCACACACCTTAGTCAGAAGAATATGCAAGATTTTCTTTTTCATCTCACAGAACTCTGAGCATCTGCATCCATCACTGCATAAACAAAATTCCATTCCAGGGAAAAACACCAAATTACAGCAAATTTACACTAACTCACAGCATCAAAATTCTCTTTCATTCCCATTCAGTCAGGATCTAGTCAGCTATGCCCCATTCAACCAGGGTCTGGTTAGCTCATCCTCGTTGTTGTTGTTGTTATTTGCCGTCAAGATGACCCCGACTCATAGCGACCCCTCCTTGGGTTTCCGAGGCAGTACCATTACGGAAGTAGATTGCCCAACCTTCCTTCCGAGGAGTGGCTGGTGGGTTTGAACTGCCAGCCTTCTGGTTAGCAGTCAAGTGCCTTAGGCACTATGCTACCAGAGCTCCTTAAACTCCCAAACCAAATTCTCTGTCCCATAGGGTGTCTTACCTTCCAAGTAATATATGTATTAAAAAATAAATAAATAAACACTAAAATAAAAAAAGAGAAAACTGATGACAAAAATACTGCATTCTTCTTGGAAAAAAGTGCATTCGTTTCTGTAACAGAAACCTCTATGTGTCCTTCAATTCATACCCCATATAGCCTTGTGCCTGTTTCAGTTACCTAGTGCTACTCTTACAGAAGATACCACAAATGGGATGGCTTGAACAAACAGGAGTTTATTCTCTTACAGTTTGGAGGTTTAAGTCCGTGTTCAAAGTGCCAGGTTCTAGGGGCTGGATGAAAGTGTCTCAACCTTGGGTTTCAGCTCTGCCTCCTGCTCCTGGCCCACTGAAGCTGCATGTTTTTCTTCACTCAGCTGCTGACTGCTGAGGCTTACAAGCCCAAGGTTGACAAGTAATAAGGTACAGTCCCGATGTTACCAAACCACATGGTAGGCCATTAATTCAAGCCCATTAAAGGACCCAAGGCCGACAGAGCATGGAAGGCTGCTGAACAATAACACAGCTACATGCAGTGTTCAAGTGTGCCATAAGCTAGAGACCATTCCCAAAACTGTTTCTCATATATGGGAAGCAGACCACCTACTAAAGCAGCTAACTCACCTGCTCCAATAGATTCCAGGACCATGGAGTTATTTACCAATCTCACCATGGGGAATAACTACATTCAGCTGCCCAGCAACTCAACCAGGCCCAGCCAAATTTGACACACAAACTTAACTATTCACAGTGCCTAAGACTGCTAAGCAGAAGGCTGGAGGTTCAAATCCACCAGTCACTCTTCCAAAGGAAGATTGGGCAATTTACTTCTGTAGAGATACTGTCTTGGAAATCCAAGGAGGGGTTGCTATGAGTCCCATCTGACACCATGGCATTGAGTTATTGTCGTTGTTATTTTTAAGCTTCTTACAGACAGTGTAAATCTCAGCCAGCTCTGGAGTCCCTCAGAATTTATGAAGTGCTAATCATCCACATTTCCTAACTCCTAGATCCACCTCATTGTTATATTGATGAAATTCTGGCTAAATTATGAAAGTGAAAATTAAAGAAAGGGAAGGAGGAGAAGGAGAAAAGAAGAAGAAAAGGAAGAAGATGAGGAAGACAACAAATTAAAATTGAGTCTACACAAATAAAATATTCTACATAAGCAAGTTAGCAGATTTGTGTGAGAAATTATTGTAATGGTCAAAGATGGTCTTACATTTTCTCTCCATCATGGCTTCAAAATTTCCTTGCCTTACCTTCTGCTACCTTGATAGAACTTTCTAGAGTAAAATTGAGACAAAAGAATAGTCAAGAATAATTCTCTAAGTACCACTGATACCTTTTAATTTGTTAATATGCTCAAATAGATTATATATTTTTATAGAAATATGTGTATAATATATAAGCATATTAGTACTCTTTTTATTTAGACACCTCCATAAGGAGGCAGGAGTTAATTTATTAAGGAAAATATATAAATCAAAACAAACAAAGCTCACTTCACTATCTTATCAGTAACCATGTCTATAAATTTGGAGACATAGTTAAATGAGAAACATTAGATGCATTTCCCGAAAATTTCCTATCTGAAAAATTAAACTCAATTGAAACACTAGGCTAAATAGCCACTCCTCGGAAGGAAGATGGGGCAATCTCCTTCCGTAGTGATACTGCCTCGGAAACCCAAGGAGGGGTTGCTATGAGTCTGTCTGACTCAAAGGCATATAACAACAACAACAACAACAACAAAAACAACTGGAAAAAAAAATGTCTTCAGGAAGAGTTAAAACTGTCTAACATTTTTTGGTTCAACTGTCTAACATTATTTGGTTTACAACTAAGCAAATCAGAAAGTGACTATGGTAACAGAAAATCGAAAGATCAGTAAATACCTTAGTTACCTGGTGCTGTCAGAACAAAAGTCCACAAAGTGAGTATCTTTAAAGAACATTTATTTTCTCACAATCCTGGATCCTAAAAATCTGAGTCACGGGTTCTGCTATGTCAATTCCTTCTGTGGGCCTCTCTGAGATTCTGGGGAATGCCAGAATTCCTTGGTGTTCCTTTGCTGCTTATGCAGATGCATCTGCCTTTGTTGTCACGTGATGTTTTCCCCTGGGTATCTGGGTGTGTTCTTTTCCTAAAACACCACTCAGGTAAGTTTAAGTTTAATCTCTTCAATAGTTACTCAGGTATGGCTCATTTACATAACAAAAGGCAACCCTTATTTTCAAAAATATTGGGTCCTATTACAAGTAGAAGGGCTAACACTTCAACATAATATTTTGGGGAACACAATTCAATCCATAAGAATAAGGGAGAACTAGAATTGCAGTTCTATTTCTTCAATTTGAACTACATTTTTTAAAATATATTTGAAATATTAATAAAGAACATCCCATCAGCTTACAAACACTGAAAATTAAAGTATAATATTTACATGTCCTTTAAGGGCACTCCTTGAAAACTCTTGAACTATGTCTACAGAATCCTGTCTTACGCTATGGACAATGCAGCCTGGCATTGTTCAGTCAAAGTCAAGTTTCATCCTTTACTCTTCTAACATACATTTTATGAAACTAGTTGTTTAATCCATTTTGCAATGGTGAAACTGATTTTTTTTGTTAATAAGAAAAGTTTATTTAAATTGAAAGACAAATTAAATTTTCTAGTATTTTAAAAAATGTAAACAAACAGAGCAAGGACCAAAGAGTTCAAATTGTCTTTCTCAATATACAGAATATGGAAAAAAAAAAAAAGATAATTTAAGTCTTGAAAATATGTTTTCATCTAAAGTCCAAGTGCATATTGTTAAAACAAAAATCATATTAAGCCAATAATAGAAACTGATTGAAGTTTATTTTATCTAGTATATAATTTGCAAATTATGGCAACATTTCTAATAGGGTAAAAATGTTTCAAAGATGAGAACTTCTAAAATACATATACCAAGTTTTATTGATATTGCCAAGGAAAAAAGATTGGAAGAGAAATGATAAGTAATTTTCAGTCAGAAAGGATTCCATACAGCATTGGTTAAAGAACAATTAAAATAATTACTGATTTACCATAAACCACAGCTTCCAGTCTGACATTTGGACCCTCAATTTCCCAGACTGAACTCTTCAAAAGAGCATAATGTGTAAAGCAAAATGGTTTTACCAGTTTATCTAGACAGTTGCCAGACTAAAGGTGACTTTTTAGTAACCAGTTTCTTCAAAACTCAAAGTTCAAAAGGACACCTAAGGGCAAATGGCCTGGGTGGTCACCTCAGTTCCATGGACCCCAGAAATCTGGATGCAAGGAAAATTAAAATGGTTTCTCAATATCCTCAAAAGAGTTGTGAAGCAATGATCCATTCTCCAAGGAGAAGCAATCATGATACAGTTAAATTAGAAATTTAAAAATGGTTTTTAGTATTGAGCGTTTATTTCCCATGCTTACTGATAAAGTTTTAACTAAGTAAAATTAAGCAACAAAGAGAGAAGAAAGTATAATGTACATCATTAGGGAAATCGTGCATAATGAACACTTCCTCTCAGAAAGTATTTTAAAAATCTAGTGAATTCACTACACTCCGTCAATAGTCAACTGTTATGCATACCTAAGAATCTGAACAACTGCAAGTGACAAGAAGGCTTCTTTTAAGATTTAGTAAAGTGCCTCAAGAATTTCTGCAGCTTTTGTGTGATGTGACTTCTCAAGATTTAAATCATTTATTTAATTTCCATTCAGTTAAAGTTTATAAAGGTGACATGAAATTATAAACTGAGATTGAGGTTATGTGTTTTTTTCCAAAGGATTTAAGCAATTATTACATATATATGCTAAAACTTGTGTCCATGAACACTAATACATATTTTCTGTATATTCATTTCAGCATCTTCATTAGCTTGCTAACTCCTTGAACCAGAGAATATGCCTTATTCACCTTTAGTATCTGTCCTCATATTGAGCTTATATTTTGATTTAATAACAAATTAATGATTACCTGATTAAAAATAATTCATTTTGGGTATATTTAAGAGGAAAAAAAAAGCAGCTTTCAATAAATCTAATCTATAGTTTGTATTTCTCAAGTGGTTGCTCAGGTTAAAAAATCATTCTTCATGGAAAAAACAAAACAGTTTGATATTCAACCTCTAACCCTATGCCAAGCAATGCCAGATCCTATCTTCACAGACTTTAACCCAGTTTATAGTATTACTTAATATTGTGATTATTTCATTAATGTGTATTTCTATTACTGGAATATAAATTTCCATAGAAAGAAAAACTTCATTTACCTCCAATTATATTTATCTACATAGCGTCTTGACAAATAGTGCATCTTTTATAGACATTGTAGACAGAGAGAGAGAGAGAGATATGATTGGAGGGGAAGAGAAGGGAAGGGAAAGAGATCTTCAAGATTTATTACTTTTTAATAACAACAGTGAGTTTCTATTGATTTATTACATTACTTAGAGTCCCTTCCTCCTATTAGCATTTCACCATCAACCTGAAGTTATTAGATAATTGACCAAGATTTAAAGTGTCATTTTTGTAAAAGTGAGAATATTAATCTGTGTGTCAAAAGTCAGTTTCATGACATAAAGGGAGTGATGCTAAGGGCATAGTTATGCTCTAGAAAATGTCTAACACTGATTTTATCCAAAAATCTCTGAGCTGCAGATTTAGTTATTGGTTTTTAATGTTCTATTGTGACATTGTCCAAAATTTGCTGCGGAGAATACAAGTTCCTCTAGCTTTCAACATGTTAGTATTCATTAAAGTTGCTATGATTATGCATGCTTGGGACATTCTCAGATTCTTTATATTAGGATTTATCGAAGCCTTTACAATATTAATATCATTGTGATTTTCCAGGAAGGAAAATCTGTGTAAAGCATTTCCCAAACCTAATTAAATATGGAAGCTTTTTAATTTAATTAAATTGAATTTTTGAAAAGCTAATGCTAAACTATTAGCTGGCAGCTCTGGTAGTGTAATGCCTAAGGCACTTGACTGCTAACCAGAAGGCTAGAGGTTCAAACCCACCAGCCACTCCTCAGAAGGAAGGTTGGGCAATCTACTTCCATAGTGATATTACCTCAGAAACCCAAGGAGAGGTCACTATGAGTCGGGTCCAACTCTATGGCACATTACAACAACAACAAAAACATACTTAAATCTCAAAGTTTATGTTAAAATGCAGCTAGGAATTAGGAACTTCTCAGATAACCTTCCAACATATGCTAATAAAGGATAAAAAAGGAAATTGAGGCAGTGGACATAGCCCCTGATTCTACATTCTAGTTACTATTATCATTTTATTACAAATCACATGTTGTTGTTGTTGTTAAGTGCCGTCGAGTCGTTTCCGACTCATAGCGACCCCATGCACAGCAGAACGAAACATTGCCCGATCCGTGCCAGCCCCACAATCCCTGCTATACTCGAGCCCATCATCGCAGCCACTGTATCAATCCATCTCCCTGAAGGCCTCCCCCTCTTTCGTTGACCCGCCACCCTACCAAGCATGACATCCTTCTCCAGGG
>NW_006921597.1:25027421-25033888 GCF_000298275.1 Orycteropus afer afer | reverse complement strand
AGAGGTTCAAGCCGGATTCAGAAGAGGACGTGGAACAAGGGATATCATAGCTGTTGTCAGATGGATCTTGGCTCAAGGCAGGGAATACCAGAAATATGTTTACTTGTGTGTTATTGACTATGCAAAGGCATTTGATTGTGTGGATCATGACAAATCACATGAGGATATATATATTGAATGTTTTAGAGATTTTTCTTCTTCTTTAGGGATTAAGGCTTAGCATGAGAGACAGAAACACTGATTCCTAATACCCTTGCTAAAATTTAAGTGAGAGTAGTAATTCTCACTCCTTCTCCAGAAAGAATAAAATTAGAAGTAACCTTGAATTTGAATTTTAAGATTGTACAAACTTTGATCATGTTGTCAGAAGGAACCATTCCCTGAAGTAAACTATCATGCTTGGTAAAGTGGAGAGTCAATGAAAAAGGGGAAAGCCCTCAATGAGATGGATTGACACAGTGGCTACAACAATGGGCTCAGGTATAGCAAGGATTGTGAGGCTGGCATAGCACTGGACAATATTTCATTCTGTTATACATAGGGTCACTATGAGTTAAAGTTGACTCAGTGGCACCTAACAACAACAACAATACAAAAGTTCAATAGAGACAGTGTTCTAATTACCTAGTGCCACTCTCACAAGAATATATCACAAATGAGATGGCTTTAACAAACAGTTTATTCTCTTAAAGCTTGGAGGCTTTAAGTTTGAGTTCAAACACCAGGATCTAGGGGTTAGGTGATAGCCCCTTAACCTTGGGCTTCAGCTCTGCCTCTTGCTCTCAGCCCACTGAAGTTGGAAATTTTCCTTCACTCAGACAGCTGTTGGCTTCTGAGGTTGACAAACTCAAGGTTGAAAAGTAAAAAGGCACAGACTCAATGTTACAAACAACACAGCAGACCATTGATTCAAGTCCACTGAATGTCCCAAGGTTGGAAGAGCATGGCAGGGTGCTGGACAACAGCTCGGCTACATGCAGGGTTCAAGCGTGCCATAAAGAAACCATTCCCAAAGCTGCTTCTTGTATATGGGAATCAGACCACATCCCTAAAGCAGCTACTCAGTTGCTTGTGGTAGTTTCCACAATGGAATTGATTGCTAGTCTCATCATGGGGAATAACTACCACCAGCTGCCCAGCCACTCAACCAGGCCCAGCTGAGTTGACACAAAACCTTAATTACCACAGACAGTTTAGAAGTCAATATACTAAGCCTAAAGCTTCAGCATATATTGAGCTCCTGACCATATATTTTGTTTAGTAATTTTGCTGTAGGCTGTGCTTTGCAATCCTTTTTGTCCAAAAGGAAGGCAGCACTGACCAATAATCTCAAAGGTTGTAATTAACCATCGAGTTTCATTTTATCTCTTGGCCTTTATGCAGATAAGAAGTTCCACATTTTTTTTTAATTTGCTTTGTTTCTGTTTTTAGTAGCACTTCAATGATTTGTATTCATTAATTTAAGTGTGTAGATTAAAAAAGATACTGTAGCCTGGGAGTTTTAGTTCTTTAATCTCGTATTTAGCATAGTGCCTAAGGCACTTGACTGCTAACCAGAAGGCTGCTGGTTCAAACCCAGCAGCCACTCCTCGGAAGGAAGGTTGGGCAATCTACTTCCGTAGTAATACTGCCTCGGCAACCCAAGGAGGGGTCGCTATGACTCGGGTCCGACTCGATGGCACATAACAGCAACAGCAACAGCAGTCTCGTATTTATTTGTGCAGGTTAGTTGGAAGTAAACTGACATTTTTAGAAGGTTTTAATTAAGTGCAATGTAAATAAAGCACATATATCAGGTAATACAAAGGGAGACAAGATTTCTATAGGTTTCTTTGGAATTTATAATCTATACAGGAATTCCAGAATCAGATCAAATGGTATATACAAATGGTATACATAAATGGTATATACATATTGTTGTTATTTGCATTTGAGCCAAGAAGGAGACTAAAAATAAATGATAGTCTATGAATGTCTGCAATTATTCTATCTCTGTCAAGCTGAAATTATCTAACTATTGAATAAACATTTCACAATTTTTATAGATAACTTTGTATTACTTTGATTAAAGATTCAATAACAACTCTTCTTAACCAAAATATCTATCTATATAATGTCATCATTATTTTAAAACAAATAGTATTTTAAATAAATTGAATATTAAATTTGGAAGTAATATATTTAGGTGACGTGATGTCATTATTTTCTTTTCATAACTGCTAAAATAATTTTTTCCACAGCTATTTTGAATAACCACTCAAAGGTGTGAATCATTGAAAATGGAATAAGTATTTATAATGAATTTTGTTCTTGGTTGTGTGAACACATATCCAGGGCAAGCTTCTGTAAAGGGCTCTTACTCCATGCGTCTTTTAACATTTTTTTAAAAATTTATTCTGCATGATTAATTTGATTTTGTGTTTATTTGAAAAGAAAACTTCATGGATATTTTGAGAGATAGGGATAAGTATTTTCCAATCTTGTAAAATACACATCTACTTCAAACTTTACCAACCTTGACATATTCACTAAAAATAACATTATGATGTTAAGACAGTGTGGTTGCTGGAAAAAACATAATAATTTTGCCACCATATATTTTACCTTGAATATACTGAACCTGTTACTTTGTAATGCAGGAACAATGCTGCATGTTCCCTTTCAGTCTTCATCCTGTTTATCTTCTACTTATTTTGATAAACTGGAAAGTTTAAGGTTTAACATTTTAAGGTCTAATTTAAGGTATATAACATTTTAATGTATAATTTTAGATTATACCTTAAAACTAATAGGTTTATGGCTTTAGTAAGTATTTGTTTTTAATTTTATATCCTTATGTCCTAATTACCACTCTAAAAGGCATAACAGAAGCAGATTTCTGAAGTTTAATTTAATTAAAAATTGCTGACAATACTCCAAAATAAATCAAATCTGTGAGAAACATAAGTATAAGAACTCTCCTTTTGTTTGTAATGGATTGAAGGAAAAGAATTACAGGTTACCTTCCCTCCTGTGATAAGAATAATCACTTTCAGGAAAGAAAAAAGGATACAATGAAATCAATACACCACCAATGGCATTCAATGACTAGGCAAATGTGTATGGGAATTTATTGTAAATGTAACTGAATTATAAAAGTGTCCTTAATACCTCCTCATTACTCTGAAAGCAGTTTGAATTCAGCACACGCGCACACACACACACACACACACACACAAAATCTATTTGATAATAGCACTAGTTTCAGTTACGAGAAATTCTGGAAGAATCTGTTTATAAGAGTTTCTTGACATAAAACCTTGAAAAATACTTCCATAATAGAAACGTTAGTGTGGTTTCAACTTCTTTTTTGATCTGATGTTTAAACCTAGCTATTAAAGAATTTGCTACACTGAGAAAATACTTGCTTTTGGAAAAAGAGCTAATGATAACAGAAAAGAATGCAAAGCAGAGTTGAACAGCAAAGATGGAGAAACATCCAGCAATAGGGGAAAATTGTACTTGTTAGACTAGAAGGAAATAGAATGCTCAAACAGGCTGAACTCTGCTCATAGACTGACAGCTGTGGCTGTCCTGAAGAACTGTGAGAGGAACTATCCCTATAGCCTCTTTACAAAAAAGCCATCTTTTATTAAAAAAAAAAAAAGATATTTGTTAGCTTCCAAATACCTAAGAACTGTGATAAAATCATCAACTTGAGTTTATATACCAAAAACAAACCAAACTCACTTTCATTGAGTCAAATCATACTCATAGCGAACCCTCCTTGGATTTCCAAGGTGGTATCTCTACGGAAGTAGATTGCCCAGTCTTCCTTCTGAGGAGTGGCTATTGGGTTTGAACCACCAGCCTTCTGGTTAGCAGTCAAATGGCTTAGGCACCACACCACCAGAGCTCCAACAGAAAAATAAAAATTTGAGACATACAATGTTCAATTAGTTCAATTTGTGTAATCATCCATATTATTTTTCTTTTGTTTCATGCAGTCCAAAAATATATTTATTCGATTATTTTTTAAAAATTACAACAAGTTTTAACATAGCTTTAGAGTCATCTTAATGTAAGTATTTAAAGAGAAACCCCGGGAAAGCTTTAAATAGAAGATGAACACACCAATTAACTAGTCAGCATTATCTCCCTTCAGAACTCCAAATAGGTTTAATTATTCAATAATTCAGATTCTTAGAGCAACTTCAGCTATAAGTAATTAGATATAGAATAAAAGTAATTGTCTTCTTATGCAGCCTACATCTCAATGATTAAAACCATATCTTTATGTTCTTTGTAATCAGAAAATAACATGCAAAAATTATAAATTTGAAAACAGGAAGCCACTCATAAAAATTTTATTTTGGACTTAAGAATCTTTGAATAATGAATTATGCAGGTATCTGATTCAATGCAACTTTTTACAAAAAAATATTATTACCTCATGTAATAAAATTATTACATTGGTTATTTCTTGAATAATCAAATCACACCATTTGTATTCCAAAAAACCAATCCAAACCCACTATCATCAAGTCAATTCCAACTCATAGAGACCCCCATTGGGTTTCTGAGGCCATAAATCTTTACAGAAGTAGATTGCCCCATCTTCTTTCTGCAGAATGTCTAGTGGGTTTGAACCACAAACCTTCTGGTTAGCAGTCAAATGCCTTAGGCACTGCCCCACCAGAGCTCCTTCCATTTGTATTCGATGTGCCAAAAATATACATTAACTCAAAATTTTCAATAGAACTAATATTGGTAAAGTTTGTTATAATTTATAATTTTTTTTCTAACTTCTACAATATTAGACGTGGCAGAAGAAACAAGCCCAACTAGGTAGGACTTATAGCCCAAATGCTGGCTATTAGTCAGCTGTGACTGCTTCATGGGACTTTTTAACTCCTAGATGAAGATCAATGGAATAGTCTCTACTTGGGATATGTTATTCTCATGGTGGAAGAGGAAAAAAAAAAAATCAGTGGAGGGCTGTGTGATAAAGCTTCTGCTCAGAAATGGCATGTATCTCTTCCTCTCACATTCTATGATCCAAGCCAATCCATGGCAAAGCTTGGTGATAACATATTGCAGAAAAATCATTTTATTAAGGAAGGAGCAAATAATTAGGCCTAGCTATATGATCTTTGTCACACATCATTTATCCTATTGGTCATAATTAGATGGTTTCCTCCCTTTTTCAGCTAACATACATTCACATGTTCATGAAAGTCATATTCAACATGCCAAAGGCTGAAAGTTCAAGATCTCATAATAGGTATATACATCAGTTCAGATGTAGCCCTTAATAACAGTTGTTCTAAGAACCCACTAATCCATGCTCCATACACTCCACATACAACAGAGGAACAGAACCAGGAAATCTGTATTCCAGTTTAACAAGAAAAAGAGTAACTAGGACAGACCACAAGCACTGGCCATAGTAATTCCAAAACTTCACTTGGGAAGATATGGCAAGAAACTCCAAGGTGGGAAATGTTTCTTTACCAGGACCTGGATCCTTTCATGGGATAACTCTAGTTTATTGTTCTCCATGGTTTTGTGCTTAGCCCTGAAGAAATTGCTATTTTTCCATTATCTTTCTTGTCTAAGTATGAAGAAAGTATTAGAGAAGATAACATTTTAGGGACTGAAAAATTTTCCCATTTTTCTTCCTGTTCTAGGTTTGTTGTTGTTATTGTTATGTGCCATCCAGTCGGACCCGACTCATAGCGACCCCTCCGTGGGCTTCCGAGGCGGTATCGCTACAGAAGTAGATGGCCCAACCTGCCTTCTGAGGAGGGGCTGGTAGGTTTGAACCGCCAGCCTTCTGGTTAGCAGTCAAGTGCCTTAGGCACTATGCTACCAGAGCTCCCCTAGAATGTTTAGGGCCCAGATTATGTTCTGAGTCTCAAAGAATCATACTCTTTAATTTCTTTGTTTCCTATCCTTAGCAGTTGCCAAATCCACATCCATAATTATTTTACAAACATGCTTTTTCTTTAGAAGAGTTACCAGTGGCTTTTAGTTCTGAGAAATCAGAAGGAGAGCAGCTCCATGCTTGTTTGTCCCCAACAAGACCTTAAAACTTTCAGAGATGTTATCACCAGGCAAATGATTGTCTTAAAACTTTTTTTTTTTTCAAATTTACTTTTGTGGTGGTGAAAACATACACACCAAGACATGCACCAGCATAACAATTTCAACATTTATGGCTCAGGAACATTGGTGATATTTTTCATGTGGTGCCACCATTACTGTTATCCTTTTCCAAAATATTCCACCAATATTAGCATAAAGTCAATGCCCTGTAAACAAAAGCTTCCCTTTTCTGTCACTCCCCCCCCAGTAATCACCAATACTCTCTCTCTAGTATATTTATGATAGTGTATTATATTATGTTGTTGTTGTTGTTGTTATGTGCCGTCGAGTCGGCCCCGACTCATAGCGACCCCTCCTTGGGTTTCCGAGGCAGTATCACT
>NW_006921597.1:25002483-25026559 GCF_000298275.1 Orycteropus afer afer | reverse complement strand
CCTCCAGGGACTTTGGACTTGCCAGCTTCTATACGTTTGTGAGCCATTTTCCTAAGATAAATTTCTCTCTCTCTCTCTCTCTCTCTCTCTTTCTCTCTCTCTCTATATATATATATACATATATATACGCTTTGCTGGTTTTTGTGTTTCTCTAGAGAACCCAATCTAACACACTCTATATACAGTATATGTACATCATATATATGTGTGTATATATACTATATCATATACATGATGTATATATATACTGACACACATATATACTCATATATATATGCATTGTTGTTGTTGTTGTTATGTGTTGTCGAGTCGGACCCAACTCATAGCCACCCCTCCTTGGGTTTCCGAGGCAGTATCTATGGAAGTAGATTGCCCCATCTTCCTTCCGAGGAGTGACTGGTAGGTTTGAACTGCTAGCCTTCTGGGTAGCAGTCAAATACCTTAGGCACTATGCTACCAGAGCTCCTATATATATGCATACATATACTCATATATATACACACATATGTGTGTATATGTATATATGTGTGTGTGTATGTCTGCACTTATATGTTTATATACACAGAGTTTATAGAGTCTCTTTATTCTCCTATTGCAAAGCAGCCAGCTCTTTTTGAGGTCCTCTCTTTTTTTTACTGTACCTGGTCAGATACAACAACCAACAAGGTACATAACTGCCTTCTGTTTCACAAAAAAAAAAAAAAAAAAAAAATCTAAAGCCATGGGATTATATCTGTCTTTCAAATTTCTATCTTTTTTTTTCATAAATAATTTTTATCAAGAGTTGCACAAATATATAACAAAGGTCATTATTTTTTCAGCCTTTTGGGGAAAAAAAAATGTTCTTATTACCTGATGCTGGACTCTAAAGTGAATGTCATCATTTTAAGAATTTTTAGTACACCAGGTACCAATTTTTATAAGAAATTTTTGTATGAGGTTTCAGTAAATTATGTGATTATTGCAAATGTCTCACAAATCTTGAATTAAAACAACTAAGGTTATTTTTGCTCTCATTGTATGTACCTGTAGGTCAGCTGTCACACTATTCCATATGTTTTCATCCTTCCGGAATTGGAACTATAGGATTTCTTTTCTTAAAATTTTTATTGTGATTTGGGGAAAGTTTACAGAGCAAATTCATTTTCCACACAGCAGTTCATATATACTTTGTGTCATGATATTGACTGAAATCCCTATAATGTAACAGCTTTCATTGCACTTTCTTACGTTTTTCCTGTGTCCTTCCTTCATAAGAAATTATGTAAGTTTTTTGAAAGACTATACTTTTTATTCATAGTTATATGATTTTTAAGATGATATGGAAACATATGAACTTCTCATTACCAGAAACTTGTCTTAACATGAAGGCCTATAAAGGCATTAATTTGCCCTTGCAGAAGTAAGATATCTGTAGAACTGTAAAATCAAGGAAACAGTCTTTTGACAATGTGAAGGAAGCTCTCATCCAATCATTTTGCTCTTGAATCATGATCTAAAAATTGTTCAAAGGAAGACAAACACCTGAGTAAAAAAGGACACAAAGTATCCTTAGCCTCTTGAGGAACGCTGGTGGTGCAGTGGTTAAGTCATTCAGCTGTTAATGAAAAGGTCAGTGATTTGAACCCACCAGCACTCCATGGGAGAAAGATGATGCAGTCTGCCTCCATAAAGATTTATAGCCTTGGTAATTCTATGTGGTAGTTCTACTCTGTCCCATAGAGTCACTATGAGTCAGAATCAACTTGATGGCAGTGGGTTTGGAATTTTAATTTTACTGCTTAGCTATTCTGAAAAAGCTATTCTTTTGAAAAAAGAGCACTTGACACTCTTTTAAGAGCATGATTCCAAATATCCTAAAAGCTACATGCTGCTGCTATTGTTGTTAAGAACCAACCTTTAGGTTGGTTCTGACTCATAGTAATCATATGTGCAACAGAACAAAACACTGCTAGGCCCTACGTCTCTTCACAATCATTGTTTGAGCCCACCACTGCAGCCACTGTGTTAGTCCATCTTGTTGGGAGTCTTCCTGTTTTTCAAAGATACATTATTTTTCTAAGCATGATATCCTTCTAGGTTAGGTCTCTCCTGATAACAACTCAAAAATACATGAGATGAAGTTTCACCATCCTCAATTCTAAGTAGTATTCTGACTGTACTTGTTGCAAGACCTATTTGTTCATTCTTTGACCATCCATCATATATGCAATATTTTTAGCAACACCATAATTCAAAGGCATTCTTAGTTCTTCCTTATTCATTTTGTAGCTTTTGCATGCATTACCCAGGTTTTGCATACATATGAAGCTATTGAAAATACCATACCTTGGGTACACCTTAGTCATCAAGGTAACTTCTTAGCTTTTGACACTAAAGGAGATCTTTTGCAGCAGATTTGTCTTATGAAATAAGTTGTTTGATTTCTTGACTGTTGCTTCCATGACCATTGAGTGTAGATCCAAGTAAAATGAAATCCTTGATAACTTCAAACTTTCCTCCATTTATCATGAGGTTGCTTATTGGTTCACTTGTGAGGAATTTTATTTTCTTTACATTGATGTGTAATCCTTTTGGAAGGCTGTACTCTGATTTTCATCAGTAAGTGCTTCAAATTTTCTTTGCTTTTGGCAAGAAATGCTGCATCACTGCATATATCAAATTGTTTATGAATCCTTCTTCAATCCTGAAGCCACATTATTCATATAGTCGAGCTTCTCAGATTATTTGCTCAGCATACAGACTGAATAATGATGGTGAAAGGATACAACTGTGACCTACACTTTTTCCAATTTTAAATCACTCATTATTACCTTTCTCTGTTTGCTTCTTAATGTACACTTTCCACATGAGCACAATTAAGTGTTCTGGAATTCTTATTTTTTGCAAAATGATCCATAATTTGTTATAATCTGCGTAGTCAAATGCTTTTGTATAGTCAGTAAAACACAGGTAAAGTTTTTTTTTGTTTTGTTTTGTTTTTAGTATTCTCTGCTTTCAGTTAAGATCCACCTTATATTACCATTATAGTCCACATTCTTCTTGGCATCTGACTTGAATTTCTGGCAATTCTCTATGTACTGCTGCAACAATTTTTAAATTATTTTCAGAAAAATTTTACTTTTAAGTGATGTTCGTGATATTCTTCAATAATTTCTGTTACATCACATTTATTTGGAAAAAGCTACATGATAGGCTGTGAAAATAAAGAAATTTTATGATAAACATATATGCCATTATGCAACAATTCCATTTAAGCAGACAATAAAAATTGGGTGTTTCACTTATCAAGACTTCCAGTAAGGTGATGGAATAGGCAGACAGCTACACAGACCCTTTTCAACAAAGAAAAGAGAAACCAATTGACAGAGATAAAGAAATTAATCCTGGAGCCCTGAGCTTTGAAAGGAAGTATACAGAAGTGGATTAGGCACCAACTAGTGGAAATACATGAATGAAAACAGGACCTAATAATAGGCTCCATTTGCCAAGGATGTCAGGGACATATGGGAAAGGAGACAGGTGGTGAGTGTATAAGTGTAAAGTGCTGTCGACTAGTGAATAGAGGAGCACAGTACTCTACTTACATAGAAAACATACAAACAAATCAAAGAAAATTAAAATTGTGGGCAAGTCACTCCAATATACAATTACCAATTTAATATAAACCCAAAAATATCACAATGTCTTGGAGACAACAGACCATCACAGTCTACACAAAGAAGCAAGATTAAGCAGTAGAAACATGAGATCAGGATACAGACCCAAAACACATCCCTGAGCAAGAAGCAGCATTCTAACTCCTTGATAAGGAATTCAAAAGAATTATATTTAGGTACCTTCAATGGATTGAAAGACAGATCAAGGAAATCACTAACAAAAATTAAGGAAAACACAGAGAAAATCCTAGAACAATTTCAAAAGACAATACAAGAACTAAATGACAAAAGAAATGAAAAATTGGAAATCATACAAAATCTACAGATAGCTATCCAGAAGATGAATATTAAATTTTCAGAAGTAGATAACACATTGAATGGGCAAAGGAGTAAAATCAAATCAATAGAAGACAGAGTTAGGGAGATTGAAAACAAATATCTCAATACTTCTTGGGAAAGGAATCAATAAGAAAAAAGATCAAAACAAAATGAAGATAGCCTAAGGTTAATGTGGGATACCATCAAAAGGAATAACCTAGTGTAATAGGGACTCCAGAACAGGAAGAGACAAATAAAACCACTGAGAAAATTGTCCAAGATTTTTTGGAAGAGATTTTCCCTGGTATGATGAAAGATGAGAATACATTCAAGAAGTCCAAAGAACCCCAAACAAGATAGATTCCAAAAGAAAATTACCAAGATATACCGTCATCATACTCACTAAAACCAGACAAAACAACAATCCTGAAGGCAGCACCAGAAAAAACAAAAAGTTACCTACAAGGGGCAACCAATAAGAATAAGCTCTGATTTCTTGGCAGAAACTGTGCAGGCGAGAAGGAAATCATATGGTATACATTAAACCCTGAAAGGAAAAAAAATTCCAACCAAGAATTATATACCTGGAAAAATTATCTCTTAAGGATGATGGTGAAATTAGATATTCAGATAAGCAGAAATTAAGGGAAGTTATTAAAGCCAGACCAATCTTACAATAGATACTAAATGAAGTTCTTTGGATAGAGAAGCAACAACAACAAACAACAACTGACCATTAACACACATGATGACATAACCCAGAAACCAACCTAGTCATGGGAGTATCCAAAGTAAACAAGCCTACAAGACTGTAAACAAGGAACCAGAGACATCAATTGACAAATGAGGACAACTACAAACCAAAAAGAGGGAAAAAATTGTGTAGTTACAGAACTTTTAAATGGTAGGGAACTCAAGACACCTGCATGATAGAAAGGACTGTTCTAAACTTGGGAAGAATGTTATAAATCACAGGATACCCTCAAAGAAAAATGATAAAACTTTACATCTAAATAAAAAAGAGGACCAGCACAAATATTTATCAAATAGTAAAACAATAGCAATGAAGGAAGTGATAACATGACTCATAAACAAAATGAGGTCAGCACAGAATATTATATGGAGGATATTCAGATGGCCAACAAACATAGAAAGAAATGCTGACGATCATTAACCATTAGAGAGATGCAAATCAAAACAACGAGATACCATCTTACCCCAGCACTAATGGCAAAGTTTAACAAGACAGAAAATAACAAATGCTGGCAAGTATATGGAGAAATTTGGACTCTCATACACAGTTGGTGGGACTGCAAAATACTGCAACAACTGTGGGAAGCAGTAGGGTGATTCCTTAAAAAGCTGGAATTTGAAATAATATTTGACCAGTAATCCCATTACTACGTATATATCCTAAACAAGTGAGAGCCAGGACAAGAACAGGTATATGCACACCCATGTTCATCACAGCACTATTTACAATAGCCAAAAGGTGGAAACAACCTAAGTGCCCATCAGCTGAAGAATGGATAACCACACTATGGTACATATGCACAATGGGACACTATGCAGCACAAAGGAACAATGTAGAATCTAGAAAATACCACATAATATAGATGAACTTAGAACACATTATGCTGAGTGAAATAAGTCAATCACAGAAGGACAAATATAGTATTAGTTCATTATTGTAAAAAATTAAGGAAAGGTTTATATATGGAAGGAAACTTTCTTTGTTGGTTACCAGGGGTGGGAGGTGAGGGGAGGAAACATTCCAAAAATAAAAAAATAAAAATCAATCTGTGTCATTTTAGTTGTGTGTGTTTTACTGTAGATAAATTATATTTCAATAAAATGTATTAAAAAAAAGAAGAAGAAGAAGAAGAATTGGGTGTTTCCAAAGCTCTACTTCTTCATACATGAGAGTAAGATTTGAGGGAATCTTGCCAGAACCCAGACTGAAGATCCAGAATTTAACCTTCCATCAAGGAACATTTCACCCTATGTTACTTGGAGAAAGATTGAATATTTTTTATCAAATCCAGCTTAACTTTGTCACTTCAAAGAAATATGAATATCTTTGCTATAATCAGATCATGTTTGGGTTTTCAAGTGAAACCATACAAAACTGATCATTTTAATTACTGTAATGCTGTATACATTTTGCCATTGAATAATATAGCTTTCAGACATTGTCTAACAACATATCAGTTGGACTGAGTTGTAAAAAATTCACAAATGTATTTTATTAGTATTAATAATTTATAGATTTTTATAATTTAGGATTGAGTTATTACTTATAAATTGGATTTAGAGTGAAAGAAGTTTCTAAATGCAAAGAACATGTTATTTATAATTTACCAAACATACTATGAGTAGAACCCCACAATCTAAAATCAGACAGAGTATAATGGCCATGCTGGTTCAATGGGTATTTATTGAGTACCTACTATGTGACAGACATTGTGCTAACTGTGAGAATTCAAAGATGAATGAGCAAGCCACATGGATTTTAGGTTTATAGAAATCACATTATCCCCATTTTCGTTTGCTTTTTATTACAAGAGTGGCAAGGTAAGGGAGTACTAAAAATAGCCACAGTGAAAGTTCTAGAAAGGATGAACCAGTTGCAGCAGCAGCTTTGTATACAATGAACGTTTACCTCTGCAAAAATAATTTGAGGCTTTCATGTCACTATTATTTATAGAATACTCTCAGAGGATTGGAACTAGACAAGGCACCAAAGAAGATACAGATCTAAATATAAAGCAGATAAAAATTCCTTTCAGAGAAGTGCTAAATATGAAAATGTTCATACTTGTATTCTAGTCTTCCATTATGTAATTCACAGCAGTGCCCTTAATTTTTCTTCCCTGTATATCCTAAAACTTCCCAGCTCAGCAACCTTCATCGGGACAGGGCCTTACCTTTGGCATTGTGTGAGCCTGCAATAGTGAATAATCCAAACAGTTTGCCTTTTGAATAGAGAAAGGAAAATCAAACTAAATTCTTCACCGAAGAGGGAATTCTGACACATAGCGACCATGTAGGCCAGATAGAACTGCCCCACAGAATTTCCAAGGGGCAATTATTACAGAAGCAGAATGCCACATTCTTCCCTACAGAGTGGCTGGTGTATTCAAAAGGCCAATGTTTACCTTAACAGCTGAGTCCTTAACCACTGTGCCACCAGGGCTCCTTTCTAAAGAAAGGAAAGCAGATCTTAATTGCTGTCTTTTAACCAAAAATCAAACCCACAGCCAGACAGTCAATTCCAAATCACAGGACTGGGTAGGACAGAGTAGAATTGCCCCACAGAGTTTCCAAGGCTATAAATTTTTAAGGAAGCAGAGTGACTCATCTTTCTGCCATGGACAGAGTAGTGCAGAGAGGCTATGGTTTCCATAGATGACCTTTTGGTGAGCCACTCAATGAGTTAATAATTATACCACCAGAACTCCTTATTGTCTCTCAAAGAGGTGAAGAAAGAGAAGAGTGAGGGAGAGACACACCAGGAGAAAATGCTTATTTGACAAATCAAAGCTGTTTGTTTTTTAAAAAAAGCTTTGTTGGTTATTCAAATAAACATTTAATCTCTCTGAGCTTAATTTCCAGTATCAAAAGAGTTATTAGTTTATACTGGAAGGAATTTCCTATTTCTGTTTGCATGATACTCATTTCAGAACAAAATAATATTTATTTCTTGTCTTTTTCTAATATCTCAAAGAGAATTAAATTTCCTTCAAATATTCTTCAAAATATTGGCGCTAAAGGGGTCATGTGAATATTTGCATTAACAGAAACTGTGAAAATTTTTGAAAAAGAAAATCTTGGTTACTGTGTGACAATAATGATAATAGTTTTTTCATGGAAATACATTACTTTTTCTTTCTTTTTTTTTTTTTTTTTTTTTTTATTGCTGGCACCAAGAAGTTAAGCTGTAAGAACAATTAACAATTCAGACTAAAAGTGCTAGAACATGAAGGTGGAAACGTGTGAACTTTGCTATGTCTCTTATTTACCAAGTTTCTTTCCAGCTCACTTCATTTCATCACCTCTAGCATTTCACTTCAGGGAATATAGAAAGATAAATAAAAAATTTTAGCAGAGGTTTGCACTACACTTTTGATAATCAAAATAGCTAAATACAAACTGTCTATCTAGGTTGTCCAACAGTAAATGTAGGATGTATGAATAAAAGTAAAAGGGAAAATTATTTTGGTAATGTACAGTTGAAAGTATAAACAGACTTCTACAAAAATAATTATAATGTTTTGCTAACAATTTTGCTGTATTTAAACATCAGTAATGGATTTCTGTAAGAAAATTTGGAATAAAACAAAGCAAAATCTAGGTACTGTAGAATTAAAACTGCAAACCTTTGCTAAACTATATACATAAAAGGTATAATATTAAATATTTTAAAAATAATATATAATTATTTTAATAAATGTAATTTCCTTACATGTGTTGACATGAACTGCAGTTCTACTTGTTGAGGTCAATTCCAACTCATGGCAACTATGCTCCATTGGGTTTTCAATGGTTGATTCTGGGAAAGTAAGTCCCCAAACTTTTCTTTTGAGTCACCTCTGAGTGGACTCAAACCCTAAACAATTCACGCAGCAGTCAAGTATGTTAACCATTTGCAATACCATGGACCAGATTTAACTTTTCATCTATGGCAGTCAGTTTTAATGTAGTCTTGACCACAAAGCAGGACAAAAGGTTGAGTGCTTATCACAATTAATGCAAGACTGTATAATGGTTAGCCTTACATAGGAAGAAGTCACAGCTAAACACATTGAAAGGTTTAACTTGCAAAAGAAAGGCAGGAGAAATTCAGTCATCTGGCCTTTTATTTTTCCAGTAAACTTGAGAGCAAGATTATTATCATATTTTCTCTATATCTAGGGTAGAAATAATTATATTAAAGAAATATGTGCATTATGATAAACACTTATTGACCATTAGAATAGAGATATAACCACTCTTCTGTCTGTAGTACTGTGATAGCCTGTGTGTTACTGTTATGCTGGAAATTATGCCACTGGTATTTCAAATACCAGAAGAATTACTCATGGTGGACAAGTTTCAGTGGAACTTCCATACTAAGTCAGACTAGAAAGAAGGACTTGGTAATTTATTTCTGAAAATATCAGAAATAGAAACTTTATAAATAGGTGTGGAATGTCGTTTTATACAGTGCCAGAAGATAAGCCCCTTAGGTTGAAAGGCTCAAAATATGACAGGAAAGAGCTGCCTCTTCAAAGCAGAGTCAACTTTAATGACATGGATGGAGTAAAGCTTTTGAGACCTTCATTTGCTAATGTGGCATGACTGAAAATGAGAAGAAACAGCTGAAATATCCATCAATAATTGAAACGTGGAATGTATGAAGTATGACTCTAGGAAAACTGGAGGTTGTCAATAATAAAATGGAATGCTTGAGAGTCAATGTTCTAAGCAATCATGAGCTGAAATGACTGGTATTTGCCATTTTGAGTTACACAATCATGCTGGAAATGCAAAATGAAGAGGAACAGTGTCACATTCATTGTCAGAAAGATAATTTCAAGATCTATCCTGAACTACAATGCTCTCAGAGATAAGATAATATCAACACACCTTCAAGGAAGACCAGTTAATATGGCTATTAATCAAAATTTTCCACCAACCACTAATGCCAAAAATGAAGAAACTAAAGACTTTTACTAACATCTGCAGTCTGAAGTTGATCAAACAGGCAACCAAGATGCATTAATAATTGTGGTGATTAGAATGTGAACGTTGGAAACAGAGAAGAAAGATGGGCATTTAGAACATATGCCTTGGTGATAAAAAGGACACTGGAGATTGAGTAATAGAATTTTGCAAAACCAATGACTTATTTACTAGAAATGTTTTTATCAACAACATAACTGTACACTTGATTACTCTGGATGGTATACAGAGGAGTCAAATTGACTGCATCTGTGGAAAGAGGTGATGCAGAAGCTCAATATTATCAGTCATAACAAGGTCAGGTACCATCAATTGCTTATATGTAAGTTCAATGTGAAGCTGAAGAAAGTTAAAACAAGTCCACAAAAACCAAAATATAACCTTGAGTATGTCCTACCCAAATTTAGAGACTATCTGAAGAGTAGATTTAACACATTGAGCACTAATGATTGTAATTATTAATGAAGTACAAACTAATGAAGTACAAACTGTGGAATGGCATCAAGGATGGCATACACAAAGAAAGCAATGAGTCATTAAAAAGACAAGAAAGAAAGAAAAGACCAAAATTAATGTAAACTGAGACTGTAAAACTTTTTCTTCAATGTGAAGTAACTAAAGCCAAAGCAAACAGAAGACATGATGAAATGAGAGAATTAGCAGAAGATTTCAAAGGGCAGCATGGGAACACAAAGCAAAATACTATAATGAAATGTGCCCCAAACCTGCAATTAGAAAACCAAAAGGGAAGAACAAACACATGCAGAATTTCTCAAGCTGAAAGAAATGAAGAAACAGTCTCACCCCCAAATTGCAATATTGAAGGGATCTATGGGCAAAATATTGAATGACACAGGAGGCAGCAAAAGAAGTTGCAAGAGATACACAGAGTCACTGTAACATATGAGCAAGAGCCATAGTATGGATATAAGAAATGCAACCTGCATTGAAGAAATTGGCAAAAATGAAGGCTCCAGGAATCTATGGAATACCAACTGAGATGTCTTCACAAATAGATGAAAGGTTAGAGTCATTGATTTATCCCAAGAAATATGAAAGACAGCTAGTTAGCCAACCAACTGAAAGAGATCCATATCTGTGCCCATTCCAAAGAGTGATGACCCAACTGATTGTATCATATGCAAATAAAATTTTGCTGAAGTTAATTAAAAAATGGTTGTGGCAGTACATTGGCAAGTAATTGTCAGAAATTCAAGCCAAATTCAGAAGAGGACATGGAACAAGGGTTATCATTGCTGATGTCAGATGCTTCTTGGCTGAAAGCAGAGAATATCAGAAAAATGTAGTTGTTGTTATTAGGTGCTATCAAGTTTGTTCTGATTCATAGTGATCCTATGTATAATGGGATGAATCACTGGCCAGTCTTTTGTGATTAAATAGTCATTGCCATGTTTGAGTCCATTGCTACAGCCATTTTGTCAATCCATTTGGTTGAAGATCCTCACCATTTTTGCTGACCATTTATTTACCAAGCATGATATCCTGCTCCATGGACTGGTCCCTCTTGCTAACATTTCCAAAGTACTAGAGGCAAAGTCTTTCCATCCCTGCTTCTAAGGAGCATTCTAGCTGTATTTGCTCCAAGACAGATTTGTTTGTTCTTCAGAAGGCCATAGTACATTCAATGTTCTTCACCAACTCCACAATTCAAACACAGCAAGTCTTAGTGCTGTCTTCTCTATTCATTGCCCAGCTCTCACATGCATATGAGACTATTGAAAATATCATGGCTTGGATCAGGTGCACCTTAGTCTTCAAACTGATGTCATTGCACTTCAACACTGTAAAGAGATATTTAGCATTATATTTGTTCTCTGCAACACATCAGTTGACTTCTTAACTGCTGCTTCCATGAGCATTGATTGTGGATCCACTTAAAATAAAATCCTTGACAACTTCAATCTTTCCTCCATTTATCATGATTCTATGATTCTGCTAATTGGTCCAGTTGTGAGGATTTTTCTTTTCTTTTTGTTTAGGTGTAATCAATACTGAAGGCTGTAGTCTTTGTTCTTCACCAGTAAGTGTTGTTCAGCACCAGCAAGCAAGGTTGTATTATCTGCATATCTCAGATTGTTAGTGAATCTTCCTCCAATCCTGATGCCACATTATTCATATAGTCTAAATTTGTGGATTATTTTCTCAGGATACAGACTGAATAAATATGTTGAAAGAATACAACCCTGACACACAACTTTTCTGCTTTTAAACTACCCAGTATTTCCTTGTTCAGTTTGCACAGCTGCCACTTGATCTATGTAGTGGATTATCGTGAGCACAGTTAAGAGTTCTGGAATTCCCATTTTCCTCAATGTCATCGATAATTTGTTATGAGCCACAGAGTTGAAAGCCAAAATTTATCATGGTTTTGTCGATTTTACAAGATCATTTGACTGTGTGAATTATAACAAATTATGGATGATATTTCAAAGAATGGGCATTCCAAAACACTTAATTGTGCTGCTGTGGAACATGTACATAGATCATGAGGCAGTTATTAGAATGGAGCAAAGGGACACTTTGGCTTAAAATCATGAAAGATGTGCAACAAGATTGTATACTTTCATTAAATTTATTTAATCTCTATGCTGAACAAATAAGCAGAGAATCTATACCATATGAAAAAAAGCATGGCATCGGGAAAGGAGGAAGACTCATTAATAGTTTTGGATATGCAGACGACACAAACTTGCTGCTTTATGCAAAGAGGACTTGAAGCACTTACTAAAAAAGATCCAAAACCACAACCTTTAGTATAGATTGCACCTCAATATAAATAAACAAAAGTCCTCACAACTGGAACAATAAGCAATATTATGATAAATGAAGAAAAGATTAAAGTTGTCAAGGATTTCACTTTACTTGGATCCACAATCAATGCTCATCGAACAGCAATCAAGAAATCCAATTAAGTATTGTATTGAGCAAATCTCCTGCAAATGGCATCTCAAGAGTGTTGAAAAGCAAGTATATCACTTTGAGGACTAAGGTGCACCTGCCCCAAGCATGGTAGTTTCTTTAATTAATTAATTAATTAATCTATCTATCTAGTTATTTATTATTTTTAATTTTTTATTGTGATTTTGGTGATTATGGTCTATCAAGGAGAATGTACCATGTGCACTGGAAAAGAATGGATATTGTGCTGTTGTTGGGTGGAGTGCTCTGTAGATATCTGTAAGGTCAAGTTGGTGGACTGTATTGTTTAGTTTTTCTGTCTTTGTTGAGTTTCTTTCAAATTGTTCTATCTCTCACTGAAAGTGGCATATTACAATCTCCTGCTATGACTGTCATCTCATCTGTTTGTCTTTTCTATTCTGTTAAAGTCTGATTTATGTATATTGGGCTCTTTCATGGGTTCTATAGATATTTATTATGGTTATATCTCCTTTTTCAATTGATGCTTTAATCATTATATAAAGTCCTTCCTTGTCTCTTATGGTGGTTTTTGTCTTAAAGTCAATTTTATCAGAAATTAATATTGCCACTCCTGTTTTATTTGGTTGCCATTTTCTTGGTATATCTTTTTCAACCTTTGATTTTTAGTCTATTATTGTCTTTGTTTCTAGGGTGTGTCTCTTGTAGACAGCATACAGATGGGTTATGTTTTCTTATCTAACTTGCAACTCTCTGTCTCTTGAGTGGTGTATTTAATCCCCTGACATTCAATGTAATTATTGACAAGTATGAATTTGTTGCTGTCATTATGTTATGTGTTTTTTTGTGATGCTGTTTATTTCTCTGTTCCACATAATATTCTGTGCTGAACTAAATTTGTTTATGAATTGTGTTATCATTTCCTTTGTTGGCATTGCTTTAGTATTTGTTAAATATTGTGCTTTTTTACTCTTTTTTATTTTGTTGCAAAGGTTTACCATTTTTCTTTGATTTACCTAATGATTTCTAATTTTCTTTCCAAGTTTAGAACAGTCTATTCTCTCTTACAATAGTCTTGACTTCCTTACCATTTAGATATTTCTATAACTATACTAGGGAGCTCTGGTGTCCTAGTGCCTAAGGCATTCAAACCCACCAGCCACTCCTTGGAAGGAAGACTGGGCAATCTACTTCTGTAGAGATACCACCTTGGAAACCCAAGGAGAGGTTGCTATGAGTTGGAATAAACTCAATGGCAGTGACTTTTGTTTTTGGTTTTGGTTGGTAACTATACTATTTTTCCCTCTTTTTTGGTTTGTAGTTGTCCTCATTTTCTTATTGATCTCTCTGATTCCTTGATTACAATATTGTAGATTTATTTTGCTTTGATACTTCCATAACTGTCCTAGTTTCTGGGTATGTCGTCCTGCGTGTTACTGGCCATTTTTTGTTTGCTATTGTTAGTTCTCTGTCCAAAGGACCCCCTTTGGCACATCTTGTAAGGTTGGTCTTGTTTAACAAATTCCCTTAATTTCTGCTTATCTGGAAATCTACTACTATCACCATTAAATTTGAAGGACAGTTTTGCTTGGTATATAATTCTTGGTTGGAAATTTTCTCCTTCAGGGTTTTATATATACCAACCCATTATCTTCTTGGCTGTATGGTTTTTCCTGAGAAACCTGATCTTACTCTTATTGGTTGCTCTTTGTAGGTAACTTTGTTTTTCCTATGCTGCTTTCAGGGTTCTTTCTTTGTCTTTGATTTTGATAAATTTGATTATGATATGTCTTGGTGATTTTCTTTTGGGAGTCTATCCTGTTTAGGATTCATTGGACTCCCTGAGTGGATATAATCTCATCCTTCATCATATCAGGGAATTACTCTTCCAACAAATCTTGGACAATTTTCTCAGTGGTTTTATTGGTCTTTGCCTCTTCTGGAATTCTGTTTGTTGTTGTTGTTGTTATATGCCATCGAGTCGGCCCCGACTCATAGCGACCCCTCCTTGGGTTTCCGAGGCAGTATCACTACGGAAGTAGGATTGCCCAACCTTCCTTCCGAGGAGTGGCTGGTGGGTTTGAACCGCCAGCCTTCTGGTTAGCAGTCAAGTGCCTTAGACACTATGCTACCAGAGTGTTATTCCTTTTGATGGTATCCTACATGAATCTTAGGTTTTCCTCATTTTGTTTTGATCTTTTTGTCTGATTGATTGCTTTCTAAAGATGCATTGAGATATTTGCCTTCAATCTCACTAATTCAATCTTTCACTGATTCAATTCTGTTCCTTTGCTCTTTCAATGTTTTATCTATTTCTGAAAATTTAGTCTTAATCTTCTGGATTTCTATCTGTACACTTAGCATCATTTTTAATTTTTCATTTATTTTGTCATTTGTATCATCTTGTGAAATTTTTCTAGGTTTTTGTCTGTATTTTCCTTAATTTTGTCTCTTTACCTTAATTGACCTGTCTCTCAATCCATTGAAGATACTTAAATATCATTCTTTTGAATCCTTATCAGGGAGTTCCAATGCTGCTTCTTCCTCAGGGATGTGTTCTGGGTGTATATCCCGGTCCCTTTTTTCTACTGCTTAATCTTGCTTCTTTGTGTGGACTGTGATGGTCTGTTTTCTCCAAGACATTGTGATTCTGTTGTATCTATATTTAATTGGTTATTGTGCATTGGAGAGATGTGTCCAAGATTTTTGTTTTCTTTGGCTGTATCTGAGTAAGCAGAGCACTGTGCTCCTCTATTCACTAGTTTATAGGACTTATGCACTCACCACTTATCTCCTGGTGATAGAATATGAGAGTGGCTGCACAGATCTCTTTTAACTGCTTGTGAAGAGCAGTTAAGGGTGGGTTATCTGTTGTCTATTGTTGGTGAGTTGATGCAGAAGTAAGTGGTGGCCCTCTGTCAGTAGGTGGGGCTGCAGGAGATATAGGTATGGTTGGGTGTAGGGGCATATGGTTGCTGTCTTTCACTCAGTTAGAGAAAAACAGCAATCAAAAACCACCAAAAAAGTAAAAGCAAGAGGACAAAAAACATGCATCACATAAACACACAGGAACAATCACTAAAAAGAGAAAGAAAAAGAAAAAAATGAGGAAAGGCAATAAATGAGATAAAATATTCAAAGAAATACTTTTCAAAAACAAAAGAAATATGAATAGAAAAAGAGGAAAAATTCCACAGTATCTGGGGAGAGGAAAATATGAGAAAAGAGGTACAGGAAGAGAATAATGAAGGGAAAAATGTAAAAAAAAAAAAAAAACAACAACAAAAAAAAAAAAAGATGGGGAGAGCACAAGAAAGAAAAAAAAAATGGGGACCAGGAAAACAGAACAGAGAAAAAGCCAAAAACTAGAACCTGAGAAGGTAAGAAGAAAGAATAAAAATAAAAAGGAAGAAGAAGAAGAAAAAAGAGAATTTTAAAACAAACAAAAAGCAAGCAACAAAAAGAAATAAGAATCAAAAGACAAATTGGGGGAAGGCATGGCAGGGTTCCAAATGTGTGTCTAAACACATTTTTATGCCTGAACAAAGCAATCTTGGTAGAAGTAAGAAATATAACCAGAATGCTCCTTAGAAGCAAGGGTGATAAGACTTGACTTTGGAACTGTTATAAGGAGATCAGTCCCTGGAGAGTGAAATCATGATTGGTAAAGTTGATAGTCAGTGACAAACAGAAAACCTCGATGAGATAGATTTAATCAGAGGATATAGTAATGAGCTCAAATATAGCAATGATTGTAAGGATGTCCCAGGACTAGGCAGAGTTTCATTCTGTTGTACAAAGAGTTACTAAATGTTTTAAATGACATGACAGCACCTAAGAACAAACAATAGAATATGTGTGTATGTGTGTGTAGTGATAGTTGTTGTTGTTAAGTGCCATTGAGTTGGTTCTGACTCATACTAACCCTATGCAAAACCAAAAGGAACACTGCCCCATCCTGCACCATCCTCACAATCCTTGCTATACTTGAGCCCATCATTTTAGCCACTTTACCAATCAATCTTGTTAAAGGTCTTCCCTTTTTTCACTGACCCTCCACTTTACCGAGTGTGGTGTCCTTCTCCAGAGAATCATTCCTTCTGACAACATGACCAAAAGTAGGTAAGACAAAGCCCAGCCATTCTTGCTTCTGAGGAGCATTCCAGCTGCCCTTCCTCCAGGACAGATTTGTTCTCTGCTAGTCCATGGTATTTTCAATATTCTTCACCAACACCACAATTCAAAGGAATAAACTCTTCTTTGGACTTTCTTATTCATTGTCCCACTCACGTGCATATGAAGCAATTGAAAACACCATGGCTTGGGTTAGACACATCTTAATCTTCAAAGTGACATCTTTGTCCTTCAACACTTTAACGAGTTTTTTTTTTTTTTTTTTTTCAGCAGATTGGTCCACTGCAATATGATGTCTAATTTCTTCATTGTTGCTCCCATGAGTATTGATTGTGAGGCCAGGTAAAATGAATTATTTGACAGCTCCAATCTTTTCTCCATTTATTATGATGCTACTTATTGCTCCAATTGGAGGATTTTCATTTTCTTTGTGTTAAAGTGGAATCCATACTGCAGATCGTAGTCTTTAAACTTTATCAATAAGTTCTTCAAGTCATAGGCACTTTCAGTTAGCAAGGTTTTGTCATCTGCACATCGCAGGTTGTTAATGAGTCTTCCTCCAATCCTGATGTCACATTCTTCTTCATATAGGCCAGGTTCTTGGATTACTTGCTTAGCATAGATATTAAATACATATGGTGAAAGGATACAACCCTGACACAGACTCTTCTTGATTTTTAAACTATGCAGTATTTTCTCATTCTGTTTGAACGACAGCCTGCTCGTCTATGTACAGGTTCCTCCTGAGCACAATTAAGGGCTCTGGAATTCTCATTCTTTGCAATGATACCCATAATTTGTTATGATGCACACAGTCAATTGCCTTCGCATAGTCAGTAAAACACAAGTAATCATCTTCATTATATTCTTTGCTTTCTGCCAAAGTCCATCTGACATCAGTGATGATATCCCACAATTTATGTCCTCTTTTGAATCTGGCTTGCATTTCTGTATGTTCCCTGACAATATACCGCTGCAACAATTTTTTAAATTATCTTCAGCAAAATTTTACTTGCATGTGATATTAATGACATTGTTTGATAATTTCCACATTCTGTTGGATCACTTTTCTCCTGAATGTTCACACATATACATATATTCCTGTCAGCTGGCCTGATAGCTGTCTTCCAAGTTACTTGGCATAGATGAGTAAGCACCTCCAGTGCTGCATCTGCTTGTTGAAACATCTTACTGGGTATTCTATCAATTCCTGGGACCTTGTTTTTCACCAAATCTTTTAGTGCAGCTTTGACTTCTTCCTTCAGTATAATTTATCATATGCTGCCTAGTGAAATAACTTAACATCAACAAATTCTTTTTTTGTACAGTGACTCTGTGTTCTCCTTAAATCTTCTTTTGAGGCTTCTTGCATCATTCAATTTTTTTTTTTTTTTTTTCTATAAAATCCTTCAATATTGCAACTTGAGACTTGAAATTTTTCCTCAGTTCTTTCTGCTTGACAAATGCTGAGCATGCTCTTCCTTTTGGTTTTCTAACTTCTGGTCTTTGCACATTTCATTATAATAATTGACTTTATCTTCCCTTACTGCTCTTTGAAATCTTCTGTTGAGCTCTTTTATGGTCTCGTTTCTTCCATTCATTTTAGTTACTCTCCATTCAAAAGCAAGTTTCAGAGTCTCTTCTGACATTTATTTTGGTCTTTTCTTCCTTTCCTGTCTTTTTAATGACCTTTTGCTTTCTTCATGTATGATGTTGTTGCTGTATCCCACAATTTGTCTGGTTTTAGTTATGAGAGTTCAATGTGTCAAATCTATTCTTCAGATGGTCTCCGAATTCAGGGGGGTTATAAGTCAAGGTCATATTTTTGCTCTCTTAGACATGTTTTAATTTTTTTCAATTTCAATTTGAACTTGCATATAAATAATTATTGATGATCCATTCCACATTCAGTTCTTGCTCTTGTTTTGGCCGAGGACTTTGAACTAGTCCGTGGCTTCTTTCCACAGATTTAGTCAATCCGATTCCTGCATAATGCATCTAGTGAGGTTCATGTGTATAGTCACTGTTTAGATATTTGCAATGAATAAGTTGGGCTTGCAAAATTCTATCATGTGATCTCCAAAGTCATTTCTCTAACTTAGGTCATGTTTACCAAATAGTGTCAACTCTTCTTTGTTTCCAACTTTCGTATTCCAACCACCGGTAATAATTGATACATTTTGATTGCAGGTTTTATCAATTTCAGACTGCAGAAGTTGGTAAAAATCTTAAATTTCTTCATCTTTGGCTTTAGTGGTTGGTGAATAAATTTGAACAATAATAATATTAACTGATCTTCCCTGTGGGTAAATGTATATTACCCTATCACTGACAGCATTGTATGTCAGGATAGATCTTGAAGCATTCTTTGTGACAATGAATCCACACCATTCCTCTTCAATTTGTCATTCTCTGTATAGTAGATCATATGGATGTTTGGTTCAAAATGGTGAAAATCAATCTATTTCAGTTTTTTAATGCCTAGGATACCAATCTTTATTTGTTCCATATCATTTTTGAGACCTTCAAATTTTCCTAGATTCACACTTCATGCATTCCACATTCTGATTACTAAGGAATGTTTGCATCTGTTTCTTGCCATTTTGAGTCATGTTACATCAGCAAATATATGTCCTGAAAGTGTTACTCCATGCACATCATTAAGCTCAATTCTATTTTGAAGATGGAGCTCTTCCCTTGTTGTATTTTGAATGCCTTCTGGCCTGAGGGGCTCATCTTCCAGCACTATGTCAGAAAATCTTTCAGGGTTAATCATAAAGTTTTCCAGTAATATATCAGACAGTGTTCCATTGCTATTCATAAGGTTTTCAATGACATTTTTTTCCGAAGTTGATGGTTCCATCCTTCTTCCTACTCTATCTTCATCTAGAAGTTCCACTGAAACCTGTTCACTGTGGATGACTCTGAAGGTATTTGAATTTCCAATGGTATATCCTCCAGCCTCGTAATAGCATGCAAAAACCATCACAGTATGACAAACTGATATTGAGTGATTGGAGATCACAAAAAAAGCAGTCATCCTAGACTTGTACCTGGCATGTTTGGCACATAATGTCATAGGAGATTTCTGTGTGAGAGACTGAAGAGCTGATTCAGGGAAAATGACAAGTTGGCAAGGAAAAATGAAAGACGAAAGGTGTGAATGAAAATGGGAAAAGTTGGAAAGACCTGGGATTGCCATAAGTAATCTACAGATGAACAAACTTATGACCAAGTATTGTTAGATTGCAGGTGAAGTCAGAGAGCATTTATATCCATTGCCATTGAGTTGATTCTGACTTATAGTGACCACAGGACAGAGTAGATCTGCTCTATTGTTTTTCCAAGGATGTGAACCTTTATGGAAGCTGACTGCCACACCTGTCTCCCACAGAGAAGAAAGTGGATTAGAATAACCACCCTTTCAGTTCAGAGCCAAGAGCTTACCCAATGGGGCACCAGGACTCCTAGATAACATAGTTGTTATTAGATTCCATCATGTGGATTTTAATTTATAACAATCCATATGATAAACTAGAACTGCTTCATAGAGTAAAACTGTGCTGCATAACATTTTCAACAACTGCAATCTTTCTAATGTAGCCCGTCAGGCACATCTGGGTGAATTTGAACTCCTAAACTTTTGGTTACTTCCTCATCTCTTAATGGCTTATACCATGCAAGGACTTTTGTTGTTGCTGCTGTTGTTGTTAGTTGCCATAAGTCAATTTGCACTTAGGCACCTTGTGTGCTATAGAGCAGAACTGAGTTCCAAAGGGTTTCCTTGACTATAATCATAACTTATGCAGATTAACAAATTTTTTCTTTCATGGAACAGCTGGTTGGATTTAAATCACCAATCTTTAGGTTAGCAGTCTAATGCAAACCATTTGTACCGCCTAGGAACTTTGTTGTTGTTGTTGTTGTTTGCCGTCGAGTCGGCCCCGACTCATAGCGACCCCTCCTTGGGTTAGATAGCATTAATTTGTGGTAAAACCAGTCAATACTGTTTCCTAATGCTCTCCAACCCACTATCTACTCTCCTTTCAGAAATAACTCTGTTTTCTTGATGCTATATGTGTAACTAATGATGGTTCACGTGTCATCCACTGGATAATAAGTCCTTCTCTGCCCCTAGCTGGGGCACTGAGTGACAGTCCAGAGACTGGTGAGAAGAGAAATCTAGCAGATAGTGTGCTGTTAGCTAACACTTGCAGAGTCACAAGGTGATGATGCCTGCTAGCACCTGAGAGGGTCTACACTTTGTAATAATAAACAGCAAATAAAAAACCACCATAACAAGTTGAGATAGATCTGGCATAAGGATGGGAAAAGTTTTACATTATAATATATTTAAGTATATTTTTCTTTACTATTTGAACAAGGGACCACACATTTTTATTTTGTACTGGGCCTTACAAGTTTTGTAGCCAACCTTAGTGCTCAGGGTGGTAATTTGAATACTGGAGATAAAAGAAGTTGCAGCATAGTACTTGTGGGAGAAAATACTAAAAATGAGAGAATTTAATTACTGAAAGTGTTTCCAATTTAATTTAAATCAGAATTTTGGTGTTTATCTCAGTTTGGGTTTACCCAGAGGCAGATTCTGAAACAAAGATTTGAAAGCAAGTAAGAGTAGTCAGAAAGAGAGACATGAAAGTGTAAGAATACAATGGAAGGTCACTTAATGAGAAGGTTAGAGTTGTGGAAAACTGTGGCTAGTCTTCCTGGGTAACATTGGCAAACAGAGTGAAACAGGCTCAGAGTTTTCCCAAGCCTGATCCTGAGGGTCCAGGAAGCTATGGTATTTAAGCTTCAACCACAATTCATCATTGGGCTATTTCTGGAAGTGTTAACCTCTCACCATTTCTAGCCTCTCATGCACATAAGCTCAGAAAAAAATCTTCAGCCATAGAGTCACAGGAGGGAGGTAAGAAAGCATAGAGGATCTGGCCAGGTTACTAATAGGACCTGGTATAATGAACATATCTTTGAATCTATTCATATATTGTGAATTGGCTCTCAGAAGGAAACCACTGAACTACCAAAATCCACAACCATCAAGTTGATTCTGACTCAAAGTGACCTCAATAGGGTTTCCAATGCTGTAAATCTTGTAATTGAAAGATTTCTTCATCTTTCTCCTGCAGAATGGCTGGTAGGGTTGAACCTCCAATCTTTTGGTTAGCAGCTCAATGCTTTAACAACTACACCACCAGAGCACCACTTTACTAGATTACATTAAATTACAGTGTGCAACACAGATTCTGCTTTCCAATTTGCATATAGACATGAACCCTAGATGACTCAAATTTTATTGCCATTTGAAGTAATAAGAATTCATAAAAAACATAAACATGTGAATGTGTTCTATATAAAGTGCCTGGCTGCTTAATTTCCTCAATATGCTTTCCTGTGTGAACAATAATGTGTCTCTCAGTTAGCTTTCCACATTTGAATAAGTATGCAATAGTGACACAACTTTGTACAACGCAAAGTTTTCACTTCAAGTTTAACCCCAATCCAAATCAACACACTTATAATTGCCAACTATATAATGTATAGGGAGCTCTGGTGGTATAGTGCTTATGGCATTTGACTGCTAACCAAGAAAGCTTGCAGTTCAAACTCACCAGCCACTCCTCAGAAGGAAGATTGGGGAATCTATTTCAGTAGAGATATGGCCTTGGAAACACAAGGAGCAGACACTATGAGTCAAATCTGTAAATATTGATTTTTCCTCTCCTTCAACCAAGTTAGTATGTATCTACCCTCTAGTTAGTAGTTTATACTTCCTTCCCTATTCACCTCTAGTAATCATCAAAGAACATTTCTTTTTTTGTGAAACCCTTTTCTCGACTTTTCACAATAGTGGTCTCATACAATATTTGTCCTTTTGTGACTAATGTCACTCAATGTAACATCTTCTAAGTTCTTCCATGTCATGAGATATTTGGCAGATTCATCATTGTTCTTTAACATTGCATAGTATTTCATTGTGTGTATGTACCATAGTATGTTCATCCATTCATCCATTGATGGCATTTAGGTTGTTTCCATCTTTTTGCTATTACGGATAGTGCTGCAATGAATATGGATGTGTATATATCTGTTCATGTCATGGCTCTTATTTCTCTACAATATATTCCTAGTAGTGGCATTATAATATATAAATATATTTGTTATTAATTTTTTATTAGTAGCCATTCTTAATATTTGGAAAACATACTGGTGTTTAATTGGACATTTATTGAAAGTCACAAAAATTGGCAATGGGTAGGCCTAAAGCAAGGACCTTCTACAATAATACTACATGTGGCAAACTGAGAGGGCAGTCAACATTATACATGAGTTAGATCATGAGCTCTGAATATATAACACCTTGGTTGAAACCTTGTCTCTTATTTATTAGCTGTGTGATCTTGAGGAATTTACTTCAGTTCTCTGTACCTCAGTTTCTCTGTCATCATAACATTTTTCAGATGAAAATGAAATAAGATTTATAAAGCACTCAGGATATATCTGGTACATGAAATAAAATTAACCCTATACAATTATCTTGTATGTAGTCTTAGACTACTCATAACTGTCAAGTTGAATTTGACTCATAGAGATTCTATAGGATAGAGCAGAATTGCCCTATAGGATTTCCAAGGCTACCATCTTTGTAGAAGCAGACTGCTACATCTTTCTTTCCTGGAGTAACTTGTAAATCTGAACTGTTGACCTTTTGATTAGCAGTGTTTTAATCACTGCACCACCAGGGCTCTTTATTCTTGAAGTAAGGACTCAGAAATTATTTGCGTTGTGACCAGTTACTTGAACTTAGGGTCAACCTTAACTCCAAAAGAGTCAGAAGAACTCTGAAGAATATAAAAACCCACCACAAAAATCACAAAGTTTGCTTTTCAAGGAAACAAGATAATCTCTCTGCTCTGGTGGTAATATTAACAGCAAGTCTCCCTGGTAAGAACATGAAGGCTGCTAAGTTTCTAGGTTTAACCTCTAGATATTATATAATTAAGCTATTTCATCTTTCATATATATTACTGACAAAGTACAACCAATACTTATTAAACATATAATCTCTGTCTTATAAAAACTATTTCTAGGAATAAAAATTCCCAAATAAATTTTATGTGGGTAGTAAAACCTTGATGTAAAAAAAATCTGCATAGATACAAGAAAAGAAAACAAGAAAGGAAGTCTGATTTCACTTTTAAATAGGGCTGCAAAAATTATTAACACAATATTAGGAAACAAAATGCAGAAATGAGTGTGTATGTGTTTGTGTATACATACATATATATTCACATGTGTATATATAAGTATGTAGCAATATT
>NW_006921597.1:24996122-25002238 GCF_000298275.1 Orycteropus afer afer | reverse complement strand
ATATATATATATATATATATATATATATACACACACACACACAGGTGTAGTAGTGTGTGTATGTGTGTGTGCATTTGTTGCTGTTCATAGGTGCCATCGAGTCAGTCCCAACTCATAGAGACCCTATGTACAACAAAACAAAACACTGCCTGCTTATATGCCATACTCATAATCATTGCTATGTTTGAATCCGTTGTTGCAGGCACTGTGCCAATTCATCTCATTTAGGATCTTCCTCCTTTTTGTTGACCCTCTACTTTACCAAGCATGCTACCCTTTTCCAGGGACTGATACCTCCTGATAACCAGACCAAAGCATGAGAGACAAAATCTGGCCATTCTCACTTCTAAGGAGGATTTGAACTGTACCTCTTCCAAGGCAGATTTGTTCACTCTTCTGGCAGTCATTAGTATATTCAATATTCTTACTAACACCATAATTTGAACATCAATTCTTCTATGGTCTTCCTTATTTATTGTCCAGCTTTCACATGCATATGACACAATTGAAAATACCGTGGCCCAGGTCAGGCACACCTTAGTGACATCTTTGCTCTTTAACACTTTAAATAGGTCTTTTGCAGCACATTTACCTAGTGCAATAAGTTATTTGACTTCTTGACTACTGCTTCCATGGATGTTGATTGTGGATTCTAGTAAAATGAACTCTTTTACAACTTAAATCTTTCCTCCATTTATCATGATGTTGCTTATTGATTCAGTTGTGAGAATTTTGTTTTCTTCATGTTGAAATATAATCCATACTGAAGGCTATAGCTTTTGATCTTCATTAGTAAGTGCTTCAAGTTTTCTTCACTTTTGGCAAGCAAGGTTGTGTTAACTGTATCTTCAGCATCTTAGTGAGTCTTCCTCCAATCCTAACGCTGCATCCATCTTTATGTAGTCCAGCTTCTCAGATTGTTTGCTCAGTATACATATTGGATAAGAATGGTGAAACAATACATCTTTGAGACCCACATTCACTGATATTAATCCATGTAGGATCCCCTTGTTCTGTTTGAATGACTACAACTTATTTTATGTAGGTCCCTCTTGAGCACAAGTAAGTGTTCTGGATTCCCATTCTTTGCAATGTTATCCATATTTTGTTATGATACACTCAGTTAATTGCCTTTGCATAGATTATCCACATATGATCATATGCATTAATAGAATAAAATTAAACATTTTAAAAAGTATTTTTAGTAAACTAATAATAAATGAAAATTTTCTTAATTGGATAAATTTTACTCACCTATCTCCATAAAACTGTAAGAGAATAAACTCCTGTTTGTTAAAACCACCTATTTGTTGTATTTTCTTAGAGCAGCAGAGGTAACCAAAACAATTTGCATACTATGTGATTGCCCATATAGGTAGTCTAACAGTATTGCAAACTATTAGAAACAATAAAAGAGTTTAGCAAAGTTGTTTCTTCAAAATAAATAATAAAAAATAAGGGTTGTTCCACTCAATCACACCTAAATTTTAGAAATTTTAACTATAAATAAATACTAGATATAATAATAAACTTTTACATCCCTAAGAATAAATGCTGATGGCACAATCTTGCTTGCTTAAAGTGAAGAGGACTTGAAGCAGTTACTAATAAATACTAAATACTACAGCCTTCACTATGAATTCCACTTCAATATAAAGAAAACAAAAATTCTCACAACTAGACCCATAAGCATCATGATAAGTGGAAAAAAGATTGAAGTTTTCAAGTATTTCATTTTTCTTGGAACCACAATCAGTGCCTGTTGAAGCAGCTGTCTAGAAATCAAGTGATGTATTGCATTGGGCAAATCAGTTTCAGAAAGCTCTTTAATGCATTAAAATATATACCATGGTATTTCCCTACTTCCATAAAGATTTACCACCTTGGAAACCTCACTATGAGTGAGAATTTACTCAATGGCTGTTAGTTAGTTTTGTTGTTGTTGTTGTTGTTGTTGTTGATATGTGTGTGAAAGCTGGGAAATTAATAAGGAAGACTGAAAGGAGAAATGATGCATTTGAATTGCAGTGTTGGCAAAGGATACTAAAAATGTCATGGACTGCATTTTTAGTATTTGTTCATTGAATAATGAACAAATCTGTCTTGGAAGAAGTACAGCAAGAACGATGTTTCAGATTGACTTTCAGTAAGATGGAGGAATAGGCAGACAAGTTACACAGACCCTCTTCAACAAAGAAAAGAGAAACCAATTGACAGAGGTACAGAAGATAATCCTGGAGCCCTGAGTTTGAAAGGAAGTATACAGAAGTGGATTAGGCACCAACTAGTGGAAAAATGTGAATGAAAACAGGACCTAAGAATAAGTCCCATTTTCCAAGGATGGCAGGGACATACAGGAAGCTGACAACAGGAAAGGAGACAGGTGATGAGTATATAAGGGCTGCCAACTACTGAATCAAGGAGCACAGTACCCTGCTTACTTAGATAAAATCCAAAGAAACCAAAATTGTGGGCAAGTCACTTCAACATACAATCACCAATTAAATAAAAACATAAAAATGTCATAATGCCTCAGAGACAACAGAGTATCACAATGCATACAAAGAAGCAAGATAAACAGGAGAACAAGGGACCAGGATATAGACCCAAAACACATCCCTGAGGAAGATGCAGCATTGGAACTCCCTGAGAAGGAATTCAAAAGAATTATACTTAGGCATCTTCAACGAATTAATAGACAGATCAAGGGAAACACTGACAAAATTGAAGAAAACACAGATAAAACCCTAGAACAATTTCAAAAGACAATACAAGAATAAAATGACAAAATAAATGAAAAATTAGAAATGACACAAAATCTATACATAGAAATCCAGAAGATTAATACTAAATTTTCAGAAATAGATAAGACATTGAATGGGCAAAGGAGTAGAATTGAATCAATGGAAAAAGAATTAGTGAGATTGAAGATAAATATCTTAATATTTCTTTAGAAAGCAATCAATCAGAAAAAAGATCAAAACAAAATAAAGAAAGCCTAAGGTTCATGTGGAATACCATCAAGAGGAATAACCCACATGTAATAGGAATTCCAGAATAGGAAGAGACAAATAACAGCACAGAAAAAATTGTCGAATATTTGTTGGAAGAGGATTTTCCTGGTATGATGAAATATCAGAATTTATCCATTCAAGAAGTCCAAAGAACCTCAAACAGGATAGGCCCCAAAAGAAAATTGCCAAGACATATAATCAAACTCACCAAAACCAAAGACAAAGAAAGAATCCGAAAAGCAGCATAGGAAAAATGAAAAGTTACCTACAAAGAGAAACCAATAGGACTAAGCTCGGATTTCTCAACAGAAACCGTGCAGGCAAGAAGACAATGGGATGGTATATATAAAACCCTGAAAGAAAAAAATTTCTGTCCAAGCATTATGTACCCAGCAAAATTATCCTTGAAATATTATGGTGAAATTAGGACATTTCTAGATGCAGAAATTAAGGGAATTTGTTAAAAACAGACCAACCTTACAAGAGATGATAAAGGGAGTCCTTTGGACAGAGAAGCAACAACAGCAAACAACTGACCATTAGCACACATGATGACACAACCCAGAAACCAACCCAGGTGTTATCCAAAGTGAATAAGCCTACAAGATTGTAAACAGGGAACCAGATACATCAATTGACAAATGACAACAATTACAAATCAAAAAGGGAAAAAAATGTGTAGTTACAGAATTTCTAAATGGCAGGGGAGTCAAGACAACTATAAGATAAAATGGACTGTTCAAAACTTGGGAAGAAAACTATAAGTCACAGGGTAACCTCAAAAAAAAAAAAAAAAAAAAAGATAAATCTTCACATCAAAATAAAAAAACAGGACCAGCACAAATATTTAACAAATACTAAAACAATAGCAATGAAGGAAATGATAACATTATTCATAAACAAAACGAGGTCAGCACAGAAGATTGTATGAAACAAAGAAATTGAGACCACAAAAAAAAACACATAACAAAAATGACAGCAAAAATTCCATACTTGTTGATAATTACATATCTAGCAAGAGACTTATCTCTAAGATTCATAGAAAACTCCAACACCTCAAAAGCAAAGAAATTAATAATCCAATTGAAAAATGGGCAGAAGACATGAATAAACTACCAAGTAGAATGTTCAGGTGGCCAGTAGATACATGAAGAGATGCTCACGATCATTGGCCATCGGAGAGATGGAATTCAAAACAAAAATTAGATACTATCTCACCCCAGCACTGATGGCAAGGTTCAACAAGACAGAAAATAACAAATGCTGATGGGGATATGGAGAGATTGAGACTCTTATACACTGCTGATGGGACTGTGAAGTGACACAACCACTGTGGAAAGCAGTATGGTGATTCTTTAGCTGGAATTGGAGATACTATTTTAGCCAACAATCCCATTACTAGTTATGTATCCTAGAGAGGTGAGGACCAGGACAGGAGCAGATATAAGCACACCCATGATTACTGCAACACTATTTACAATAGCAAAAAATGGAAACAATCTCCGTGCCTATCAGCGGAAGATAGGATGACCAAAGTGTGGTACACACACAATGGAATGCTATGCAGCACTAAAGATTAATGTTGTTGTTGTTGTTTTGTGCTGTCAAGTCAGACCCGACTCATAGCGACCCCTCCTTGGGTTTCTGAGGCAGTATCATTACGGAAATAGATTGCCCATCTTCCTTCCAAGGAGTGGCTGGTGGGTTTTAACTGCCAGCCTTCTGGTTAGCAGTCAAGTGCCTTATGCATTATGCTACCAGAGCTCCTAAAGATTAATGTAGACTCTGCAAAACACCACATAACGTGGATAAAATTGGAGGGCATTATGCTGAGTGAAATAAGTCAATCACAGAAGAACATATATAGTGTTAGTTTGTTGCTGTGGAGGATCATGGAAAGGTTTATATATGGAGGGGAATTTTCTTTGCTGGTTGCCAAGGTTGGGAGGGGAGGGGAGGAAACACTGCCAAAAAAAAAAAAAAAAAATGCATTGACCTATGTCACTTTAGTTTTGTGTATTTCACTGCACATAAATTATATTTTAATAAAATGCATAACAAAAAAAAAAGAATTATGCTTAGAAGAGTGGTCAGACTTCATCTCTTATACTTTGGCCATCTTATCAGGAGAAAGATATCATGCTTGGTGAAGTAGAGGATGAGTGAAAAAGAGGAAGAATGCAATGAGGTGGATTGACACAGTGGCTGCAGTAGTGGACTTAAACATAGCACCAGTTGGGGGGATGGTGTAGATCTGTCTTGTATTCCGTTGTATATAGGAACACTGTAATTTGAAACTGACTTAACGTCATCTAACAACAAAAATAAGTCTAACGAATATATGTATATATTCATAAAATAATTTAAATAAAAGTATTACTATTAAAAGATATAAAGCACAAGCTAAATGAATAGAAAAGTAGATAATGTTAATAGATGAAAAGTCTTAATATAGCAAAGATAGTAATATTCTTAAAATTAAATTTGCCAAGTACTTATAACAAAATGCCAATATGACTGATTGTTTTATTGTTCTTTAGTAGATGCTGACAGGCAGACTTAAAATGTAGCTTGAAAAGCAAAGGAGCAAGTATAGATTGATTAACATCAAAAAATGAAATACAAAGACCCTACTAAATGTTATCCTAATCCTAATCCTATGCTGATTAAGACAATGAAGTATTGACAACTATGGGAATGGAAATGAAATAATAGCCCTAAATCATCAAAAAAGGAAAAAAAAAAAAAAAACCTGTCATCAGATTGATTCTGACTCTTGGTGACCTTATGTATTACAGAGTGAAGCTATTCCACAGATTTTTTTAACTGTAATCTTTACAGAAGCAGTCAACCAGGCCTTTCTTCTAGGGTGCCACTTGATTTGAACTGCCAACACTTAGGTTAGAAATTTAGTGTAAACCATTAATTAGTATTATGCATATAAACAATCTAAGAATATGACAGAAGAATTACTGTTTGGACAATTTTCAATTTGAGTGGGAAGAAAAACACAAAATAGATTCCTATACTTTCCTATAGTGCTAAATTCACTACAGTTGAATTGAAAACCAAAATGTGTAAACTAAAAAAAAAAAAAAAAAA
>NW_006921597.1:24987806-24996022 GCF_000298275.1 Orycteropus afer afer | reverse complement strand
TGACAGCCAGTAAGGAAAGGATTTTTCAAAACTACACAATAAACCATGTTATCTAAAGAAAATAAATAGTACATTTGACTACTACAAATCTACATCAGTTGAATTGAAAACCAAAATTGTAAACTAAAAAAAAAAAAAAAAAAAGAATGCAAGAAAATCTACTTATGACAGCCAGTAAGGAAAGGATTTTTCAAAACTACACAATAAACCATGTTATCTAAAGAAAATAAATAGTACATTTGACTACTACAAATCTACATATCTTTATAAATAAAAACAAAAACATAAAATGAAAAGAAAATAGATCCAACTCTTATGGATGGCAGACAATTGTTATCTACTATATACAGTTTGTCATACTATGGGTCATGCATGTTAATGTGATGTTGAAAGCTGTCACACCAGTATATGAAATAAATAGCAGTGTCATGATATTGCACATATTTTAGCAGAACTTTCAGACTACAACAGACTAGGAACACAGGCCTGGTGACCTACTTCTAAAAAATAGTCAATAAAAACATTACAAACCACAAGAGAACACTAGCCAACTCCCTTGCTTTAGATATATCATCAGAACTTATCAGTTGGTAGAGGAGGACATCAAGTTTGGTGACACGGTGGTCAAATAAGGGTGAGGGAGGTCCTCAGTGAGATGGACTGGCACAATAGCCATTAGAATGGTCTTCAACATGCTGGCGATTGTTGGGATGATACAAGACTGAGTAAAGTTTCCTTCAGTTGTGGATAGTATTGTCATTAGTCAGAATTGACTCCGTGGCAGTTATCTATGTATTAAAAACTACTATATGTTGATAAGAAAGATAATTCATTCAATAGAAATATGCCAGCACCATACAAAGAAAAAGAAACTTTAATGGCCTATATATAGTATGTTATTGTAGTGTACCACTGAGTCAATTCCAACTCATAGCAATCATATATGCATAGGAAAGATAAATGCTATGTGTTGAACAATTGTAATTTCTGGAGAGAGGAATGTGCAAGGGGTGAGCATGAAGTTTAACTATGCAATAATTTATTTTTAAAAAGAAAGTGATTATTACAAAATGCTAAGCCTAATGAAGCTGGGTGTCATGTGTGTGAGTTTTTACATTATTCATTATATATTTTTGGATGTTGATAATATTTTATAATAAAGGATTAATAATAGTGATAGAAAGTCCTAAAAATGTTGGGTATTTATTACTCTGAAAGGTTCCCAAAATTGACTCTGTCTACCTCTTTTGCTTAGTTTCTCTCTCAGGTTTTTTTTCTCCCAATTTTTCTTTCTCCCCATCTCTCCATGCCTGTCTATATTTGTCAGTTATTCCTCAGTAGCTTCCAGTCCTGCTTCCACTGTCTCTGTCACCAGAATCACATTCATATATCTTCGATAAAAGCAAGCCCTGTTTAAATTCAACCTTGAAAAGCTTTAATCATTTCACAGGACTGCTACCCACTTACATTCTGCCCTCATCTCCCACACACACTGCTGAATAGCCTGATCTGGACAAAGTACAGGAGGAGAGGGGACACCTAGTAACTTCTTTAAGGGAGACATAAGAGATGGAGAGATGGCAATAATATGCAGGGTTATTAGATCAATCAAAAGTAGATTGACTGGGTCATTTTACTAGGCATATTTGCTGAGGGAAATGATGCAAAATCATATGTTTATTAATAATTAAAACAAACAAAAGCATAAACAGGAGCTCTTCATTGTAACATCCATTATTGCTTAGTAATTCAGATGATACGGTCATCTGAATTCCATGTTAAGAACTCTATGCATTCACACCTAAGCCCAGTGATAGCTCCTTCATATTCATCTAGCTTCTTGGTTTTGTTAACCCCATCTCAAGTTTTTCCCTGTGATCTACCTGCTCCTTCAGTCTTTGCTTCACTTGTTCATCAGTCAAGCCCTAAAAAAAAAGTTATCATCAAGTTGATTCCAATTCACAGCCACATTACTGGACAGAATAGAACTGACCACAGGGTTTATATGCTGTAAATTTTTACTGAAGCAGCCTCCCACACCTTTTTGCCTCGGAGAGGTTGGTGGGTCTGAACCACCGAACTTTCAATTAACAGCCAAATGCTTAACCTTTGCACCTTCATGGCTCCTTCTCAACTCATGTTTTGAAGGTAAGGCAGCGTTAGCCCGAGACACATTGCACCTACTATGTTTCATGGATTGCTGTCCTCACGGACCTCATGACCTAGAAGGATAATTGCACTTTGTCTTTTCCCTTCAACTCTGAGGTATATAAACTAGTAACATAGTGTTCACAATCTTGTATTGACTTTAAGAAATGCCTCCAGTAAACTCAGTTTGGCATTCTCAGGAGACACACTTTTCCTGATTCCAATTACAAAGAGTGAAACATTAGAAAAAAATGACCATAACACAAACTAATTTGATTTCTTTTTGATTTTCAATGTAGCATGATATGCGCAGAGATTAGTAAATTTGATGCGAATTAAGAATATAACTTAGATCTAACCAGCACAAAGAAATTATCTTTAGATCACTTTCTTCTCCCAAACCATATCATCACCATTTATTCCCTTATTATTTCCTCAACTTCATATAATTCCTTTGATAATACACTAAAGATATTAGCTGGGGAACAAAGATAAAGAATGTCTGAAAAATTTACTGGATTTTAGCATGACTTTTCCACTTTACTGCAGAAAGATAATATACAAATATCTTTGTGTCTTTCGAAAAATGTTAAACTTGCCATTGGTTAAATTACAGAGACTGTATTTGAACATGAAATATATAGTATGTGATTTTTAATTAAAAGGAAAGGTAAAAATAAGCAAAAATGAACAAATAAAAGTTACCTTTTCTTTAAAAATTTTTGATGATCATTAATATCCCAGAAAAAAAGAATGGAAGAAATAACTTCTATGACTGTAGCAGTAGTATTAGCTTTCTAAAATTATCCATTTTAAAATTATCAAGCTTTTAACTCAGTATATTAATTTTGTGTGGTAGTTAAGGTTGTTGTCAACTTGGCTAGGCCTGGTTGAGTAGCTGGTTAGCTGGAGTAATGATTCCCCATGGTGAGACTGACAATCAGTTTCACAGTAGAATCTACTGTAGAAGTTGAGTAGCTGCTTTAGGGATGTGGGCTGCTTCCAGTAAATAAAAAGCAGCTTTAAGAAAGGTCTCCAGCTTTTGGCATGCTTGAACCTTGCAGGTAACCAAGTCATTGTTCAATAGCCTGCCATGCCCTGCCAATCTTGGGACTTCTTCCGGACTTGAATTAATGATCTGCCGTGTTGTTTGGTAACATTGGGACTGTGCATTTTTACTTGTCAACCTTGCCTTTGTGAGCCTCAGCAGCCAGCAGCTGCCTGAGTGAAGAAAAGTTTCTAGCTTCATTGGACCGGGAGCAAGAAGACCAAAGTTGAGGGACTTTCACTCAGCCCCTAAAGACTGGCACTTTGAACTCAGACTTCAAGCCTCCAAAATTGTAAGAGAGTAAACTCCTTTTTACTACTATTATTACTACTACTATTACTACCGTTATTTGCTGAGCAAACAATCTCAGAAGCTGGACCTTATGAAAAAGAACGCAGCATCAAGATTGGAGGAAGAATTATTAAAAATATGCTGTGACACAACTTTGCTTGCTGAAAGTGAGGATGACTTGAGGCACTTACTGATGAAGATTGAAGAATACAGTCTGCAGTCTGGATTACATCTCAATATAAGGAAAACAAAAATCCTCACAACTGGACCTATAAACAGTATCATGATAAATGGAGAAAAGTTTGAAGTTGTCAAAGACTTCATATTGCTTGGTTCTACAATTGATGCCAATGGAAGCAGCAGTCAGGACATTAGACAACTGAGCAAGCTGGCTGCAAGGGACCTCTTTCAAGTACTGAGGATCAAGGATGTCTCCTTGAGGGCTAAGGTACGCCTGACACAAGGCATTATATTTTCAATCGCCTCATATGCATGTGAGAGCTGGGCAATGAATAAGGAAGACTGAAGAAGAATTAATGCTTTTTGAGTTGTGGTGCTTAAGAAGAATGCTGAAAGTACAGGGGTCTGCTAAAAGAACTAACAGATCTTTCCTGGAAGAAGTGCAGCTGGAATGCTTCTTGGAAGCGAATGGCCAGATTTCGTCTCACCTACTTTGGTCATGTTGTCAGAAGTGACTGTTCCCTGGAGAAGGATGTCATGCTTGGTCAGGTAGAGTGTCAACAAAAGAGAGAAAGGCCCTCAACAAGCAGGATTGACACAGTGGCAGTCAGCTATGATGGGCTCAAGTAAAGTAAGGATCATGGAGTTGGTGCAGGACCAGGCGGCGTTTCGTTCTGCTGTCGTATGAGTATGAGTCAGACATGACTCGATGGCACCTAACAACAACAAACTCCTGTTAAAGCCATCCCATTTGCAGTATATTCCTGTCAGAGCAGCACTAGGTAACCAAAACATGTTGTTAACTTAAAACTCTTTGGAAAAATCACTGATGTTAATGTAATAGTAATATGATTGTTTTTAATTAGGAGTTCTTGTGATGCAGTGGTTAAGCACTTGGCTGCTAACTGCAAGGTCAACAGTTTTGAGCCCACCAGCCACTCTGCTGGAGAAAGATGTGACAGTCTGCTTCTTTAAAGATTTACAGCCTTGGAAACTCGGTGAGACAGTTCTACTATCCCTCAGGGTCACTATGAGTTGCAACTCCATGGCAGTGGGCTAAAAAGTTACAGGAATAGCTAAAAATTACAAGAATCTGTGGGAAGGAAAAATTGTAAATTCTGGACAGTTTTCATTTTTACCTATGGCAATATTTAACACTAACTGGAGAGATCTGCAATGTTCAATGTAAAGTTAATGTCAAATAAACCCCACAAGCACTGTTGTCTATGGATAAAGGATAACCATTGAATGATTCCAAACTTTATCTTTATTTTTCTTGTAAGATGACATAATATTGTTTTCAGGAATTTTTACCTCATTGGTTTTACCTTTATGTCACTTGACCATATTTATTAAATTAAAGTATGTTATATTCAAACTTATTCATTTCTAAAGAAATAAAAGGATTTATGATATGATCTCAAAAATATTATTGCAACTTGAATGTTCACTTTTATTAGTTAACTGTAAGTGACAAATTACAAAACTGAACCAAATCCACTACCATTGCGTTGGTTCTGACTCATAGCGATACTATGGATAGTATCATAGGATTCATACACAGGAGAGGGAGTATAGGAGAACTGCTCCACAGGGTTTCCAAGGCTGCAAATCTTTATGGAAGCTGACTGCTTTATCATTCTCCTGAGAAGAAGCTGATTGGTTCAAACATCAAATCTTTTGGATAGCAGCAGCATGTCTTAACCACATGGACCCAGAGCTGCTTTGATACATTATAGTATATCACTATTATTGAAACATTCATTAGTTACCAACATTAGGCATAAATAGGTTGTGGTATATGTCAGTGTGTGAAATTTAAAGTTCAGAAAGCAAACAAGTGTTTACAATGAATAGCAAAAGCTAAAATAAGTGTCTCCATTAATTACCTTACTTATTTGGATGATACCTGGTTTCTTAGCTATGTTTGATTCAGTTGTTAAGCTTTATAGTTCAATATTCTAGGTAAGTATACCCTTGGCTGTTATGGCAAATCAATGAAGAGTATTGTATTAGAAATCACATCACAAGCACAAATATTCAGGAAATACTAAAACAACAGCAACAAAGGTAATGATAACATGATCCATAAACATAATGAGGTCAGACCAGAAAATAATATAGAACAAAGAAACCAGGGACACCATGAAAAAACACATAAAAAATGACAGTAACCAAGTCATACTTGTCAATAATTATACTGAATTAGTTAATGGATCAAATACACCACTCAAGAGATGGAAAATTGCAGATTGGATACAAAAACAAAACCCATCAATATGCTGCCTAAAAGAGACACACGTTAGAGACAAAGACAAAAATAGACTAAAAATCAAGGGTTGGACAAAGATGTATCAAGCATATGGCAACCATAAAACAGCAAGAGTGGCAATACTAATTTCTGATCAAATTGACTTTAAGACAAAAACCACCATATGAGAAAGGAAGGACATTATATAATGATTAAAGGATTAATTGATCATGAAGATATAACCATACTAAATATCTATGGACCCAATGAAAGGGCCCCAAAATACATAAATCAGACTTTAAAAGAGTTGAGAAGGCAAATAGATGACTCCGCAGTCATAGTGAGAGACTTCAATACCACACTTTCAATGAAAGATAGAACAGCTGGAAAGAAAATCAACAACGATGAGGAAAGCTGAGCAATACAATTGACCAACTTGACCTTATAGACATCAACAGAGTACTTCAGCCAACAATAGCACAATATACATTCTTTTCCAGTGCACATGGAACATTTTCCATGATGGACCATATGTTAGGCCATAAAGGAAACCTTATTACATTTAAAAACATTGAAATACTACGAAGCATCTTCTCAGATCATAATGCTATCAAATTAGAAATCAATAATAGGAAGATCGATGCAAAAAGAGTAAACAAATGGACTGAACAACACTCTCCTTACGAAAGACAGGGTAAGAGAAAAAATAAAAATTGAAACTCAAAAATTCCTTGAATCAAACAAGAATGAAAACACAGCATACCAAAATGATGGGGACACAGCAAAAGCAGTGATCAGAGGTCAATTTATATCAATAAATGCACACATCAAAAAAGAAGAACACTTTAAAACCAACATCTCCAACAATTAGAAAAAGGACAGCAAGAAAAGCCCACAGTCACCAGAAGAAAGGAAATAATAAAAATTACAGAAGAAATTAATGAGACAGAAAATAGGGCAATACAAAAAAATTAACAAGAACCAGAAGTTGGTTTTTTGAAAAGATCAATAAAATTGACAAACCACTGGCAAATTTAACAAAGGAAAAGAGGGAGAGAATACAGACAACATGAGTAACAAATGAAACGGGTGACATCACAACAGAAACAACTGAAATAAAAAGGATAATATCAGGATACTATGCAGAACTGTACTCCAACAATTTTGAAAATCTTGAAGAAATGGACAGATTTCTAGAAATAAACACTTATCTAAACTAACACAAGATGATGTGGAAAATTTGAACAGGTCCATAACAAAAGAAGAAATTGAGCAGGTCATAAAAAAAAAAAAAAAAATTACCAACTAAAAAAATCCAGGCCCAGATGGTTTCACTGGAGAATTAATTGTACCAAACATTCAGAGAAGAACTGACACTAATCCTACTCAAACTATTCCAAAACATAGAAAAGGATGGAATCTTCCCTAACTCATTTTATGAAGCAAGCATAACCTTGATACCAAAACCAGGCAAAGACATCACTCAAAAGTAAAACTATAAACCAATATCCCTCATGAATATAGATGCAAAAATCTTCAACAAAATCCTAGCCAAAAGACTCCAACCACATATCAAGAAAATCATTCATTATAACCAAGTGGTGTTCATATCAGGTATGCAAGGATGGTTCAACATTAGAAAAACAATCAACGTTATTCACCACATAAATAAAATAAAGGAGAAGAACCTCAAGATCATATCCATTGATGCAGAAAAGGCATTTGATAAAATCCAACACCGATTCCTGATCAAAACTCTCAGCAAAATAAGAATAGAAGGGACATGCCTCAACATAATAAAGGGCATCTATGCAAAACCAATAGCCAACATTATTCATTGGAGACAGACTGAAACCATTTCTCTTGCGAGCAGGAACCAGACAAGGATGCCCTCTATCATCACTTCCAACCAAGACTGTACTGGAAGTCTTAGCCAGGACTATAAGGCAAGAAAGCCATTCAAATTGGTAAGGAAGAAATCAAACTATCCCGATTTTCTGATGATACAATTCTATACCTAGAAAACCCAAGAGACTCAGTCTAAAATCCACTGGAACTAATTGAGCAATTTAGCATTGTGGCAGGATACAACATCAACATCCAAAATTCAGATGGATCTTCTACCTAGCAAAGATATTGCTGAAAAATAAATAAGAAAATCAATACTATTACAATGTTGTTGTTGTTATTGTTATGTGCTGTCGAGTCAAACCTGACTCATAGCGACCCCTCCTTGGGTTTCTGAGGCAGTATCACTACGGAAGTAGGATTGCCCAACCTTCCTTCCGAGGCGTGGCT
>NW_006921597.1:24949803-24983574 GCF_000298275.1 Orycteropus afer afer | reverse complement strand
CCTGCTGTTTTGTGTGTCCCTGAGTTGTCCCTGGGGCTTACTGCTCCTCTGTCCAGGTTCCTGGCTTTTATCCCCTTTCTCTTGCTCTCTGGTCCTGCTGCTTTGGGCGGGTCTGAGTTGCCTCTCTTCACTTAATTCCTTAGGCCGATTGCTCTTCTCTCTGTCTTCCTGGCTTTTAATCCCTTTTCTCCTGCTCTTCCCGCTTGCTACTTTGGGCATCCCTGAGTTGTCTCTCCTCACCTGTAACCCTGGGGCTGACTGCTCTTCTGTCCGAGTTCCTGGCTTTTATTCCCTTTCTCCTGCTCTTCTGCCCTGCTGTTTTGTGCGTCCTTGAGTTGTCCCTGGGGCTGACTGCTCCTCTGTCTGAGTTCCTGGCTTTTATCCCCTTTCTCCTGCTCTTCTGCCCTGCTGTTTTGTGTGTCCTTGAGTTGTCCCTGGGGCTGACTGCTCCTCTGTCTGAGTTCCTGGCTTTTATCCCCTTTCTCCTGCTCTCCAGTCCTGCTTCTTTGCGCGGGCCTGAGTTTGTCTCCTCACCTAATCCCTTTGGCTGATTGCTCTTCTCTCTGGCTTCCTGGCTTCGAGGCAAATTTAGTTGCCTTAATATATGGTATAATAGACTATAAAGCATAACCCAAAATGCACAAACAGCAGAAGAGAAATTAGATGAATGGGAGCATTTAAAAATTAAATTTTTATGTGTTTCCAATGACTTCTCCAAAAGAATCAAAAAAGAACCTACTGACTGGGAAAAAATATTTGGCAATGACATATCTGACAATGGACTTATCTCTGGAATTTACAGAAAACTCCAACACCTCACTAACAAAAAGACAAATAATCTAATTAAAAAATGGGCAGAAGATATGAGTAAACACTTCACCAAGGAGGATATTTGGGTGGCCCACAAATATATGAAGAAATGCTCATTATCATTAGCCATTAGAGAGATGCAAATCAAAACAACAATGAGATACCATCTTGCCCCAGTACTAGTAGCAAAGCACAACAAGACAGAAAATAACAAATGTTGGCATGGATGTGGAGAGCTTGGGACTCTCCTACACTGCTGGTGGAACTGTAAAATGGTACAGCCACTATAGAAAGCAGTATTCCTTAAAAAGTTGGAATTAGAAAGATGATTCCTTAAAAAGTTGGAATTAGAAATACCATTTGACTTAGCCATTCCATTACATTATATCCTGAAGAAGTGAGAGCCATGAGAAGAACAGACATATGCAAACCCATGTTCATCGCAGGAGTATTTACAGTAGCTAAAAGATGGAAACAACCTAGGTGTCCATCAACCGAGGAATAGATAACCAAACTATGGTACATACACATAATGGAATACTATGCAACCCTAAAGAATAACCTGGAATCTTCAAAACATAGAATAACGTGGATGAACTTGGAGGACATTATGCTGAGTGAAATAAGTCAATCACAGAAGGACAAGTATTGTATTAGTCCGTTATTGTAAAAGTCAAGGAAAGGTTTAGATATGGAAGGAAATATTCTTTGTTGGTTACCAGGAGTGGGAGGGTAGTTTGGGGAACATTGTTAGATAGGTAGAGATACGTATTGATTTGGGTGAAGGGAAGGGCAATGTACCAAATAGGAGTGATCAACATGGTGGCATTGGGGAAGACAAAGACATATAGGAGTACATGGGAGGTACAGAAAACAAAGATGAACCCTTTTGCACATACAGTAATGTGTTGTCAGTGAAGGCAAACATGGGTATATGGATGGATAGAGGGGTGGACAGGCTGAACTAACAGGTATGTCTATGTAGTGGGGAGTGTACCCAAGACCATGTATAGGGTTGGCAGACAATGGTCCTATAACTTTATTTGTATGATCTGTAAGAATTCCCAGGTGTATATTAGAGCTAACAAGGGACAATGTTGTATTCACCTCTTGGTAACAGCCAGCTACCCAGAGGGACCAAGTAGTTGAACTGGAGGGCTCAGGACCATAGTCACAGGGGATATCAAGCTCAATTGGCATAACATACTACATACGACATTGTTCCACCTCCTACTTTGGTGAGTAGCGACTGGGATCTTAAAAGCTTGCAAGCAGCTATCCAGATGCAAGGATGAGCCTCTCCTTGTTCAGAACAAAGAAGAATGAAGGAAAAAAAGAAAAAAAAAAATTCACGGAAACAATTAGTCCTGGCGACTGGTACACCATGCAATCTGCAGCCTATATGACTGAGACTGGAAGAACAACATGGTGCTCGGCTACTACTGTCAACCACTTAGAAGGGGTCTGTGTAGGAGATCCTGGATAGAGAGGGAGAACAATATGAAACAAAACTCAAAATCATTCAGAAAAAATAAAAAGGGAGAGGGACCAGTTTTTCTGGTCAGATAGAGCCTGGTGGAACCACTGAGACTATGACCCTAGCTGCCCTTCAGGTCTGGAATTGAACCCACATCTGTGGTTTCCAGACAAACAAAAGATGGGCATATGAGTTGAATGTTTACCTGAGGTAGATACACACATTGGGGAGAACAATCGTGGAAGTAAGAAGGGTTGTTTATGTACTGGGACATAGCTCAGGGGCCAGGAGTGCATGGAGTGATGGACACAGGAAAGAGGTAACTATTGGGAGGAAGTGAGAGGGAAGCTGTTGCATTGGGGTAAATTATAGTCAATGTCATGAGACAAATTGTACGTGAACTGCTGTATGGAAAGTGAATTTGCCCTATAAATTTTCACCCAAATCACAATTAAAAAAAAAAAAAAAGAAATAACATCACAGTGATTAGTTCATTTGGGTGTATAGCCATAATACTTTGTAATAATAAAATAAAATATTTATTACAGATCAGTTCCAAAGAGACTCACAGCCTGTGCAGTGGAGTCACAAAGTCTGATTAAATGAAAGAAAACATGTAGCATTACCATGGGTTCTCAGATGGTTACAAATCCAGTCCGTGTTCTTTAACAGTTTAGCTCTTAACTCCTGTAATATGTCCCCTGTTTGATCACAGCACTGAAACAAGAGAAGCATATTTGAAAACTCAACTACAAATCAATTCAATTTACTGTATGCCTTTAGCTACTAAACTGTGGGGTTAAGCTCCTATTTATATAAAATACATACACACAAGTCAGCATTGTGCATTTACTTTGACTTCAAATCAAATTACATGGACATTTAAGTGAATAATAATTCTATTACAGGAAATTTTAAATTCAAGTTACATTTAATGAAAGTAGATAGCTCTTATTGACATTTATTATTTGCAATTCTTAGTCACATTAGTGTCATACACCATCTGAAGTTTAATTCTTATTTATTGTTAACAGGCATACAGTAGTTCAGTTGAAAATGTATTTCCATAAAACTATATTCTATGTGTGCTTAAACAGAAAGAGATAGTCCTTTACCTTTGAGTCTATTGTGATCATTTGGGAAGAATACAATGCTTGTTTACTTAAGATCAGTTATTTTTTTCATAAAATACCAGTTAATATAAGGAGTAAATTATCTGGATGTGGAACTGCAAATAGTCAAACTTGGGAGCTACAAGTGGTGAAGTCCCCAGGATTAATAGTTTTTAGCAAGGTACCTCAGTCAGGAGTTAAAAAAGATTGATCAGACCACCTTACAGCACTTGAAAAGTCCTGACCATAGAATTTTTTCCCAGGATACATGATATTACCTTTTTAGTTTAGATGGAATATGAGTTAATATCTTCAATCCATTCCTTTGGGAATAGAATTTAAATTCTTAGAACTGGAAACGAATGTCTGATGTGAAAGGATCAGTAAAGAAAGAAAATTTCATAGAAGGCAATATCTTGCTCCATAAATGCTGAGCTGCACCTAAAATATTATATATAAAAAGTTAATTTCTTAATAGTTTATGACATTGAAAAATATTTCAGGTTCTAAAATTACCTGGTCATTCATAAGTGTCCATGATATTATTTCTGCAACATTCCTCCAAAAGGCGTTAAAAGGCAGATGAGTATGAACCCCTTTACTTCTGCCTTACTATACCGCTTGGTCTGTGTAAACGCACACTGACAATGTAGAAATGTCAGTTTCATCATAATTTCTCCAGAATTGAAGAACGCTAAAGTTGTGGGTTTTTTTAAATCATATATTTAATGAATATCGAACTACCTGCCAGGCTTACTCAAAGGAGTCAGAAATAAATGTATAGCCAACTGTCATGCAATAATTCCTATATATTAAATAATGCTCTTGCATATAAAGGAAAAATAACTATTTTTTAAAAAATTAAAATGTTTAAAAGATCATTTCCTTAAGAACTAAAAGCTCATTATGCTTACTTAAACATGACTAAAGGCAGTTTGAAGGAGCTTTGGTGGCATAGTGCCTAAGGCATTTGACTGCTAATCAGGAGGTTGGTGGTTCAAATCCACCAGCCACCCTGTGAAAGGAAAATTTGTCAATCTACTTCTATAAAGAGTTACCACCTCAGAGACCCAAAGGGGGTCACTATGAGTTGAAGTCGACTCGATGGCAATGAGTTTTTTTTTTTTTTTTTTTTTTTTTTTTGGTAAAGGCTGTTTGTAGGCTTTATCAGAAAAAAAATCACATTTCAATTTGGAGCATAGTTGAGATATCAGGAAGAATTTCACTGCTCTTATATGAGTATATAATAGCTCAGGTCCCCAAAATTCCCAACTCCTACCAATCACCTTCTCTGTATTTTAGAGTTCTTTATAGGAGTTTCATTGGAAAAAAAAAAAAAAAATCACATGCATTCAGTTGGAAATTTTAAAATCAAACATGCAATCAATATACATTGATAATTACTGGTGATTGGAACGTCAAAGTTGGAAACAAAGAAGGATTGGTAACTGAAAAATATGACCTTGATGGTTGAAATGATGATGGAGATTACATGGTAGAATTTTGCAGGACTAAGTATGTATTAATTGTGAATACTTTTTCTGAACAACATAAATGGCAACTATACATGTGGCCTTTGCTGGATGGAATACCTAGGAATCAAACTGACTGCATCTGAGATAGTGGAGAAACTCAGTATCAAAAGTCAGAACAAGGCCCAGGAACCAAATACAAAACAGATCATCAATTGCTCATATGCAAGTTCAAGTTGAAATGGATGGAAATTAAAATGAGCCCATGAGAGTGAAAATACATGTGAATATATCGCACCTGAATTTAGAGACTATATTAAGAATAGGTTTGATACATTGAAGACTAATGATAGAAGACTAGACAAATGTGGGAAGACATCAGGAACATCCTGCATGAACAAAGCAAAAGGTCATTAAAAAGACAGGAAAGAAAGAAAAGACCAACATGGATGTCAGAACAGACTCTGAAACTTGCTCTTGAATGTTGAGTTGGTAAAGTGAATGAAGGAATGATGAAGTAAAAGAACTGAACAGAAGACTTCAAAGGGCCACTTGAGAAGACAAAGTAAAGTAGAGGCATACCTTGGAGATTTTATGGGTTCAGTTCCAGATCATCAAAATAAAGTGAGTATCACAATAAAGCCAGTTACACAATTTATTTTTTTGGTTTCCCATTGCATATAAAGGTAGTTTTACATAATACTGTAGTATATTGTGTGCAATCACATTATGAAAGTGTTTGGGATATTGTGAGAATTATCAAAATGTGACACAGAGACACAAAGTGAGCCCATGTTTCTGGAAATATGGTGCCAATATACTTGCTTGATGCAGGGTTGTCACAAACTTTCAATTTAAAAACAACACACTATAAATTACAATAAAGTGAATCACATAAAATGAAATATACCTGTATTATAATGAAATGGGAAACAATCTGAAGTTAGAAAACCAAAATAGAAGAACACACTCTGCATTTCTCAAGCTGAAAGAATTGAAGAAAAAATTGAAGTCTCAAGTTGCAATACTGAAGGAAAAATATTGAATGATGGAAGGAGCATCCAAAGAAGTTGAAAGGAATACCACTGTACCAAAAAGAATTTATTGAAGTTCGACCATTTCAGGAGGTATCATATGATCAAGAACTGATGATATTGAAGGAAGAGGTGCAGGATCCACTGAAGTTATTGATCAAAAACAAGGCTCCAGGAATTTATGGAGTACCAATTGAGATGTTTCAACAAATGGATGCAATGCTGTGAGTGCTCACTCTTCTCTGACAAGAAGCCTGGAAAATAGCTGCACTAGAAGAGTGTGTGCCCATTCCACAGTAAGGTCATCCAGCAGAATGTGGAAATTATCAAACCATATCATTACTATGACACACAAGTAAAATTTTGATGAAGATAATTCAAAAAGGGTTGTAGCACTATATTGATAGGAAACTGCCTAGAATTAAAGCTGGATTCAGAAGATGAAATGAAATTAGGGATATCATCATTGATAGAATATATGTCTTGGTTGAAAGCAGAGAATTATCAGAAAGATATTTATCTGTCTTTTACTGACTATGCAAATAAATCCAACATATCATAATGAATTATGGATAACATTATGAAAAATGAAAATTCAGAACACTTAATTGTGCTCTTGAGGAATCTGCACATAGACCATGAAGCAATCACTCAAACAGAACAAGAGGACACTGTGTAGTTTGAAATCAGGAAAAGTGTGAGTCAGGGTGCTAAACTTATTTATTTAATCTGTATGCTGAGCAAATAATCCAAGAAGCTGGACTATAAGAAGAAGAATGCAGCATCAGGATTGGAGGAATACTCATTAACAATCTGAAATATATAGATGACACAATCTTGCTTGCTCAAATAAAAAGGACTTAAAGCACTTACTGATGAAATTCGAAGAGTACAGCCCTCAGTATGGAATACACCTCAATTTAAAGAAAACAAAAACCTCACTACCGGACTGATAAGCAGCATCATGATAAACAGAGAAAAGAAAAGATTGAAGTTGTCAATTATTTCATTTTATTTGGGTCCACAATCAACGTTCATGGAATCAGTAATCAAGGATTCAAATGACATATTGGATTAGGCAAAACTATTGTAAAAGACCTCTTTGAAGTGTTAAAAAGCAAAATGTTACTTTAAGAACTCAGGTAAGCCTGACTCAAGCTATAGTATTTTCTATTGTCTCATATGCATGCAAAAGCTGGTCAATGAATAAATAATACTGCAGAAGAATTGATACCATTGAATTGTGGTGCTGGCAAAGAATATTGAATATACTGTGTGGTGCTAGAAGAATAAACATGCATGTCTTGGGATAAATACGGTGAAAATATTGCTGAGAAGTGAGAATGACAAGATTTCATCTCATGTGCTTTGGGTGTGTTATGAGGAGAGACTAGTCAGTCCCTGGAGAAAGACATGATGCTTGGTAAAATAAATTGTTAACAAAAAAGAGAAAGATCCCTAACAAGATGAATTGACACAGTGACTGTGATAATGTGCTCAAGCATAGCAACAATTACAAGAATAGGACAGGACCAGGCAGTATGCCATTATGTTGTATGTAGTGTCCTTATGAGTTGAAACCAACTCTATGGCCCCTAATAAGAATAACAGTGTAACTCTTATCTTAATTTGAGAAAGTGGAGTGCTTATACCTCCCAAAATCTACCAACACCATAAGGAGAATTTCATTGGCCAAAATCTTAACTATATGCAACTTTGGGAGCTATGGTGGCATAGTGCCTAAGGCATTTGACTGCTAACCAGAAGGCTGGTAATTCAAACCTACTGGCCACTTCTCAGAAGGAAGATTGGACAATCTACCTCTGTAGAGATACCACCTAGAAAACCCAAGGTAGGGTTGCTATGAGTTGGGATCAACACAATGGCAGTGAGTTGTTCTTTTTTTTTTTTATGCAGCTTCCAAGTCCTGGAATGACTGAAGATGGAAATAAAGCTGATATAAAGTCTTTACATCGGCAATAGCATTCTGTTCACTCATTGAAAGGGGAGTAACATACGTATTTGAGGTTAGATGGGACTGAACTTGAATCTCTCCTGCATCAATTACTAGTAGAGTAATCTCTGATAAGATACTGCAATTAAATTGAAACAATATTAGTAACCGAATAGATGTTTAAGGAGCTCTGGTGGCACAGTGCCTTAGGCACGTGACTGCTTACTGGAAGGTTGGCAGTTCAAACCCACCAGCTACTCTGTGCAAGGAAGATGGAGCAATGTAATGATTTACTACCTCGAAAACCCAAAGGGGGTCACTATGAGTCAGAATTGACTCGATGGCAGTGAGTTTGGTTTTTGGTTTGGTTAATAGGAGTTTGAAAGTTATTAAAAGATAAATTACACATAAAATAACTACCATGCAATAAAGTAAAAACTCAATAAATGGTGATTTCTCTCTTTACTTCTGTGAATAGTAAGGTAGTTAAGAGGACTTAGATACTATAGTGCATAAAAGTCTAGACCCAAGAGACAGAATGCTGGGGTTCAAATTCTAACTTCCCCACTATGAGATCTTGATATCCTCATTTATAAGTTCCTGATTTCTTAGGGAAGCTGAAAGGTTAAATGAGGTACAATCTATAAACAATAGTGTCTGGAGCATAGTTAGTCAGTGGCTATTATTATTTTTATATTTTGTTAATAAAAAGAGCCCTATCCAACCAATGATAACTTCTTTGCAGCTGCTATGAATGTGAATCTGCTAAGAAACATGAATGAAACAATGAATTTTCTTGAGCAGTGTGACTAAATTGGATTAAGAAATCAATCAACATGTGTATTATTGAATTGATTTAACATGATCATCTCTTCCATTCAACCCTGCTATTTCCCCTGACTTGGAAGCTCATCAGAGAACCAAACTCTGCTTAAGTTACTTAAAATTCTAGCATGTATTGTTTTGCTACCTTGACTTAAGGAGAAATGAATAACTACTTTTCCTAAGATAAAAATAATAGGGTGGTAGTTAATGCTGTGTGTCAACTTGCCTGGGTTGTGATTCTGAGTGGCTTGGCAGACAAATGTACTTTTCACCCATGATGAGATTGTAGTAACCTCCACAGTCAGATCTGTTGTGAGAAATTAATCAGTGTAAAAGAAGTTGACTTTGGTATGTGGCCTACTTCCAGGTTATAAGAAGCTGTGGGAAAAATCTGTAGCTTTTGGCACATCTGGATCCTGGATTTGGCTGAGTCTTCCTCTCAGTGGCCTGCCATGTTGCCTATTGATTTGGGGTTTGTTGCTGGTTTTGAACTAGTGGCCTGCTGTGTTGCCTTTTGATCTTGGGACTGTGCCATTTTACCTGTCAGTCTTGGGTTCATCAGCCTTGATAGTCAGACATTTTGGGAGTCAAAAGAAGCTGTCAGCTCTAATGGGTCTGGAACAGGAGGCACAGCCAAAGCCCAAAGTTGAGAGGATTTTAGCTTGTTCCTAGAACCAGCATTTTGAACTCGGACGTCTAACTTCCTAAACCGTAAGGGAATAAATCCCTGTTTGTTCAAGCCATCTATATATGGTATGCCTATTATAGCAGCACTAGAGAACCAAGACAAACAGTACAAGGAAAACCAGCAAAAACAATCATTAATTCTTTTAATCATCATCACAATATTACCTTACTATTCTGGAGTTTCTTTTGGTACTCAAGACATTTCTCTTTACTTTGCTTCTGTTCACAATTACCTTGTAATCTCTTTCTCCTCTTTTTCTCTTCTTTCTATCTCTTTTCCTCACAGATAACAATGTGTTAAGGCTTGGCCATACTTTCTTCCCTAAGGTCACATTTCCCTCTGCCCAATAGACCTTAGTTTTCTTTCATGAGGACTTAGACTAAATAATTTTGCCAGGTATTCCTCTTTATGTGATGAATCCTTAAAAAAAAAAATCTCAATGTTATTACTGTTTTTTCACCAGTGGAAAGCATGTCTGTAATACCATTTTTTCTAGTCTAATTTTCAAAATAAGAATTGCAAAAGCATTACAGAAGCGTACTTAATCTCCAACACATGCATGTATATATAGGTGTAATTATAAACATTGTATATATTGCATTTTCATGTTTTTGCAATTCTTAATTTCATAAACAAAATTTAAAATATTAAGTGGATAATGCTTTAAATATGTTTTTCCTATCTTTGAAAATAGGTATATTTTAAAGCTAGGTGTATTTGGTCAATAACAATACAAATTATCAGGATGGATGATGGAATTTTCAATGCTTTAAACATGGAGATTAGTTGTGAACATTCATGTCTGTATGTGTGGGTACATACACATACTGAATTATATTGTGCATTCTTTACTCCTAACAAATATCCCTTCATAGCACACTCTTGGTTTTATAAGGTGAGAGGGATGAGATTGCTGATTGAAGCCTTAGTGATAGACAGAAGCACTGCCTCTGAGGGTTTCAGGAAAGGCTTTTACTCATCTCTCCTCCCACAGGAGTTTACATTTTCTGTTTTATCTCTGGGACTGAGCTTAGTGACAAGCACACATTGAAAGTTGTGAGAAATGCCATGGGAGCTGCTTAGCAGCATTCAGATGCAGAGGTGGCATTTGAGTTCCCTGCTTCCTGCCTGCCTCTTCTCCATTAGAAATCATAATCAGGTGAACCTATAGGGTAGTTGGAAACTACATGTCTGTTATCACCAAGAAATGATGCATCCTATTTTTTTGAATCAAATCTAAAGGTAGAATCCGAATAATTTTCACTTGATTGGCATGCATAATGTAAAAAAAAAAGAAAAAGAAACGAAAAAAAGGCTAGTTTTTTGAACAAGTCTGTAGAACCTATTCTTTCTAAAATTGTCCTGCTCTATGGATTTATTTTATGAACTACTTTCCTAGAGTTCTTTACTCGTGATGCTGGCCAATTTGCTCTAAATAGCCAATGTGTTTTAAATTATACTAATGTAATATTTGTTTGACAATTTATGAGGGAAAATTAAGCATTTGACTATGATCTGTAATCAACAGCCAAGCTTTGTATCTAATACTCTGTGCTTGAATTGGATGCACATTTGTTTGTAAATTATATCCAATTTAATTAAAAAGCTGCAGTAATCCTCCCATCATTGAATATATCTGGAATTCCAAGCCTAGCTGAGCTGCATAATATTAAGAGCAATGCAGATTATTTTTTGTCTTTCATTCAGTAGTAGGTACAATGCAATACATTCATTAGTGTGAAATTAAGAAAGACAGGAGAAGCAAATATAAAAATAAATGACTGGCTTGGAAAACTGATAAAAACACAATCACTGAAGCTGTGCCATAAGGTGCTTTATGAAGCCAGCTTTCTGAATTGTTGTTAAAATTAGAAACAATTCTATTTTTAATGATATATTTAAATTCACATAAACCAATTGTTTTAAATTTGAAGTACTTGTAGTACAAAGAATTAACCTCAGTCTCCAGACAAGATGTGTAAGGTTGAATATAATAGAAACATAAATCTTCTGTAAGTCCTATTAAAGGGAAAATATCTGCAGTATCTGAGTTAGATTTCTTTCAACCAAAAACTCTCATTCTGAAATGCTAGCATTCTGACACGGTGACAAATTGCTGGAACAAATGCTAAATAGTTAAATGGACAGCTGATGGATGGCCTCATAAGCCTTGCAGGGCAGCCTGTGTAAGATACTAATTGGTTCTGTGGAACTGGTTTTAGTCAATAAATTCACTTGAGAGATTTTTTTTGTGTGTTAGACATCTTTAAAGAATGCAGTGCTGTAGGTGACAAACCACTTGCAACATATTAGGCCACCAACAACTTTATTACATCCACTGTCCAAGATATCTCTTTCCTTAGATCTAGCTTACCCTCAAACACTAAATATTCATCTTTCATGTCCCACTTGTAAGATTCCTATATTTTGGGTCCTTTATTTTGCAATTTGATTATTTTAAATCCTTCAAAGATATTCTTCAATATTTTTTCTTCAAAGAACCATGTCATCTTAGGCTTTTTAAAATAAATTTAAGTGATAGAGGTTCCGTCTCGAGAACCCAGAGAAGAGTCGCTATGAATTGGAACTGATTAGATGACAGTGAGTTTGTTTTTGGTTTGTTAGTGATAGAGGTTTTTTTTTTTTTTTTTTTTTTAATTCCTTTTAGTGTCAGAATACAAAGTTTTTGTTTTTGTTTTTGTTTTCTTCTAGTGTATGTGAAATATTGGTAGATCTAACATTTTCCAGGACAAGTTGGTTCTCTTTGTTTCCTCTTTAAAAAAATAATAAAATCTGGTGTAATATTTATTTAACTGATTTTCTAATTTCCAGAACCTGGTATTTGGAAAGAAGAAAGGGAATGAAGGAATGGGGAAAGGATGGAGAAAGAAAGAAAGGGAGAAGTAAGGAAGAAAAGGACTATATTTCAGTTGATTGAAGTCACTAAGTATATACTTTACAAAGTATATACTGTTGAAAGACAAATGCAATCCATTAATCCTGCACAGCTACCCTAGACCTTTGTGTCTGATAACAGAGAAAGTCAGTTTGCAATTGCAGAATTCCACTGGAGAAGGTAAGATCTTCTGAACACAAAACTCTGTTTCTATTTTTAAAATAGACATTTCCTGAAAGAGTTAGGAGTATGAACTGGAACAACTACTCTGCTGACAATTATGCCATCTATCTACACATAAGAAATAACATACTTCAAGTGAACAAACTCTGGATATGGAATACATGGATTAAATCTAACTCCAGGGATTACTATGTAGTGTCCTTGGACAACTTAACCACTCTGTGCCTCTGTTTTCTCATCTTTAAAATGGGGATAATATTAACAAGATTGTAAATGATTTACCCATAAAACAGTTTTATCTGCACGCTATAAATCACAGCATTTTTCTTTCTTTTTTAACAAAGCTAGTTATGCAAACCTTCTCTAAAATAAAAATTAAAAAAAAATTAAGATAGAGATATGGGCTTCATTTCTACAAGGTGAAATAAAAATAGGGTAAACAATAGAATATTCACTAATATATAAATAGTGTACTTTTAATTGCATGTTGTATTGTTGTTATATGCTGTCAAGTCAGACTCGACTCATAGCAACCCCTCCTTGGGTTTCTGAAGCAGTATCACTATGGAAGTAGATTGTCCAAACTTCCTTCTGAGGAGTGGCTTGTGGATTTGAAACACCAGCCTTCTGGCAGTATTTTAGGCATATGAAGATAACATTTCCACATGCTAAAAGAAACATTTTTAAAACAGATAGTTAACTATTTAGTTAACTCTTGTTTTAAATTTGAGGTATTTATAGTACAAAGAATTAACCTCAGTCTCCAGAAAAGATGTACAAGGTTTTTCTTCAAATTATAAAACGTATATTTTTTTCTTCAAAGTTAACTAAATAGTTAGTTAAATAGTAACGATTTAGTTAACTATCTGTTTCAAAAATGTTTCTTTTAGCATGTGGAAATGTTATCTTCATATGCCTAAAATACTGCTAAATTTATGCTAGGTAGTGAAATGAAACTTGGTGAATTGGCTTAGAAATTTCTGAATGAAGGGTTGAATTAATCTGTCAACATTAATTCCCTTGAGTTGAATTTACCTGACTGCTATTTTGTTATTACAACTCTCATTAGAAAACCACAGCCTGTTCTGTTTTTCATGAACAGCATAAATCTAAACATAACCATAGTGCAAATAATTGAGAATTCGGTCATTGAAATAGATAACCTAAAACAAATAAATATAAAAACAAGCAAAGAAAGATTATACTGGTTAGGAATATATTTAATTATATATAATGATATTGACATTGATAAGAATGAATCCCAACTTCCAGTAACTTAAACTAATGTCCATTACCATAAAGTCAATTTTTACTCATAGCGACTTCCATTGTGTTTCCAAGGCTGTAAATCTTTACAGAAGCAGCAGACTGCCTCATCTTTCTTCCTCAGAAAAGCTGGTGGCTTTGTACCATTGATCTTTTGATTAACAGTCACATGCCTTAACCATTACACCATCAGAGCTCCTTTTTGGACAATGAATGTTGTTGTTGTTGTTGTTGTTATGTGCTGTCGAGTCGGCCCCGACTCATAGCGACCCCTCCTTGTGTTTCCGAGGCAGTATCACTACGGAAGTAGGATTGCCCAACCTTCCTTCCGAGGAGTGGCTGGTGGGTTTGAACCGCCAGCCGTCTGGTTAGCAAGCAAGTGTCTTAGCCACTATGCTACCAGAGCTCCCAAGGACAATGAATAAAGAAGGCCAAAGAAAGGGTGATTCATTTGAACTGTGGTGTTGGCAAAGAATACTGAAAATACTATTGATTGCCAGAAAGAAAAATCTGTCTTGGAAGAAGTAAAGCCGGAATCCTCCTTGGAAGCAAGGCTGGCCAAACTTCATCTCATGTACTTTGGCCATGTTGTCAGAAGATATCTGTCCCTACAGAAGGGTATCATTCTTGGTAAATAGACAGTCAGTGAAAAGGGGATTGATATAGTGGCTGAGACAATGGGTTCAAGCATAGCAAATTCAGTGAGGAGCACTCAGGACTGGGCATTGTTTTGTTCTATTGAACACAAGGTCATTATGTGTCAGTGCCATCTTGATGTCACCTAAAAACAATAAGCTATAAAGTGAGGTAATATGGATATCAAATATTGCCACACATGTGAACATTCACATTCTGTTAATACCTATGCTGGGAAGGTCCTGTACATTCCGTTTTGTACAGCAAAATAACAAACAACTGTTAGTTGTCTTCAAAAATCTATTTCCTAACTTATGTTTTGAGAAATACTAGTATTGATGGAAGTTAAAAGGTTTTATACATCAAAAATACACTAAAGTATTTGGCATAGTGCCTAAGGCATTTGACTGTTAACCAGAAGGCTGGCGGTTCAACCCACCAGCCACTCCTCAAAAGGAAGATTGGGAAAACTACTTCCACAGTGATACTGCCTCCGAAACCCAAGGAGGGGTCACTATGAATTGGATCCCACTCAACGGCAGTGAGTTTTTTTTTTTTTTTGAGAAATATTGAATTAAATAAATTTATTCAAATGCATTAATACAGGACCTTTTTGAGTATTTAACATAGTAATGTGAGTCTTGAACTTCCAATAAGGAAATAGAATATTTAACTTTTCAAAATATTTGACCAAGGAAAATATTTTTAATAAGAATTTTTCATATCATAAGTGACTTGAATGTGCCTTAGACCACAGTATTACAATTAAAATGTAAAAATATAGGTCAATATAGAAAACTTTTTGAGCTAGTAAGCATATTTATTAAGGTAGTAAGCTTACATTTCATGCAAATTATAAAGTAGCTTATAACACTACAAAGAGCATTACAGTCATGATATATTTTCTTGTGCAGACACAAGCCTAAGTAGCTGGTAATCTTTTTTGACTAGTATGGCTGATAATAGCATAATGTTCAAGTTAAACTGCCCATAGATTATGAAATTTCATAGCGTTTTATGTAGCTTTTAATAATAGTTTTTCCCAAAGTTCCTTTTGTTGTAAATGTCCTTTCTTCTCTTCCTTGCCACTACTTGCCTGTCAGTTAATCTTACTGTGGTTGCTTGTGTGTTGCTGTGAGGCTGGAGGTTATACCACCAGTATTTCAAATACCAGCAGTGTCACCCATGGTGGACAGGTGTCAGTGGAGCTCCCAGACTAAGAAGAAGAAGGAAGGAACCATTCACTTCTTAAAGAATTTGCGAGAGAAAACTTTATGAATAGCAGTGAAACACTATCTGATATATTACCAGGAAATTTTATGAATATCCCTGAAATATTTTCTGGTATAGTGCTGGAAGGTGAGGCCCTCAGGTTGGCAGGCATTCAAAATACAACTGAAGAAGAGCTGGCTCCTCAGAGTAGAGTTGACCTTAATGATGTGGATAGAGTAAAGCTCTCAGGACCTCTAATTCCTCATGAGGCAAAACTTAAATAGAGAAAAAACAGCTGAAAACATAGATTAATAATCAGAACATGGAATGTACAGAGATGAATCTAGGAAAATTAGAAGTTGTCAACAATGAAATGGAACACATAAATATTGATATCATAGGCATCAGTGTGCTGAAAAGGACTGGTTTTGGCCATTTTGAATCACACAAACTTGTGATCTACTATACCTGGAATGACAAATTGAAGAAGAATGGCATGGCATTCATCATCACAAAGAATGTTTCAAGATCTGTCCTGAAGTACAGTGCTGTCAATGATTGGATGATATTCATATGTTTACAAAGAAGACAAGTTAATAATACTATTATTCAAATTTATGCACCAATCACCAAAGCCAAAGATGAGGAAATTAAAGATTTTTACCAACTTCTGCAGTCTGAAATTGACTGAGCATGCAATCAAGATGTGTTGTTTATTACTGGTGATCAGAGTGCAAAAGTGGGAAACAAAGAAAAATCACTAGTAGTTGGAAAATATAGCCTTGATGCAGAAATGATGCTGGAGATGGCATGATAGAATTGTGCAAGACCAACGACTTATTCACAGCAAATACCTTTTTTTCAACAATATAAACCATGGAGTATACATGTGGACTTTGCTAGATGGAGTACACAGGAATCAGATTGACTACATCTGTGGAAAGAGGTGATGGAGAAGCTAAATATCTTCAGCCAAAACAACACCAGTAGATGATTGTGGAGCAGACAATCAACTGCTCATATGCAAGTTCAAGTTAAAACTGAAGACAACTAAAAGTGGTCCACGAGAGTCAAAATATGAGCTTGGTTATAACCCACCTGAATTTAGAGACCATCTAAAGAATAGATTTGATTCATTGAATACCAATGACCAAAAAATAGAGGAATTATGGGATGACATCAAGAACATCATTCATGAAGAAGCCAAAAGGTCATTAAAGAGAGCAAAGGAATAAAAAACAAAATGGATGTCAGAAGAGATTCTGAAACTTCTCTTGAATGGAGAGTAGCTAAAGCAAATGGGAGAGATGACAAGATTAAAGAGCTGAACAGAAGATTTCAAAGAGCAGGTTGAGAAGACAAAGTCAATTATTATAATGAAATGTGCAAAGACCTGGAGTTAGAAAACCAAAAGGCAAGAACATGTTCAGCTTTTCTCAAGCTGAAAGAACTAAAGAAAAAATTTAAGCCTTGAGTTGCAATATAGAAATATCTATATTGAATGATGCAGGAAACATTAAAAGAAGGTGGAAGGCTACACAGAGTCACTGTACAAAAAATAATTGGTCAATGTTCATCGATTTCAGGAGATGGCATATGATCAAGAACCAATGGTCTTGAAGGAAGAAGTCGAAGCTGCACTGAAGGAATTGACAAACAAGGCTCTAAGAATTGATGAAATACCCACTGAGATGATTCAACAAACATATGCTGCACTATAGACTCTCACTTGTCTGTGCCAAGAAAATTGGAAGACAACTACCTGGCCAACTGACTGGAAGAGATCCATATTTGTACCCATCCCAAAGGTGATCCCATAGAATGTGACAATTATTGAACAATATCATTAATATCACACACAAGTAAAATCTTTCTGAAGATAATTCAAAAATGGTTGCAGCAGTATATTGACAGAGAGCATCCAGAAATGCAAGTTGGATTCAGAAGAGGACATAGGATGAAGGATATCATTGCTGATGTCAGATGGATCTTGTCTCAAAGCAAAGAATACCCGAAAGATGTTTACTTGTGTTTTATTGACTATATAAAATCATTCAGTTGTACGGATCATAACAAATGATGAATAACATTGAGAAGAATAGGAATTACAGAATACTTAATTGTGCTCATGAGAAACCTGTACATAAACCAGGAGGCTGTTGTTTGGACTGAACAAGGGAATACTGCAATTTAAGATCAAGAAAAGAGTGTGTCAGGACTGTATCCTTTTCACCATAGTTGTTCAATCTGTATGGTGAGCAAATAATCTGGAAAACTGGACTATATGAAGAGCATAGCATCAATATTGGAGGAAGACTCATTAACAACTTGTGATATGTAGACAACACAACTTTGCTTGCCGAAAGTGAAGAGACTTTGAAGCACTTACTGATGAACATTAAAGCCTGCAGTCTGCAGCATGGGTTACATTCAAAACACAGAAAACGAAAATCCTCACAACTGGACCAGTAAGCAGCATCACTATAAACAGAGAAAAGATTGAAGTTGTCAAAGATTTCATATTGCTTGGTTCCAGAATGAACACCAATGGAAGCAGTCATCAATACATCAGATGATGTATTGAATTGGACAAATCTGCTGCAAAATGACTCTTTAAAGTGCTGAAGAAAAAGATATCTCTTTGAAGACTAAGGTGCACCTAACCCAAGCCATTTGTTTTCAATCACCTCATATTTCTGTGAAAGATGGACAATGAATAAGGAGGACTGAAGAAGAGTTAATACTTTTGAGCTGTGGTGTTGGCAAAGAATACTCCAAAGTACTGTGGACTTTCAGAAGAACTAACAAATCTCTCCTGGAAGAAGCTAAGCTGGAATGTTCCTTGGAAGCAAGAATGGCCAGACTTCCTCTGACCTACTTTGGTCATGTTGTCAGAAGTGACCATTCCCTGGAGAAGGATATCATGCTGGTAAAGTGGAGGGTCAATTGAAAAGGGAAGGACCATCAACAAGATTGATTGACACAGTGTCTGCAATGATGGGCTCAAGTATAGCAAGGGTTTTGAGGCAGCCACACGACCATGCAGTGTTTCATTCTGTTGTATATATGGTTGTTGTGAGTAGGAGAGGAGCTCTGGTGGTGTGGTGCCTAAGGTATTTGACTGCTAACCAGAAGACTGGTGGTTCAAACCCATCAGCCACTTCTCAGAAGGAAGGTTAGGAAATCTACTTCCATAGTGATACTGCCTCAGAAACCCAATGAGGGGTCATTATGCTTCGGATCCAACTCCATGGCAGTGGTTGCATTGCATTTTATGGTATGAGTAGGAGATGATTCCACAGTGTCTAACAACAATAATAATTCGCTTAAGATATATATTTTTTTCTCTCTCACTCTCAGATACTTCCATCACATCATTTGGATTTCTTCACTTTGTTTTCATTTCTTTATATTTAAACAAATAACTCCCTATTCCTCTTCTCCCCAGCCCTGTAATCTACTTTTGTCTCTGAATTTGCCCATTCTACATATTTCATGTAAGTGAGAACATACAATATTATTCATTTGCATCTGATTTCCTTCATTCAATATAATGTTTTCCAGGTTCATTTGTGCTGTAGCATCTATCAGAACTTCATTTATCTTTATAGTTGAATAACATTCTATTATATGTATATATCACATTTTGTTTATCCATTCATTTGTTGAGGGATACATAGATTTCTTCTACCTTTTTGGCTATTGTGAATAGAACTACTGTGAATATGTGTATACAAATATTTGTTTGAGTTTTTGCTTTCAATTCTTTGAGGCATATATCTAGGAGAGGAATTTCTGGGTCATATGGCAATTATATGTTCATTTTTTTTTTAAGAACACCAACTTGATTTCCACAGTGACTGTACGATTTTATATTCCCATTAGCAATGGTCCAATTCTTATACATCCTCACCAACATTTATTCATTTATTTATTTATTTTATTATTTGTTTGCTTGTTTTGTAACAGCCATCCTAATGTGTATGAAGTAATATCTCTTGTGGTTGAGTTGGGTCATTGCAAACGATTCCATTAAGCCCACAGAGCTGAAAATATTTACTATTTCTTCCTTTACAGAAGAAGAGTTTGCCAAATTCAAATCTATAATAATCCTATTTGTTTTGTCCTTTCTTCAGTTCTTTACTGTCTTTTCTCAACTTACCTACTTTTTCTAATCAATTGCATATTTTCTTAAAAAAATCATTTTATCTTCTTTTTTGGATTATTATCTATAGTTTTTTGTTTTGTTACCTTAGTGATTGTTTTAGGTATAGCATGCATATTTAAATTGGTATATGTTACCCTTGAGTTTTTATGCCACTTCTAGTATGAGGAATTTGCAATAGTATGATTCCATTTGCCTCCTGTTGACCTTAGTCTTATTGTTGACATGCAGTTTACTTATACATCCAGATTAGAAAGGAAATAAATAAACTGCCCTATTTCAAAGATGAAACAATCATCCATGTGAAAAAGAAAACTATAGAATCTAAAAAAAAAAAAAATCTAGAAATTAAACATGTTTACTGACTCAGTAAATAAAAATTTTATTTCTTTATTTTAACAATGAGAAAAAAATCAAAATTTATAACTGGTATTTAGGAAAATATTAAAACATGGAATATTTAATGAAGAATCTGGCTAAGGTATGAGGGATCTGTAAACTGAAAATGATAAACTATTCCTGCGAAAAATAAGGAAGACTTACATACATGAAGAGATATATATGTATATGGACTTAACTATTAAGCCCATAAAATTATAATAAAATGCTGATTATCCAAAATTCATCTATAGATTCAGTACGATCTCTAACAAAATTCCACCTACCTTTTTTTTAAAAGATTAATGCTCTGATTATAATCTTTTATGGAATTTCAAAGGAGATAGAAATATAAAACACCATTAAAAATGCTGAAGTTGGAGGACTTAAACTAATTTGAAAACTTGCCATAGTCATCAGGCACTATGGTATTCACTTAATGGTGGACAATAGACTGAGTGGAACAAAACACAAAATACAAAAATAGACACACAATTTAAGGCAAATGGACTTTCTAAAAGAGTGGCAGAAAAAATTTGGTTGAGAAATACAGTATTTTAAACAAATAATACTGGAACAATTGCATATCCATATACAAAAATTAAAAAAAAAGAAGAAAAAAAAAAATATATATACAAACAAAAATATTGATGTATTTATTGAACCAAATTGGAAAAAAAAATGCCCAAAATGGGTTATAAACTTTCTGGAAAAAATCATGGATGAAAATATTGGTGATGTTGGGTTATATAAAGACTTCTTAGATATAACACTAGAACCATTGTCCATAAAGGAAAAACTAATAGATAAATTATCCTTCATAATATTTATGTAATTCTATTCCTCAAGAAATTCTGTCAAGAGAATGAAAAGACAAGTCTCAGACTAGAGGAAAGTAATTTTTAATTGCATATATAATAAAGGACTTTTACCTAGAGTTTATAACAAATTCTTAAGTCAAACAAAGAATCCAATGAAGAGATAGGCAAAATATTTGACTAGAGATTTCACCAAAGAAGATAGAGACATAGCAAATAATCACATAAAAAGTTTGTCTATATCATAAGTCATCAGGAAATTAAAAATAAAATATATCAAGACACTATTTAACATCTATTAGAATGGATAAAATAAAATAAGATTTGCCAAGCTAACTGCTGGCAAGCACATATAGAAATGGGAATGTCTCATATAGCTAGTGTGTATGTAAAATATACTTGATGCAACAACAACAAAGAATGGATAAATAGGACTTCATAAGAAATTAAAATATTTGTGTGTGCATCCATGCACAATATCAAGAAAGTGAAAAGGCAATCTACAAAATGGGAAAAAAGATTATTAGATAAGTGTGATATTATTATCACAGATTAATTATAGTCATTACAAATCAGATGTGGCTAACTCATACTCCAATTTATTCAGTTGATTATACATAGCATATACTATATTTCTTATTCTTTAATTATAGTTTAACTTTGTTATTTTTTCAAAGAGTTTAATATTTGTAGTTTATTTTTAATTGGTATTTCCTCTTTCTATGCCTTACTAAAAGTTTCTCCATTGCTGGCATGTTGCTGTTGTTGTTGTTTGCCATTGAGTTGGCCCTGACTCATAGCGACCCCTCCTTGGGTTTCCGAGGCAGTATCACTATGGAAGTAGGATTGCCCAACCTTCCTTCTGAGGAGTGGCTGGTGGGTTTGAACCGCCAGCCTTCTGGTGAGCAGTCAAGTGCCTTAGGCACTATGCTACCAGAGCTCCTAATTGTCTGGCATATATACTTCTAAGTTACATTTTATCAGTATTTTCATGTACATATAGAATTATAGGGAGAATAATATTTTGGTTCCTCTCCCTATGTATGTGTTCTTAGTGTTTCCCATGCTTTCTGTCATCTTCATTTCACTTCTACCTATCTGTCCCCAAGCATACACAAAGCAACAAAATAATGGGAGATTTTCTAATCTGATTTGTCAGATACCAGGATATTCTTCAGATACTAGGAGAACAATTAATAATCTGAACATGGAATGTACAAAGTATGAATCTAGGAAAATTGGAAGTTGAAATGAAATGAAATGTATAAAGATCAATATCCTAGGCATTAGTGAACTGCAATGGAATTGTTTTGGCCATTTTGAATCAGACAATCATATGATTTACTATGCCAGAAATGAGAAATTAAGGAGGAATGGCATGACCTTCATTGTCACAAAGAATGTTTCAAGATGTATTTTGAAGTATAATGCTGTCAGTGATAGGATAATATCCAAATGCTTGCGAGGAAGACCAGTTAATACTACTATTATTCAAAATTACACACACCACTAAAGTCAAAGCTGAGGAACTTGAAGATTTTTACCAACTTCTGTAGTCTGAAATTGACTAATTATGAAATCAAGGTTCATTGATTATAAATAGTGATTGGAATGAGAAAGTTGTGAAAAAAGAAGAATCAACGGTAATTGGAAAATACGGCTTTGGTGATAGAAATGAGGCCAGAGATCTCATGATAGAATATTGCAAGACCAAAAACAGATTCACTGCTTTTTTTTTTTTTTCCCTCAACAATGTAAATAGTGGCTATATACATGGATATCGTCAGATGGAATACACAAGAATCAGATCAACTACATCTGTGGAAAGAGGCAACGGAGAAGCTGACCGTGGAACAGACCATCAATTTCTCATCTGCAAGTTCAAGTTGAAGCTGAAGGCAATTGAAACAAGTCCATTAGAGCCAAAATATGACCTTGATTATATCCCACTTGAATGTGGAGACCATCTGAAAAATAGATTTGACCCACTGTACACCTATGACTGAAATAAGACAAATTATGGGATGACATCAAGAACATCATATATGAAGAAAGCAAAAGATCATTAGACAGACAGGAAAGGAAGAAGAAACCAAAATGGATGTCAGAAAAGACTCTGAAACTTGCTCTTAAATGGAAAGTAGCTAAGCAAATGGAAGAAATGACAAAGTAAAAGAGCTGAATAGATTTCAAAGAGCAGCTTGAGAAGAAAAAGTCAATTATTACAATTAAATGTGCAAAGATTTGGAGTTAGAAAACCCAAAGGGAAGAACACACTCACCATTTCTCAAGCTGAAAGAGTTGGAAAAAAAAAATTCACGCCTCATAGTAAAATATTGAAAGATTCTATGGGCAAAATATTGAATGATGCAGGAAGCATAAAAAGAAGATGGAAGAAATACACAGAGTCATTGTGCAAAAAAGAATTGGTCAATATTCATCTATTTCAGGAGGTGGCATATGATCAAGAACCAATAGTATTGAGGAAGAAATTGAAGCTGCATTGAAAGAATTGGCAAGAAACCAGGGTCCAGGAATTGACAGAATACCCATTGAAATATTTCAACAAATAGATGCCCCTCTGGAGGCATTTACTCATCTATGCCAAGTGAATTGGCAGCCAGATACCTGGCCAGTTGACTGGAAGAGGTACATATTTGTACCCATTCCAAAGAAAAGTGATTGAACAGAATGTGGAAGTTATTGAACAATATCATTAAAATCACACATAAGTAAAATTTTGCTGAAGATAATTCAAAAACAGTTGCAGCGGTATATTTACAGAAATGCCAGCTTCACTCAGAAGAGGATGTGAAATGGAGGATATCATTGCTGATGTCAGATGGACCTTGTCTGAAAGCAAAGAATACCAGAAAGATATTTACTTATGTCTCATTGACTACGGAAAAGCATTTGACTGTGGCTCATAACAAATTACGGATAACGCTGAGAATAAAGGGAAATCCAGAACATTTAACTGTGCTGGTGAGGAACTGGTACATAGACCAGGAGGCTGTTGTTCAAACAGAACAAGGGGATACTGTATAGTTTAAAATCAGGAAGAGAGTGTGTCATGGTTGTATCCTTTCACCATACTTGTTCAATCAGTATGCTGAACAAATGATCCACAACGCTGAACGATATGAAGAGCATAGCATCGGGATTGGAGGAAGACTCATTAACAGCCTGTGATATGCAGATGACACAACCTTGCTTGCTGAAAGTGAAGATGACTTGAAACACTTACTGATAAAGATTAACGACCACAGTCTGCAATATGGGATACACCTCAGCATAAGTAAAATGAAAATCCTCACAATTGGAACAATAAGCAGCATCATGATTAATGGAGAAAAGATTGAAATTGTCAAAGATTCCATATTTCTTGGATCCACAATCAACATCTATGGAAGCAGCAGTCAAGAAATAAGACGATTTATTGCACTCGGAATACCTGCTGCAAAGACCTCTTAAAGGCACACAACTGGGCAATGCTTCATTCTGTTGTGCAAAAGGTCTTTTTATGTCAGAGTTGACTAGATAGCACCTAGCAAGAAGAAGAAGAAGGATATTTTGTGCTTTATTTTACTAGAGGATGTCTTATATATCTAGTGCAGATATCTGGAAGTCCAAATTTATGATGCTAGCTTTAGGGGAAGGCTTTTTCTTTCAGCTCTAGGGGAAAGTTCTTGTCCTTACAGCTTCTCTTTCCTGGTTCCTTGGATATCTCATGTGACTTGACATCGATTGTCTTGCATCTGTGACTCCCTCCTTTGCTTGTTTAATCTCTTTTATATCTCAAAAGATATAAATAAACTGAAATAAACTCTGCAATAGTCCTGTATTATAAAAATAAAAATGACAACCCATTCCCAAATGAAATTGATAACTACAGGCATAGAGGTTAGAATTTAAAACACGTATTTTTTGGGGTCACAATTCAGTCCATAATATTCCACCATTTGGCCACCAGAAATTCATGTCCTTGACATATGCAAAATGCATTCACACCATCGTACCAACCCAGAAATCTTAAATCAACTCCACATTCCAAATCTCATCTTCTGAATCATCCAATTTAAATACCAGTGATAATTTAGGCATATTGTATCCACAGGCAAAATTCCACTTCATCTGCGATCCTGTGAAATCTACATTACAAGTTATCTGCTCCCAGAGTGCAATGGTGGGAGAAACACAAGATGGACATTTCCATTACAAATGCGAGAAATTTGAAAGAAAGAAGGGATAACAAGCATCCAGTAAGTCCAAAACCCAGTAGTACAATTTATATTAGCTTTAAAAGTTTAAAAATAGTCCTCTCTTCTCTGAGATTATTTAGGAAATAGCCCTGTCCTCCAAACTAGGTGTTGACCATGCTCTCTGAATTTTAAATGAAGTCTCTTTGCCCTGGAAAGCTCTGCTTTCCAGGTCCACTGGGACAGTAACTCTGCACTTTGGCTTTGGGTGGCCCCATTCTCCTACTATTCCATCTGAGTAGCAACCCACTCACATGGCCCTGGCAGGCCCAATTCTTATGCCTCTTGGGCATGTCAGATACATCCACTCATCTTTGGGTAGCAGTCACATCTCCCTGCACACTTTAGTGGCAATCCCATACTCTGGAACCAAGTTGGAAAAATCTGACTCTTTGAAACCTATATGGCCCCACTCTTTAAGATCTAGGAGACAGTGGACTTGTCCTTTAAAATGGAGAAGGCCTAGCTTCTCATGTTCCTTTCAACAGTTCTACTTATTCCTGAGCTGCTCCAGGGATGGTCATTGTCTTTTCTTACAAGATAACAGATATAACTCCTCCAATCTTTTTCTTTCCTATAGAATTCCAAGAGGCAGACAGTTTTCTTCCCTTTTTCATGTCTCTGACCCATTCAGTCTACCTGCTGTGGTAGTTGGCTAGATCCTTCAGACACAGGTTTAATCTTTTTAACAAAAGATGTGTAGCCATGTTCTTAGCAATCAATCTAGAACATGCACCCTGAGTTTGTACAACAAAATTTCCAAATCTTTTTGTTTTCATTTTGCACAGTTCATTTTTAAGTACATCTCTTTTGTTTCACATTTTACTATAAGAAGCAAGGAGAATCCACACTGCACCTTCAAGGTCTTGCTTAGAAATATTCTGAGCTAAATTTCCAAGTTCATCACTTACAAGTTCTACCTTCCACCAAACATTTGAACATAATTGATACAAGTTCTTCTCCACTGCAACAATAGCCAATCACATGTTTGTCTAAAGGGTCACCAGAAGCACATTTAACATCCACATTTTGAGCAAGATTCTGTTGTGGATGCCATAGATATTTTCTAAATCAGCAAAGATTTTCTCTATAGTTCTCACTTCCTTCTCAACCCTCACCAGAATTTCCTTTGACATCTATAATTCTATCAACAGTCTCTTTAAGGTAATCTAGGTTTTTACTATTAAAACCAAAAACCAAAACCAAACTCACTGCCTTTGAGTCAAATAGTGACCTCTCCTTGGGTTTCTGAGGCAGTATCACTACAAAAGTAGATTGCCCAATCTTCCTTCCAAGGAGTGACTGGTGGGTTTGAACCACCAGCCTTCTGGTTAGCAGTCAAATGCCTTAGGCGCTATGCCACCAGAGCTCCCAACCACCAGTGTGGGGGTTAATATTTATAACACATGTTTTTTGAGGTCATAATTCAATCCATAACAGTAATGGTCCCAAACAAAACAAAACAAAAAGAAAGAAATCCCTGTAGATTCTGACTCATGTCAACCCCATATGTTTATTGATCTTTAAATATCAAAGTGTATACAAAATATCTTTGCTTTGCCCTTTTTAGTTAGAGTGATGAACACATTGAGGCAGGTTTAACCAAATGTATTCCTTACATCCTGCTGAGGACTTTGACAAGGTCTGATGCTTTAAGAGAGGTTTGATCTTTCTCTCTTTCTCTCTCTCTTTTCACTGAATTTTCATAAACTAAGGAGGCTTATTAAGCTAAATAATAGTTTACTCAATATTAACAGAGTGAGGGATTTCAAAAGCTTAAACCATATGTAGGTTAGTTCTACAGAGTCTGCTTTTGTGGTTATTGGGTACTAGCAATAAAGTGATCATTTCAGTTCCTACTTGTTTACTTTACCCTGTTTTTGTTTGGTTCCATCAAATCATTTCCGGCTAATAGTGACTCTATGTACAACAGAATATAACACTGTCTAGTCATACACCATCCTCATAATTGTTGCTATGTTTCAGCCAATTATGGCAGCTGCTGTGTCAATCCATCTTATTGAGTTTCTTCCTCTTTTTTACTGAACCTCTGTTCTACCAAACATGATGTCCTTCTCCAGGAACTGCTCCATCCTTTTAAAACACGTAAATAATCTGAGACAAAATCTCATCACATCCTTGTTTCTAAGAATAATTCTGGTTGTAATTTTCCATGACAGATTAGTTCCTTCTTCTGGAAGTCCATGAAATACTTAATATTCTTCATCAACACCATAATTCAAATGCAGTCTTACTTACTCATTGTCTAGTTTCCACTTTATAAATGAAGTTTTCACTAGCCAGTTATTTTCAGAATTAGGTTTCCTAGTCTTCCTTTCTAGTCTGTCTTAGTTTGTAAGCTCCACTGAAATATGTTTATCATAAGTTACCCTGCTGGTGTTTGAAATACCAGTGGCATAACTTCCAGCATCATAGCAACATGCAAGCCAGAACAATACAACAAATTCACAGATAAATGGTGGAAGATTTACACTATATCTCTCAAATTACTATGTTGCAAATTATGGGGTTCTATTTATTTGAAAGGAGACCTGGTGGTACAGTGGTACACTTGGCTATTTGCCATAAAGTTAGAAATTCAGCTCTACACTAATCCTATATTATTACCAGCCACTCTACAGAGAAAGATATGACAGTCTAATTTGTAAATATTTACAGCTTTGGTAAGTCTATGGGCAGTTCTACTCTGTCCTATAGAATCACTATGAGTCAGAAGAAGGAAAATTTATATGAGAGCTTGTTGTTATTGTTGTTAGGTGCTGTCTAGTCAGACTTGACTCATAGCTACTCCTCCTTGTGTTTCTGAGGCAGTAGTACTACAGAAGTAGATTGCCCCATTTCCTTCCTAGGAGTGGCTGGTGGGTTTGAACCACCAGTCTTCTGGTTAGCGGTCAAGTGCCTTAGGCACTAAACTACCAGAGCTCCCACATGAAAATGAAATCTTATAATATAAAGATGATTTTATTCCTTCCATGAAAATCAAGCTTGAGTGGTCATCTTAAATTTTCTTTAAATATCTTCAAGATAGAATAAATAATAATAATAATAATAAAACCCTGCAGCGGAGTCAGATCCAACCCATAGCAACCTCTCCTTGGGTTTCCAAGACAGTACCACTACGGAAGTAGATTGCCCAACCTTCCTTCTGAATACAAAGTATACTTACATGAACATTTAAGAATAAATGTAAATCTATTGCTCTGTATATATCAATGATATTATCTTAGGAAAAACTGAATGAAAAATTAAGGACTGGGCTTATTTTTTATTGAGCATAATATTTACGTGACCAAGATAAGCACATTATATATATATATATATAATGAGAGGGGGCTTAAGGCAGAGGTGGGAATGGTGTGACAATGTGGGATTGAAAATATTTATATCTAATGACATAATTGGTAGTGATTATTAAACTTTATTCTAGAAATCAGGTAATTGGTAAAACTACCATACTGTAGCTTGCACAGCAGGAATAATCAGGTGATAGGACTGGTATAGATTAATTTGCACAGAAGAGTCTCCAAACTCTATTTGGAGAGGACACAGGAAATAGGAAGGACAGTGCTGGATAGGACCTACACATACTCAAAATAAGAATATGTATGTATATACGTGTGTGTGTGTATGTATAAGCATATGTATATGCTTGGCATATATAGAGGAGGAGGCTTTAAATATCAATGTTTTCCTCTTCCCCTATAAGTAACATTTGACTTAAGCCAGAGCTAATATTGTCAAATGAGCAAACATTCACAGATAAATGCCTCACATCTGGCAAAGGGAAGTTAGCTGACATTTACTTGGTACAAAGGAGCAGGGATTAAATCAGGCAGAATCTCATAGGATCTAATATTGGTGCCTTTTCTCTCAAGTTTTTAGTTGCTTTGTAGAAAAGCAACAAAATTCATTACCAACTAGGTGACGAAAACTGGAAATCACATACATTTTATCTTTTTAATTTATTTTTACAACAAATAAATAGATACATATTATAGTGAAAAAATAAAAAGCATAGACATCAATTGTAAATAATCTGTAATATGTAAGAATGTATAAATAAAAAATAAAAACAGCTAATAAATCATTAATTAAAGAAAAACACTCTTAAAATTATTATTCTTTTCCTCTAAAGTACCTTATGTATGAATAGATAGATGATAGATACATGGAAGAGGGAAAAAATAGAGGCAGATAGATATAATTAGGTGTATTTATGTCATTTTTTATAAAACTGAAATCAAATAATATAAATTCTTTGTAATGTGCATTTTAATAGAAAATATGTCATGAGTATTTTCTAATGTCATTTCATACTTTCATAAAAACATTTTTAATTGTTGCATAGTATTCCATCAAATTTGGTTTATCTGATAAAAATAAGGAACTATTAAAAGATGCAAGTAAAGATTTACAAGTGTATTTTATGTATTTAGGAAAGTAACTCTGATTATACTTTAGGGAATAGAATGTTCCTTAAGAATGCATAATTAATGACATTATAAGCCTGAAAGTAATGTCTTCACCAGACAATTTCCTTATAACAAGATGTGTATTCTCTTCAAGAGAGCTCTGGTGGCACAATGATTAAGTGACTATCTCCTAACTGAAAAGTTGGAGGTTCAAACTCACCAACTGCTTCATGATAGCAATATATAGCAGTTTGTTTCAATAGCATGTTTTATAGCATAAAAGACTTTGGGAAGTTTTGCAGCTCTTGTGGGTAACTTTCAACCTGCACAGCATGTAAAAGCCACTATCACCTCAAGGGTTGGACAAAAAATGGGAAGATACAGCATTATGATTTGTCTGAGCACTTCAGTGTGATTTCCTTGCAGATTTGGGACCAAATAGAGGATTGAGCCATAGAATAGAGGCAGATTCTTCTACTTAGATACCACAGGAAATAGAAGAGAAGAATAAATATTTTGGTTTAAGGAAATCCTTTCATATCTTTAGATAATTCACCAGTCCTTCTCATTGGATAAGCATACCAAGAAACCAGAGGATATATGATATATGATGCGTTGCAGAGAAGTCCTGGAAATTTGTAAACAATGTATTTTAAAAGTAAACGTGCATTTGTCCAACATAATACCACAACATAAATAGGTATTTTTCCAAGATTGGCATCTGAGCTGTTTCCAAAATGCATTTTAATGAAAAAGAGACAGCACCACTATGTCTTCAATGGCACATGGAAAAAGTTATCTCCAGTATATGTGCTTAGAATAGAAATGGCACAGGTTCAAAATCACAAAACAATGTAATATACTAAGAGTTATTGTTTTTTATATGTGTCATCAGTCAACTCTAACTCATGGTAGCCCTACAAGACAGAGTAGAACTGCCTCGTATGGTTTCCAAAACTATAATCTTTATGGATCTCTCCCATTCAGTTGGCCTGGTAGCTGTCTTCCAAATTTCTTGGCACAAACAAGTGAACACTTCTACCATTGCTTCCATTTGTTGAAACATTTCAATAGATATTCTGTCAACTCCCAGAGACTTGTTTGTTTTTTGTTGTCATTTTTTTTTTTATGTTTTGTTTTGTTTTGCCAATTCCTTTACGTGTGTGTGAAAGCTGGAAAATTAAAAAGGAAGTTGATAGAAAAATGGGTGCATTTGAACTGTACTATTGGTGAAGAATATTGAATGTACTATGGACTGAAACAAGAATGAACAAATATGTCTTGGAGTAAGTACAGTTGGAATGCTCCTTAAAAGGTAGGATGGCCAGACTTTTTCTCATGTATTTTGGTCATGTTGTCAGACAGAACTGGCTTTGGAGAAGGATGGCATGCTTGGCAAAGTACAGGATCAGCAAAAAAGGGGAAGACCCTCAATGAGATGGGTTGACAGTGACTACAGCAATGGGCTCAAACATAGCAATGACTGTGAGGATGGCACAAGATCCGGCAGTGTTTGTTTTGTTGTGTAGTACATGAGATCGTTATGAGTTAAAATTGACTCAATGGCACCTAACAAAAGCAATCTTTGTGGAAACTGTTTGTGACATCTTCTCTTCCATGAAGTGGCTGGTGGACTGGAACTGCCTAACTTTTGGTTAGTAGCCAAGCGCTTAACTCTGTGTCACCAGGGTTACTTCAACCCCATTTGAGCATGATATATTTTATTTTACATATATTGTTGTACTTAATTTTCTACTTTTCACTGAGGAGTTTTTGTTTCACTGATTTATTGCCAATTATTAAATCCTTACATAATTTCAGTTGGTGTAACTAAGCTTAAACTCAGTGCCACCAGTGCCCCTTGTAAACCCCCTTGTAAACCCCTTGTAAACCAAGTTTTTTTTTTTTTTTTTTTTTTTTTTCCAAAATTGGAAAACTCAGGTTCATGTGTGAGAAGAAAAGTGTTTGTACACCTTCTTGCAGTTGAGGAAGTTTGACATTTGGGAGACTAAGCTGTTTCCTTAATCATTCATACAGATTGTAAAACTTCCCAGATAAAGGTAAATTAGAGATTAAAAAGATGATAAAGCAGATGCCAGTGTCTGCAATAGGAGATGATTAAGTTGCTGGTAGGTGCCAGAAATGAGGAAGAGCAGAGAATAGCAGAAGGTTTAAAGGAGTTAGAGGTATTGTATGCTTGTCCAAGAGTAGTGGACTAGAAGAGATGTTTGTAAAATAAAAAAGATACACTCTCTGAATGACAATGAGATGTTCTCTTTGCTGAGGTATAGGGTATAGATGACATTTAAATTGTGTTTTGAAATGAGGTTTGTGATAGTTAGCTTCAATTATATTTATAGATGGTTTGAATTTATCCTAAACAAATGTCTTATAGTGCAACATGGGTTCTTGAACTGTTCAATTTAAATCATCATTTAGGCTGCTTCAACTGAAAAAAAAATCAAATTGGATACAAGGATGATACAGTTTAACATTCTTTCATTTCTTCCATTCACTTAAGAACTAATCAAGGAAAGAAATTCTTACATCACAAATGCTTTCCTTAAAATTGTAGATTAATAATTATTCCCATATCTTCTTTGATTTAGTATTATAGGTCAGAATTTTAAAGGAAGCCCTGCTTTTTCTTTCTTTATGGATAACATTTGATTTCTCTTTTTATTTTTTCAAGCTTTCTGACTAGATTTTTATAGAACTCTTTCTAGATTCCTGATATTTAAAGAAGGTCACCATAATTTGTGTAAGCGTCAGTCTACTTGTATTAATCTTCCCTGGAACCCTGTTGAACTCTTTCAATCTGCAGACATGTGACATTCTTTGACTTTTTTTTTCTATTGTATTTTTTACTATAGTTTGCTCTCCATTGTACTCTGAGGTCTCTCTGGGGAGCACCAATTATTGCTAGGATTGATTCTGTTCTTGGTGCTCTATCCATACCCCCTGTGCTTGTTATTGTCATCTCTTTGCCCCTTTCCTCCCTATTATGAAATATGTGTCCTCTGCATGATTTCCTTTCCCTAAAATGTAAGGACCTTTTCCCACTTGCTACTGTATTTAGTTTAAGTATTTCCTTATCGCAGTCATCTCCCTTTCATTTGAATCTCACTCTCAGCCAGAACTTCTGCCATATGTCTTTTGTCTTATCATATCATATTTCAACTCTTGTTACAGAGGATCCAAGTTATATTGAACTATGTTGAAAACACAGACAGATATAATCTATTTTTTTTTCTTACAGCAAGATTTTATTCAAAGCCTCTTTTTTTTTTTTTTTTTTTTTTATTCTTCAATAGTGTAATCATCTTTTGTTGTGACCATGGAATCCTTTCATGGACTACACATAGAGCTTTTCCTTCTTACCTGTTTAGTAATCTTTGTAAGCAGAAAGATCTGTTCATCTTACCAAGTTTAAAAGTTCTCCTGGTTCTTCTCCTTCTCTAGTAGATTATGATTCGATTCATAGGTGTAGTGACATAGAGCACTATTTCAAATGCTCACCACACACCAGTTCATGGAACTTTTACATTTGTCATTCTGAATACCTGGGGTAGAATTGCTACCCTGATTTTTATCTGGCTTTAGTAGAGTGAGTTTCCAAGATATGGATCTATAAGAAATTAACAGAAAACAGACTAAATCTGAGTTAAACAAAAATACCAACTATGAGATAACTGTTTATGGGTTATTATTCCTCCCCCTACTTTATAATTTCTTTTATTTTTTTCTGATAGTAGAATTCCATTTACATTGATCATTCTATTTCTGACAACAGAATCAAGAAATCAGAACTATAAATCCACTAACATAGGAGCAGAATATTTGGAATTGTAACAAAGATAGCTCAGAACATCTTTTTTTAAGATTTGAACAATTATTCATTTTCTCTAGGATGAACATCAGGGAATCATCACAGAGCAAAAAACTGGAACATGAGAATTTATAATTTTTATCATTTAAAAGAATATAAGAGCACCAGTAGCAAAATTCAACATGACAGAAAAGAACAAATACTGGTGAAGTTGTGGAGAGATTAGGACTCTCATACACTGCTGGTGGGACTGTAAAATGGTACAACCATTGTGGAAAGCAGTATGATTATTCCTTCAAAAGTTGGAATTAGAAATACCATTTG
>NW_006921597.1:24906854-24948273 GCF_000298275.1 Orycteropus afer afer | reverse complement strand
GATGGACACTGGGAAGAGGTAAATATGGGGAGGAAGTGAGAGGGGAGCTGTTGCATTGTGGTAAACTGTGGTCAATGACATGAGACAAAGTATACGTGAACTGCTGTATGGAAAGTGAATTTGCTCTGTAAATCTTCACCCAAATCACAATAAAAATAAATAAATAAATAGATAGATAGATAGATGGATAAAGAGATAGATAGATAGATAGATAAATAAATAAGAATATCAGAGGCAGAAGACCAAGAGTTCCTGAGATGTGCAGGAGCTCAATCATATGACATGCACGGAGCTGCTCTGCAATCATCAGGGTGCAGGTGAGATCCTCCCTCTAGAACATTAGATAGCTACAACAGTTCCAGGAATTACATGTAGAAACACTTTATTCCACATTGAGGAAAGGGGCATTTCGTCTTATGACTATCTCTTTATTATGTAGGAAAACAATTTTCAAAGCTCTCCGGCAGGATTTCTTAAATTTCTATTGGCCAAATTCAGGTCTCATTTCAAGCAAAATGATGAGGAACACTAAGAAAGTGAGTATTCAACATTTTCTTAAATTTCCATTGGCCAAGCTCAGGTCTCATTTCATGCAAAACGATGAGGAACTCTAAGAAAGTGAGTATTTAACACTTTGAGCTTCTGATTTTAAAAGTAGTCTCTACTAACAAGGAAGAGTTAACAAATTAAGATCATGTCATAAAGAATGAAGTATGAATATATATTTTCCTGGGTTCGAGAAAAAAAGTGTTCAGTTGTATCAACTTCTTGTTATCCTCCAAAATTATCTGCAATATAGTCAACAGTTTTTCAAAACTTCCAAAAGAAGACACTTGGAATTGATTTATTTCAATGGGTTTAAAAGATGAGGTATAGGTTTTTACCTACTGCTTTGGCAAATAGGCGAGCTAACCTATTCTCCTTGAATTATACTTTGAACATTATTTATGTTAATAAATAAAGAACATGCCAAGGAATGCTGAACCTTTCCAAATAACTTACTCCTTAAGATTTTTAAAACAAATTTCTATGCCCAGATTGACACAAGACCTAGAATGGGAGAAGAGAAAATGGTACCATAATTTCAAGTGATTTATTTGCTAATTTTACTAAAGAGTATTTCTATTCCTTTGTTTTTGTTGCCCTTAAGTTGGCTCTGACTCATGGTGACACCACACATAACAGCAATATGACTTCCTTAAATCTGTCCAATATACTTTAAGTCAAGTATTATTAATTACCTAATTTTTTCTATTGCATTTGGGCAACACTTTTTCCTATTTTCAGCAGTTGTCAGATTTTATTCTCTTAATTGGATATTACCTTAGTTATTCCAATAAGATCTAAGAAGGAAAATAGGTAATACTGCTCATTTGTTATGTTTTTAATAGCTCATCTTATTAGTTAAATTTGTGGAAAATATTTTTCCTTCAGAGAGAAAAAGAGATAGAGTTTCGTTCAATAAAAGTTGTTGCTGACACAATTGAAATCAATGTAAATCAATTATATTCTGAATTCTCTATGTAGATAATTTGTTATTATTGTTCAATGTCAGATAAGTCATTTAGTAAATACAAATTAACCTTAGAATTTACTAAGGCATAGAATAATTTCACAGCAGACGATACAAAATGCACTCTATAATCAAGAGCTTTTTGGAATATTTTATACCTTTTCTTTCTCTAAGTGAGAGCTTAAGACAAAAATAATCAATTAAAACATCTACCAAATTTTTTCCTCTCCATTTCAAGAATGCACACCCTCATTGGTCAGAGTTATTTTTCTTAAGTCATTTCCAGAGAATAATATCACACTAAATCATTCCTTTCATCACAAGACCTATGTATGTAACTGACTAGAACACAGAATACTTAGATAAAAGAGAACAGGGAGCTACAAGTAAAATGATTGCTGAACAAACATAAGCATACATACATAAAGTAAGAGAGATCTCTGGAAAAATTATTAATAAGAAGTGCATGTATGAAATCTTATTTTGTTTTTAAATCATATCAGTGGAAATACATCTCCTGTATTTGATAAATAAATTGAAAAAAGACTTGCAACTCATTGTCAATGAAAGCAAATGTTGGTATATGGGCGGATAGATGGATGGACAGGGTGAACGATTAGGTATATCTATACAGGGGGTAGTGTGCCCCTGACCACGTATAGTTGGCAGACAATGTTTCTACAAGTGTATTGGTATGTTCTGTAAGAATTCTCAGGTATATAGTAGACCTGACAAGGAACAAGATTGTAGTCACTTTTTGGCCACAGCCAGCTACCTAAGGGAGCAAGTAGTTGTACCTATGGTCTCAGGACCATAGTTGCAGGAGACATCAAGCTCAATTGTCATAATACACTACACAAAAACATTGTTCCACCTCCTACTATGGCAAGTACTGACTGCAAGCAGCCATGTAGATGGAACGATGGGTCTTTCCTTTTTCAGAGCAAAGAAGAATGAAGAAAATCAAAGATGCATGGAAACAATTAGTCCAAGTGACTGCCACAGCATGAGATCCTCAGCCTATATAACTATGAGATCAGAAGCACTAGATGGGGTCTGGAAAGACAGGTGTATGAGCTGAACAATTACATCAGTAGATACACTTCTTGATGAGAAAAATCATGGTTGAATAGAAGGGCTGAGGACGCACAGGGAGACAGTTCAGGGGGCAGAAGTGCATGGGAGGGACAGATACAGAGAAAAGGTAACTATGGGGAAGAAGTGGGAGAGGAGCTGTTGCATTGTGGGAAATTGCAGTCAATGTTATGAGACAAAGTGTATGTGAGGTGTTGTACGGAAAGTGAATTTGCTCTATAAACATTCACCCAAAGCAGAATAAAAATTAAAAAAAAAAAAAAAAAAAAAAAAGACTTGCAACACAAAGCAAACCATGAGGATATAAAGACTGAATATAAACACTAAATGTGTTTTCCAAATTATCATAAAGGTTGTTAGGCTATAGCACAAGAAAGATTATGGAAATAAGTGCAGGCATTATGAAGAGAACATTGTAAGTATTTAGTGAACCTTAAATTATGCATATTCTAAAAGCTAAGAAATTCATGCCTTGGTAGTTACATATTCCAGCAAAATTCGATTGGAGTACATACACGAAGAGCTATGAAGATATTCATGACTCTCTGTGTGCTTGTTTATATTGTAATATCAAGAATGGACAACATAACACTTCAGCAATAAACACAAACAAATTGAAATGCACTGCTGCCAAGTTGGATCTGACTCATAGCGACCCTTCCTTTGGTTCCCAAGGTGATATCACTATGGAAATAGATTGTCCAACCTTCTTTCCAAGGAGTGACTGTTGAGTTTGAACCATCAGCTTTCTGGTTAGCAATCAAATGCCTTAGGCACTACACCACGAGAGCTCCTATTCAGCAATAAACAGATTGATAAATAAATTGAAATAAATAAATATCATAGGATAATTTACAAAAGTTTAAATATACTAATCTATGTAGAGAAACATGAATCTCAGTATGGATTTCAAAGGTCAATATTAAGAGAAAAATTTAAAAAATTACAGTAACACTAATGTAATTTTATAAATAGGAAAGCATGATGAACATTATTTTGAATATATGCATATTTATATACATATAAATAATTTCAAGACATACATTATGTACCTGGGAGTTGTAGTTATAAATAGGGTAAGGAAATGAGGTAAAGAATAAGAGATGAACAAGAAAATGAAGCAAATCTTAAAGGAATATGTTTGGGAAAATGTGATTTTCAATGTCCTGAAGAATTTAATCCATTTAATTCTGGGAATCTGAGATCAAATGTAGAAAAAAAAAGATGAATACAATAATATCAGATCAAATATTGAAAGTGTTAAATTAGGTTGTTTTTTTCAGTCACTTCTTATTGAATAATAAACTCAAAACTAATATAAGAACTTCATAGTATATGTTTTAGACAATAAATAAAATACCAAAGCTGACAGACTCAATGCCATCAAGTTGATTCCAACTCATGGCATCCCAACATGTTATAGTGTAAAACTATGCTGGATAAGTTTCTTCTTCTTTTTTTTTTTTTTTTTTTTGGCTTTAATCTTTACAGAAGCAAATAGGTTTCTTCAGTGAATACTTGAGAAATACTGAGTGTCTTCTTCCCTTTTGGTGTTCTAACTCCAGGTCTTTGAACATTTTATTACATATAATACTTTACTTTGTCTTCTCAAGTTGTTTTTGAAATCTCTTCAGAACGTTTATGTAAACATTTCTTCCATTTGCTTTAGCTACTCTATATTAAAGAGCAAGTTATAGAGTCTCTGATGACATCCAGTTTTGTTTTTTTCTTTTTTCTTCTCTTTTTAATGACCTCTGGTTTATCCATGTACTATGTGATCCCACAACTCATCAGATGTTCATTCATCAGTAGTCAATGCCACAAATATACTTTTGAGATGATCTAAACTCATTTGGAGCATGTTCGCGGTTATACTCTGGCTCTCCTGGAATTGTTTTCATTTTCTTCAGCTTCAGCTTGACCTTTCATATGAGCTGTCATATTGTCTCATTATGCATATGTAGTTTATTTGATTCATTTGTATTCCATTGGGCAAGTCCACATGCATTGTCACAGTTCAAGTTGCTGAAAAAAAAAAGATATTTGAAATGAATAAATTGTTGGTCTTGCAAAATTCTATTGTGTGATCTCTGGTATCATTGGTATCTCTAAGGTCATGTTTTCCAACTAGTTATCCTTTTTCTTTGAGTCCAAACTTACATTTCAATCAGTAGTAAAATAATTATCAATGCATCTTAATTTCATTTTTGATCAATTTCAGACTGCAGAAGTTGACACAATCTTTAAGTTCTTTATCTTGACATTAACAAATGATGCCTACATTTGAATAATTACATTAACTGAATCACTATATAAAACAAACTCTGACCATATGGGTCCTTGGTTAATGCAAGTATTTTGAACTTGGCTACTAATTGGAAATTCCAGAAGCAAAAATTATCAAACAATATAATTAATATAATAGACAAGTAAAACTTTGCTAAAGAGAATTCAAAAGCAGTTGCAGCAGTATATTGAGAAGGAACTTCCAGAAATCCAAGCTGGATTCAGAAGAGAATGTGGGATTACTGATCTCATTGCTGATGTCAGATGGATCTTGAGTGAAAGCAAAGAATAGCATAAAGATGTTTAGGTTTGTTTTATTGATTATGCAAAGGCATTTAGATGTGTGGATCAAAACAAATTATGGATAACATTGCAAAACACAGAAATTTTAGAGCACTTACTTGTGCTCATGAGGAACATGTACACAGACGAAGAGGCAGTTGTTTGAACAGAACAAGGGAGACTGCATGAAAATCAGAAAAGGTGTGCATTAGGGTTGGATTCTTTCACCACAACCATTCAATCTGAGAAGCAAATAATCTGAAAAGCTGGACTGTATGAACCAAAGAAAACATGAAGCACTTAGTGATGAAGATCAAAGACTACAATCTTCAGTATGAATTACACCTCAACATAAAGAAAACAAAAACTATCACAACTATATCAATAAGCAACATCATGATCCATGCAGAAAACGCTGAAGTTATCAAGGATTCATTTTACTTAGATCCACAATGAACACTTATAGAAGCAGCTGTCAAGAAATCAAGTGATGTATTTTACTGGGCCAATCTGCTACAATAAACCTCTTTAAAGTGTTAAAGATCAAATAAGTCACTTTGAAGACTTAGATGTGGTGACCCAAACCAAAGTATTTTCAATCATGTCATATAATGTGAAAGCTGTACAATAAATAAGGAAGACTGAATAAGAGTTGATGCGTATGAATTATGGTCTTGGCAAAGAAAATTGAAAATACTATGGACTGCCAAAAGAGTGAGAATATCTGTCTGGGAGGAAGTACAGTGAGCACCCTCCTCAGAAGTGAGAATGAAGACTTCGTCCCACTCACTTTGGACACATTATCAGGATAAGCCATTACCTGGAGAAGGACATCAAAGTAGGTAAATTAAAGGGTCAGGGAAAAAAGGGAAAACTCTAAAAAAGATGGATTGACATAGTTGACAATGGGCTCGAAGATGTCAATGACTGTGAAAATGTCACAGGACTGGGCAGTGTTTCATTGTACATTGGGTGAAAACGAATGGGAGCTGACTTACTAGCTCTTACAATAGCAGCAACAACAAATTAATTGTAGAGTAAATTTTTGTGGCACATAATGCCATATGCGTGTGTGTGTGTGTGTGTGTGTGTATCCATACAAACACACATTCACCTCCACTGAAAAGCTGCTTTGCTATGACTTCCATTTCTCTCTAATCAAAGGTCAAGTTTCATTGTTTAGTACTATCTGAAAACTTGTAAGTATTTGCCACACTGAAAATTTTCTCCTTATGATTTGCTTTCTTTCCTTAATTTTTTTTTTTTTTCTCCCATCATTATTACTACTTCTCCAATTGCTCCCTTTCACTCTCTTTTCCTGGGTTTTTCTACTTCTTCAGTCCTCTAAATGTTAAGGTTCTTTTGTTCACCTTTCACCCCATAGCATTTTTCTTTGGGACCTCCAGCTCAAACTTCTTCATGTCTACTAGAATATCTCAAAAGACCTTCAAAATCATCATTTCAAAATTTGCACACAGGATATTTGCTTTTCCTAATCTGTCCTCTTATAACATTCACTATCTTACTGAGCATCCTTATTGACTAAAAGTTCCTTTATCACTTCTTCCCCATATCCAGTTCATTGAATAACAATATTACGTATTCTAATTATTCTGGGGGTCTCTTTTTTTTTTTTTTTTTTTCAATTTCCACTGTAACAATCTTTTCTGGACCACTTCCATATCTTTATGACTGACTTTGTTACTTCCACTCTTGATCCCTCCAAACCTATTTTCAACATAAAAACCAGAATGATCATGCAAATATTAGAAACTCTTCATTCTCCTCACCTGTTTGAAATTCTTTTTTGTTGTTAAGTGCTCCAACTCATAGCGAACCTATGTTACAACAGAATGCAACCCTCCCCAGTCCTATACCATCCTCACAATCCTTGCAATGCTTGAGCTTATCATTGCAGTCATTGTGTTAATCCATCTCATTGAACATCTTCTCCTTTTTCCCTCGCCTTCTACTTTACCAAGTATGGTATCCTTCTCTAGGGATTTCTCCCTTATAACAACACGACAAATGCAGGGGAAATAAAATCCGGTCATCCTTGCTTCTAAAGAGAAATCTGGCTACACTTCTTCCAGGAGAGATTTATTCATTCTTTTGGCCAATGCACTACCTTCAAGTGGATTCCAACTCATAGCAACCCCTCTTTGGGTTTTCAATGCTATAAATCTTTACAGAAATAGATTGCCTCATCACCGGAGCTCCTTATTCTTGTAGTCAAACTCACTGTCAACGAGTCAGATCTGCCTCAAAGTGACCCCTCCTTGGGTTTCCAAGGCAGTATAACTACAGAAGTAGATTGTCCGACTTTTCTTCCAATAAGTAGCTGGTGAGTTTGAACCTCCAGCCTTCTGATTAGCAGTCAAATGCCTCAGACACTAGGCCACCAGATCTCCTTATTCTTCTGCCAGTATATGGTAATTTCTGTGTTCTTTGACAACACCACAATTCAAAGGCATCAACTCTTCTTCAGTCTTCTTTATTCATTTTCCAGATTTCACATGCATGTGAGGGGATTGAAAATAATATGGCTTGTTTAGGAAGGTTGGACAACCTACTTCCACAGTGAAACTGCCTCAGAACCCCAAGGAGATTCTCGCTGTGAGTTGGATCTGACTCATTGGCAGTGTGTTTGTTTGTTTGTTTGTTTGTTTTTGGTTAGTCTCCAATGTGACATCTTTGCTTCTTAACACTTTAAAGAAGACTTCTGCAGCATATTTGCCCAGTGCAATGCAATGAAATGTCTGATTTCTTGACTTCTGTTTTCATAGGTGTTGATTGTGGATCCAAATAAAATGAAATCCCTGACAACATCAATCTTTTCTTCACTTATTATGATGTTACTTATTGGTCCAGTTGTAAGGATTTTTGTTTTCTTTATGTTGAGGTATAATCCATAATGAAGACTGTAATCTTTGAACTTTATCAATAAATGCTTTAAATTCCCTTCACTTTCAGCAAGTAAGGTTGTGTCATCTGCATATTACAGGTTGTTAATGACTGTTCCTCCAATCCTGATGCTTCATTCTTCTTCATATAGTCCCCTTTTTGGATTATTTGCTCAGTGTGCAGATTGAATAAGTATGGTGAAAGGATATAACCCTAAGGCACACTTTTCCTCTTAAAGCATTCAGTTTCCTCTTCCATTCAAACAACAGCTTCTTAGTCTGTGTACAGGTTCCTCATGTGCACAATTAAGTGTTCTAGAATTCCCGTGTTTTGCAATGTGATCCATAATTTGTTATGATGCACATAGTCAAATGCCTTCACATAGTAAATGAAACACAAGTAAACATCTTTCTGATATTCTGTGCTTTCAGCTAAGATCCATTGAACATCAGCAATGATATCCCTCATCCCATCTTCTTCTGAATCCAGCTTGAATTTCTGTCACTAAACAACTGTAACTATTTTTGAATTATCTTTAGCAGAATTTTACTTGCATTTGATATTGTAAGATAATGTCCCTTTAGTAATTCCCTATTTGTTCATACCACAAAGAACAAGTCTCTTAATAGGGCCTATGAGTCCATGCATCATCTCTCCTTTTCCTTCCTCTTCTACTTCCTCTAATTAACATCTTATGCAAGCCAGTTAGGATTGACACATAAACTGTTAAGCCCATGCTCCAACTTTGGTCCAGCCAATCAATCTCAGCCATGAAGAACATGAATCAATTATGTTCTGAGCTCATAATTTACTAAGAGAAGATAAATGTTTAAAAATTATATTCAAACTTCCGATTTTAAAAGGTTGGCACTTAACTCAAATGTTTTCAAAACACTATATAAACTAGACAAATGATGTCTGTGACTGAATTAGACTCACTGTTTCAGATAAGGTAGCAACCTCTGCTCCTGATTCCTTAGATTTGTACATGTAAAGTTAAAAGTGTCAGTGTCACATGGGGAAAATTTGTAAACCAAATATTTTACATATATTTTTCAGTAGTTTTCATCATGATAATTAATGGGTATTCAAAAATTTATAATAAATGCACAATATTTGTCCTTTTGTAATTGGCCTATTTCACTCAGAATGTCTTTAGGCTCCATCCATTTTTGTATAAAAACTTCTCCTACTGGTTGAGTAGTATCCATTGTATGTAAGTACCATATAACCTCTGAAGTCTTCTTAAAATCAAACAAAAGATTAACTAAATAATGAAAAAAAGGTCCATCTTGAGCATCAGACTCTTAAGAATAGCCAATCAACAAAGGACAACTGATAAGACTAAGCTCTGATTTGTGAGCAGAAACCATTCAGGCAAGAAGGCAATGGGATGGTAAATATAAAACTCTGAAAGAGAAAAATTTCCATCCAACAATTATATACACAGCAAAATTGTCCCTCAAATGTGATGTGAAATTAGGAGATTTCCAAAAAAGCAGAAACTAAGGGAATTTGTTAAACTAGACTAACCTTACAAGAGATGCTAAAGGGAGTCCTTTGAACAAAGAACCACAAGTAGGAAACAACAACCAACCATTAATACACAAGATGGCATAACCCAGAAACCACAGCTGTGGACGTAGTCAAAGTAAAATAAGCTTACAAGATTATAAACAGGGAACCAGAGACATCAATTGGCAAATGAGGACAACTACAAACCAAAAAGAGGGAAAATACTGTGTAATTACAGAACTTCTAAATGGTGAGGAAGTCAAGAGAGTTGCAAGATAGAATGGACTGTTCTAAACTCAGGGAGAAAATTATAAATCACAGGGTACCTCAAAGAAAAATGATAAACCTTCACAGCACAATAAAAAAGAGGACAAGCACAAATATTCAGCAAATACTCAACAACAGCAAAAAAGGAAATGAGAACATGATTCAAAAACAGAATGAGCTCAGTGCAGAAAATAACATGTTGTTGCTGTTGTTATGTGCCGTCGAGTCGGCCCCGACTCATAGCGACCCCTCCTTGGGTTTCCAAGGCAGTATCACTACAGAAGTAGGATTGCCCAACCTTCCTTCCAGGGAGTGGCTGGTGGGTTTGAACTGCCAGCCTTCTGGTTAGCAGTCAAGTGCTTTAGCCACTATGCTACCAGAGCTCCTTAGAACAAATAAAACAGAGACACCATGAAAAAGCGCATAACAAAATGACAGCAACCAATGCATACTTGCTGATAATTACACTGAGTGTTAATGGATTAAATGCACCACTCAAGAGACAGAGAGTTGCAGAATGGATAGGAAAACAAAACCCATCAATATGATGTCTACAAGAGACACACCTTAGAGACAAACACAAAAATAGACTAAAAATCAAAGGTTGGAAAAAGATATATCAAGCAAATGGCAACTGTGAAAGAGAAGAAGTGGCGATATTAATTTCTGATCAAATTGATTTGAAAACAAAAGCCACCATATGAAACAAGGAAGGACGTTATATAATGATTAAAAGATCAATTGAACAAGAAAATGTAACCATAATAAATATCTATGAACCCAAAGAAAGAGCCCCAAAATACATAAATCAGACTTTACGAGTTGAAAAGCCAAATAGATGACTCCACAGTCATAGTTGTTGTTATGTGCCATAGAGTCGGACCCGACTCATAGCGACCCCTCTTTGGGTTTCTGAGGAGGTATCACTACGAAAGTAGATTGCCGCATCTTCCTTCCGAGGAGTGGCTGGTTTGAACTGCCAGCCTTCTTGTTTGCAGTCAAATGCCTTAGGCTCTACGCTACCAGACCTCCTACAATCATAGTAGGAGACTTTAATACACCATTTTCAATGAAAGATAGAAAAACTGGAAAGAAACACAACAAAAATGCAGAAGAACTAAACAATACAATCCACCAACTTGACCTTATAGACATCTACAGAGCACTTCACCCGACAATAGCACAATATACATTCTTTTCCAGTGCACATGGAACATTTTCCATGATATGTTGGACCGTAAAGCAAGCCTTCATAAATTTAAAAGCACTGAAATACTACAAAGCCTCTGCTCAGATCATAATTCTATCAAATTAGAAATCAACAATAGGAAGATCAATGGAAAAAGAGTAAACACATGGAAAGTGAACAATATCCTCCTTAAGAAAGACTAGGTAAGAGAAGAAATAAAAATAAAAATTCAAAAATTTCTTGAATCAAATGAGAATAAAAACACAACATACCAAAACCTTTGGGACACAGGAAAAACAGTGATTAAAAAAAAAAATAATGGCCTATATGGAATCAAAGTGACAACAGTAATTCAAAATATTAGATAGAAACCATAAGGGGCAGGGTGTTCATCTTAATGAGAGACAAACAACTCAGAAAAAGAGGGTGAGAATAGTTGCACAACTCAAAGCATTAAATTCAATGTCAGTAAGTAGCACATGTGGAAACTTCTGAATTGGTATATGTTTTGATGTGTGTATCCTCAACAAAAATATCAAAACAGGAGGATGTTTTAAAATAGTGGAATATGTAGATACACTATCCAGATCCTTTACAATAACAACTCAAATAAGTGAGGGAAACAGCTACAGATGACAATCCTGGATCACAGAGCTTCAAAGGAAAGGATAAAGATGTAGGTCAAATACTGATAAGAAGAAGAAACTGAAAGAAAACAGTGAACAAGGAGCAGTAAACTGCCAAATGGTCCAGCATGGTCATTTTGAACTATTGCAAGCAGCATTCTGCTTGAAGCAAAAACAAGATAAGTGCCTCCACTTACCCAGGACTTCACTAGCACCCACATTGGTTTTCTGACAACAATAGAGGTGTGTCCTTCCCCTCTTACCTTCCACAACCTCTTGGTGACTAGAGACTTGGCCCTATCCACCTCCATCTACCCAGTGGCCAGTAGAACTCCCTCCCCTGCCAGTGCTGTGTTTTTTTTCAAGCAGAACACGGCATGAGATGTCGAGAGCAGTGACGAGTGTTCAGACGTGTGCTCTCGAAATCAGGTTGGTTGAAAATGCCTACAAAGGTCACCATTAACCTTGATGTGGCCAAATCCAGTTTTTTTTTTTTTTTTTTTTTTTAATCTTTATCTATCTTTCTGCTTAGTTCTTCCATACTGTGGTCTTCCCTGAAGAGTGGGAGCCAATCTCTTACTGAGCACATAGTTAGCAGCATCTGTCCCTACCTCTCCCTGATCATAGGTGCACACTCTGGCTGAGTGACTGTTGCATTTCTGCACAGCCATGTTTGAGGGCTTGCACTTTCAACAGTCCCATCCTGCTCTTTTTATTTTTTCTTCTTTTCGGTTCTTCTCTCTTCTCCTCCTTGCTTTTCCCTTTCTTTTCTTTTGTTACTTTCCCTTAACCCACTCTTTTACATTTTCATTTCATTTTTTATCTCTTTGTTCCAATCTCCACCTTCCATAGTCATCAGCACTCACCCCACCCCTCCATGGATGATGGTGTGAGTTCTCCTGGAGTGAGCACTGCATTCATGCAGTAGCAACCATGTTTGGTGGCTAATGTGTAAATCAATTTGTTTGCTCTTTCCTCTTTTTTCTTTTTTCTTTCTTCTTTTCTCCTCAGTCCTTCCATCTTCCCTTCTGGTTTTCTTTTCTTTTCTTTTCTATTTTTTTCTTCCACTTCCTTCTTCTTTAATCCAACTGAGCAAGTACCTCACCCCATACCACCTCCACATTCAGTGGCGTTGCCTCTAATCCGCTGTATTCAGTGGTGTGTGCTCCCATGGAGTGAGTGTCACATTTCCACCATAGCCATGCCTGTTGGCTGTCATTTGTACTAATATTGTACTACATTTGTTTTTTCTTTGTTTGTTTGTGTTGTTTTCTTCTTTTTCTCTTTTAATTTTTTTTTCTTTCTTCTTAGAACTCTCCTATTCCCCTGACCTGTTTCTTGTCCTCTTTTTTCATCTCTCATCTTCCCTACCTTTCCCCCCAAGAAATTGTGAGACAGTGACCCTACTTAGATATATCCACCTACACTTGTTGCCCCACTCACTGAACAAGTGCCACCCCCTGCTCCAGTAGCAATACTGGACCAATGTAAATGGTGGCCAACATTTGCTCAGTTTGCTCTCAGTTTTCCTGCACAATCAGTCATCAGAGACTCATGCCCACATTCTCAGTTGTTAACAAACCCTCATGGAGACAGGGGGTGAATGCCTCAGTGCTGCTGAAATAGTGACAAGAGTAACATGCCCACCCTGTTGCCCAGATATATTAAAATTGAAGAAAACAAAAAGTCAGAGTACAGCAAACCAGCATACAATCAACCTATTATTACATTAACATTACAATGTCTCAGAGACTACAGGTAACTTCAAATCATACACACACAAAAAAAAAAAAAAAAAACAGGAAAAGATAGTTCAGGCAAGTGATAGAAACACAGGATCAGTAAATCTAACAAAATATAAGAAATGGTAGTGGAATTACCTGAGAAGGAATTCAAAAGAATTATATTTAGGAACTTTTAATGAATGGAGAAGAAGTTCAAGGAAATTACAAACAAAATTGATATTAAAATTTTAGAACTAGGTAACACATTTGAAGGACAAAGGGGTAGAATTTAATCAATGGAACACAGAATTAGTGATATGGAAAATAATTTTCTTAACAATCTTTTAGAGAAACAAGCAGAAAAAAAATGGAGAAAATTAAGAATGATTTGGGGCCTCATCAAGAGGAATAAATGTGTGATTGGAATTTCAGCACAGGAAGAGACAAAAATAAAAATTAAAAAACACCAAGAAAGTTGTCAAAGACCTGTTGGAAGAAAACTTCCCTACAGTATGAAAGACAAGCCCAATGAACCCCAAATAGTATAGACATAAAAAGAAAATCACCAAGAAAGATCATAATCAAACTTTTGAAAACCAGAGAAAAAGAAAGATTCCATAAAAGCTACCTACAAAGGAGAACCAAGAAGACTAAGTTTTGATGCCTCAGCAAAAATCATTCAGGTAAGGATGCAATGGGATGATATATAGCAATTTTGAAAGAAAAAACTTTGCCAACCCAGAATTACATAACCAGAAAAATTGTCTCTCAAATACTATGGTTGAATTACGACATTACCAGTAAAAAGATGGGAGCTCTGGTGGCGTAGTGCCTAAGACATTTGACTGGTAACCAGAAGGCTGGTAGTCGAAACCCACTAACCATTCCTTGGAAGGAAGGTTGGGCAATCTACTTCTGTAGTGATACCACCTTAGAAACCCAAGGAAGGGTCGCTATGAGTTGGAGCTGACTCGATGGCAGTGAGTTTGGTTTTAGTTTGGAAAAAAAAGAAAGTAAGGGAATTAGCAAAAAACAGACTAAACTACAGGGAATGCTAAGAAGTCCTCCAGACAGACAACCAACAAGGGTAGACAAAACTGGAAATTAAAACATATGACAACATCATCTGCAAATCAATACAGGCATAGAAATATCAAAAATAAAATAAACCTCCTAGACAAAAAGTAGGGAATCAGAGATGTCGATTTGTACATGATGATAGCTACATACAATAAAGAAGGAATAAATGATGTAGTTTCAAAGCTTTCAAATGGAAAGGAAGTCAAGACAATATAAAGACAGAACAGACTGCTTTAAATTTGGGAAGATAATAAAAAATTACAGGTAACTTGAAAGAAAATTGATAAACCTTCACACCAAAATATAAAAGAAGAAAATCATAAAGTCTCAGAAAACACTAAAACAATAGCAAATAAAGAAATGATTAATAATAATAATAATAATAAATATAAAATAAACAAAATTAGCTAAACACAGAAAAGGAAATTGAACAAAGAAACCATTAACACACACACACAAAAAGAACACAGAAAAATGGCAGTAGTAAATGCATACCTATCCATAATCACACTGCGTGTAGTTGTATTAAAGGCACCAGTAAACACACAGAGAGTAGCTGAATGGATAAGAAAATATGACCTATCAATATGCTGTCTACAAGAGACACATGATGGACACAAAGAAAAAAATAAGCTAAACATCAAAGGATGGAAAAACATATAAGAAGCAAATGGCAACCAAAAATGAGCAAAGGTAGCAATATAAATTTCCGATAAAACAGACTTTAAGGCAAAATCCAGCAAGAGACAAAGAAGGAAATTTTATGATGATCAAGGGGTTTATTGAACAAGAGGGCGTAACCATAATAAACATCTGTACACCCAAAGAAATAGCCCAAAATACATAAATCAAAATTGAAAGAAAAACTAACAACTTCACAACAATAATGTTGTTGTTGTTGTTGTTATGTGCCATTGAGTTGGACCTGACTCATACCAACCCCTCCTTGGGTTTCCAAGCCAGTTTGTTTATTTTTCTGGAAGTCCATGGTATTGTCAATAATTTCACCAATACAGCAATTCAAATGCATCAATTCTTCTTTGGTCTTCTTTATTGATTCCTTCTGAGGAGTGCCTGGTGGGTTTCAACTGCCAGCCTCCTGGTTAACAGTCAAGTAAGTGCCTTAGACACTACGCTACCAGTGCTCCCACAACAATAATTGGAGACATTAATACACCACTTTTGATGAAGGACAGAACAACTACAAAGAAAATTAACAAAGATACAGAAGACCTAAACAATGCAATCAACTGACTAGACCTCATAGATGTAAGTAGAACACTCCATCCAACAAAAAGCACAGCATACATTGTTTTCCAGTGCACATGGAACTTTATCCAGAATAAACCGTATGTTAGGCCACAAATCAAGCCTCAATGCATTTAAAATCATCTAAATACTACAAAGCATATTTTCAGATCACAATGCTATAAAATTAGAAATCAACAACAAGAAGATCAAGGGGAAATAATTAAATACCTGGAAACCTTATAACACCCTGCTTAAAAACTTTTGGGCAATGTTGTTGTTGTTATTTGCTGTCAAGTCGGCCCCGATTCATAGCAACCCCTCCTTGGGTTTCCGAGGCAGTATCACTACAGAAGTAGGATTGCCCAACCTTCCTTCCGAGGAGTGGCTGGTGGGTTTGAACTGCCAGCCTTCTGGTTAGCAGTCAAGTGCCTTAGGCACTATGCTACCAGAGCTCCCTTTTGGGTAATAGAAGACATAAAAAATTAAATTAAAAAGTTCCTTGAATCATATGACAATGAAAACATACCAAAATCTTTGGGACACAGAAAAGCAATCATGAGAGGACAATTTATGGCGACATAAGTACACATCAACATCTTACCCGATAATTCCAACAATTAGAAAAAAAAAAAAAAAAAAACAGTTGAAAAAAGCCTACAGTCCTGAGAAGAAAGGAAACAATAAATATTTGAGCAGAAATAAATGAAACAGAAAACCAATAGAAGGAATCAACAAGCCCAGAAGTTGGTCCTTTGAAAAGATTAATAAAATTGACAAACCAATGACAAATTTAAGAAAGGAAAAGATGCAAATCCATGCAAATAACATGAGTAAGAAATGAAATAGACAGTGTCACAACTACTGAATTAAAAAGTGAAATAAGAATATTATGAAGAAATGTACTCTAACAAATTTGGAAGCAAAGAAGAAATGGACAAATCTCTAGACACATATTATCTGCCCAGACTAACACAATCTGAGGTAGAAAATTTGAACAGACTCACCACAAGAGAAGAAATTGAATAGGACATACAAAAAATCCCAACAACATAAAGTCTTGGTCCAGATGGCTTCACTAGTGGATTCTACCAAATATTCCAAGAGCTGACACCAATACTATTCAAACTATTCTGGAACACAGGAAAGGATGGAATACAATGAAACTCAATTCTATGAAGCCAGCATAACCCTGATGCCAAAACCAAACAAAGACATCAGTAAGTAAGAAAATTACAGACGAATATCCCTCATGAACATTGACACAAAAAGCCTCAACAAAATGCTAGTCGATAGAACCCAACATCATTAAAAAAATAATAATAATATATCTTGATGAAGTGTAATTCATATCAGGTATATAAGGATGGTTCAAGGTTAGAAAAACAAGCAACACAATCCACCATATAAATAAAACAAAGGAAAAGAAGCACATAACCATTATCAGTTGATGCAGAAAAGGCATCCAACACACATTCCTGATTAAAAATGATGACCAAAATAGGAATGGAAGGGAAATTCCTCAAAATAATTAAAGGCACATTCACAAAATCAACAGCCACTTTGTTCTCAATAGGGAGAAACTAAAATTATTCCCTTCGTGAACAGGAACCAGACAAGAATGCCTTTTATCACTGCTCCTAGACAATATTGTGTTGGAAGTCCTAGCCAGTGAAATAAGATGAGAAAGGGAAATAAAAGGCACCAAATTTGGAAAGAACAAGTAAAATATACTGATTCACAGATGATAGGATACTATACATAGAAAATCTTAGTCTCTACAAGAAAACTACTGGAATTAATAGAAGGATTCAGCAAAGTGGCAGGTAAAAGATCAATGTATAAAAATTGGTTGGATTTGTCTACATTAACAAAGAGAACTCTGAAAAGGACATCTTTAGTTGTCCTTTGATTATTTGGGGTCTCTTTCCTATTCATATAAAGTTGGTGATTAATTTTTCCATCTCCATAAAGAATGATGATGGAATCTGGAGAGAGATTTCATTATATATGTAGATTGTGTTGTGCAATACTGTCATTTTTACAATGTTAAGTCTCTTTTGATTTGTTGTATTAGTATTATGTAGTTTAATTTCTTTAGGTCTTTTGTGTCTCTGGTTAGATTTATTCATAAGTACTTCATCTTTTGAATAACTATCATAAATGATATTGTGTTTTCTTGACTATGCAAAGGAATTCCACTGTGTGGATCATAACAAATTATGGATAACATTGTTAACAATGGAAATTCTACAACACTTAATTGTGATCATAAGGAATCTATACATAGACCAAGAGGCAGTCAATCAAATGTAACAAGGGGATACTTCATGGTTTAAAATCAGGAAAGATTTAAAATCACCATACATACTTATTCATTCTGTGTGCTGAGCAAATGATTCTGGAAGCTGGACTGTGTGAAGAAGAAAGATGCAGCAGAATTGGAGGAAGACTCAGGTACTTGACTGCTAACCAGAAAGCTCGTGATCCAAACCGACCAGCCACTCCTCGGAAGGAAGGTTGGGCAGTCTACTTCCATAGTGATATTGCCTGGGACACCCAAGCAGGGGTCGCTATGAGTCGCGTCTGACTCGACAGCACATAACAACATATGCAGATGATACAACCTTGTTTGCTGAAAATGAAGAGGGCTTGAAGCACTTACAGATGAAGATAAAAGACTATACCCTTCAGTACGATTATATCACAACCTAAAAAAAAAATAAATTCTCACAACTAGACCATTAAACAACATCATGATAAATGGAGAAAAGACTGAAGTTGTCAAGGATTTCATTTTACTTGGATCCACAATCATTGTCCACGGAAGCTACAGTCAATAAATCAAATGACATATTGCACTGGGTCATTCTGCTTCAAAAGACCCCTTTAAACTGTTAAGGAGCAAAGATTTCATGTTGAAGACTAAGATGTGCCTAAGCCGAGCCATGACATATTCAATAGTCTCATATGCATGCATCAATAAGGAAGACCAAAGAAGAATTGATGCATTTGAATTGTTGTGTTGGTGAAATTATTGACAATACCATGGACTTCCAGAAAAATGAACAAACTGTCTTGGAGGAAATACAGCCAGAATGCTCGTCAGAAGGAAGAATGGCCAGGTTTCACCACTCGTACTTTGGTCATGTTACCAGAAGGGATTAGTTCCTGGAAACAGATACCATGTTTTATAAAGTAGAGGGTCAGAGAACAATGGGAAGACCCTCCACAAGATGGATTGCCACAGTGGGCAACTGCATCATGGGGAAGTTCTGTTATACATAGGGTCAGTACGAGTCAGAACTAACTGTTGGCAACTAACAGCAAGTATACAAGACAAAAAAGATCAGTAATTGTAAAAAAAAAAAAAAAAAAAAAGCTATTTCTATTCTTTGGATCACTGGTGGAGTAGTGCCTAAGGCATTTGACTGCTAAACAGAAAGCTGGCGGTTCAAACCTACCAGCCGCTTCTCAAAAAGAAGATTGGGCAATCTACTTGCGTAGAGTTACCGCCTTGGAAACAGAAGGAGGGGTCGCTATGAGTCAGATCTGACTCGATGGCAATGAGAGTTTTATTTTTATTCTCAGTCTCAGAGAGAACGTGATAAAATACTCACAACTTCACAGCAAATATAAATATCCCCAAGAAGAAAAGTTATAAAGATGCATAATCACTCTGAAGTGAAAGTGGGAACAACTAAAACTTTTGTTTAGAGATGGTACGTCTTCAGAATTATATTGAAGATTGAAGTGAGCTTTGAAAAGCAGAATCTGATTTCTAGATAGTTTATGTACCTGCCTATAGCAGTCTCTCAATAAAACTTTCAGAGTAAATTTCTCAAGTTATAAGGCAAGTTTCTTTCCTTCCATGTCAGAGTAAGTGTTATCTTTTTCTTGTAGGAAAATCCTTTTGCTGTGCCCTGAATCACATCACATAAATCTCCTTCCTTGAAACTTCCTGAAACAATTCTATTTGACTTCTAGGTATTGGATCTCTTAGAGCTTTGACCTTTTCTCCCTTCAATCTACAAACATTATTTGTTTCATCTTTTTAAAAAATCATAATGAACATTCTATCTCACTGTAACATTTTTCCCTCAGCAGGTCTACTCAGCTGTTAATATCACCTTATCTTCCTTCTTCTCTAGAAAGAGAACTTCCCCTCCCCCCCATAGTGGATAAGGGCACCCATACAGGTTGTCACTATATAGAAATTCTTGTTGGTTAAATGGGAAGTGTTATATTCAAAAGCTAAAAGATAAAACCATCATCTCTTCCTCAATTCCTCTTTTTAACATTCTTCACCTAGAGTAGAATATTTTGAATATTAAGTGGTAATCTGTGAGCTTCTGTGCTGAGTGTTTCATATGTGTTATCTAATTTTATGTTTTTTTAAGTTTTTGGAAATATTAAATTGTATTAGTTAATAATTAAAGCACTCAGAAAAAAACTAAAGACAATACAATTGCTGACTATGAAATCATCATCCAAAGTGTATGCTCCAGTGGAAGAAATAAACACATACAAAAAAATTAGCAATTAAAAAATAAAGCTGTCAGAACTGTCTCTTAAAACCCTTCATCAACCTCATTACTTTCAGATAAAATTCCAAACTTATTAATGTTACAAATAAGAGGATACAATACTTGTGTATTGTCCTGGGATAATCAGCAACCTTCTTCAAACACCCTAAAAAACGGGAAAAGTATAAGAAGGTACAAATCCACATTGCTCTTTTTTCACTCAACTTTCTGGTTTGTTAAGAACCAATTCAATCATCATCCCCTCTAGTAAGCTATGCCTTCCTCCCATAGGGATTTTGTCTCTCCAATATGTCCCCATGGAGCTCTGGTGACATAGTGCCTAAGGCATTTGACTGCTAACCAGAAGGTTGGTGGTCCAAATCCACCAGCCACTCCATGGAAGGAAGACTGAGCAATCTACTTCCATAAAGACTTACCGCCTAGAAAACCCAAAGGTGGTCATTATGAGTTGGAAATGACTCTATGGCAGTGAGTTTTTTTTTTTTTTTTTTTTTAAGTTTTGTTTTTTTATATGTCCCCATAGAATTTCTTCTAATAATACTTTCAGCCCTCCACTACAATCTTTTAAAATGTATTTTGTGTTCTTTCAAAAAAAAAAGTTAGACTGAACTTATTGCTCATCTTTGTTTCCTCAAGCCTTAACATTAAGCCTAACACCTAATAGATGCTCAAATGTAGAAGAGAAGAAAAGGGAAAAGGAGTAGAAATATGAGAGAAAACAGAAGGAGTGTAAAGGAGTAGCTAAGTATGTTCTGAAAAAGAAGACTCCAACTATTTAGGAAGTAACTGAGATTATGTTAATAAAATTTAAAAGAAAGCCTGGAAGAAATGTGGGACAGAAAGAAAAGATAAGAATTACCTTTATGTTCATTGTCTTCTAAGAATTTGAAAAGGCTGATAAGTGACAGAATACTTAATTATGAAGCTCTACAATGTTTAATAAAATAATAAATTAAACAGTCATGAGGAATCATTAATCATACACTGAAATATATTTATCATGTAGTGGCAACTAAAGATAAAGTCAGGCATTTTTGTGCAAAAGCACAATAAAATACAATAGCAGGAAATTAAATACTTAATCATGAATATATTTTAAATATTTAATTTATCAACTCATTATGTTTCCTATTCCAGCAATAATTAAGATGTGTGATTTCTTAGTATTGTGTACACTGATCATGTACTATATGAAGATACAGACAGTAATTCTCATTGTTACCATTTTTACAATCACACCTAATATCCTTTTACTTGAACATTCTCGCTACAGAAGTAAATCCCTGTTTTTCATCTTTTGCTAATCTTTCTCACCTGCTTCATCTAATTAATATAGGTACAAATGAATCTTTAACAGATATGTCAGTATGTAGGTATCACTCACTCACTCTTATGATCTCAAACCAGTGTAAAGTCATCTTCCATTGGTTTGTTTCTGTTCTTTTCAATGTGATATTCATTATAAATGCAGGTGCACAATTAATTTCTCCTTCCCTAAGCTCATGTTACTTCAGTTACTTAAAGAATAATTTCCTGCTCACAAGAGAATTGGGCTGGAACTGTTATTTTTTGCATTTTCAAGTTTCTGTTGAATGGCTCCCTCATAACTAGTTAACAATCTGTGTCTGCACTCTTAGAGGAAAAACTGCAACCTTTCAGTGAATCCATCTGGGCCTTGTTCCATTTTTAAATCTAGGGCATTTTCTCATTTGATTCCCTCTTGATGAAATGTTACACAATTTGAATTTCAAGCATGTGAGTCACTTAATCACTTTAAGAACCAAATTAAAATGTATCTTCTTCACCATATATTGTGTGTTTGTGTTCATTGCATTCTGAATAAAGCCTGGATTGTGTTCCCTCTAGACATTATTTGCCTATAATGATGAGATAGGGATGGGGGTGGGGGAAAGTTTGGACCCAAGAGAGGAGGCCAAAATATAGAATAAATGAAATAAGGCTGTTACCAAAAAAATTTCTGCAATGATAATATAACTGACAGCAAAAATCTGGACCCCTTTGTATTAGTTTTATATTGCTGCTGTAACAAATTACCATAAACTCAGTGGTTTAATTCAACTTTATTATATTACAGTGCTATAGGTCAGAAATCTGATGTGGCTCTCTGCTAAAATCAAGATGTTAGTAGAGCTTTGTTTCTCTCTGGAGTTTCTTGGGGAAAAAAAAATTCCCTAACTTTTCAATAAAAAATTTAAAGAAATTTCAGTAACTTTCCCTGAGGCTGGAAACATTCTTAGGCCTTTCTTCCTCTGTCTTCAAAGTCAGCAATTGGCAGCGAAGTCCTTGGTATCCTGGCATCTCTCTACTTTTCTGTAGTTGGGAAAGCTTCTTGACTTTTTAGAACTCATGTAATTAACTTGGGCTCACCTGAATAATCTGGGAAAATCTTGCTATCTTGTAGTCTTGAACCTTAATGACATCTGCAAAGTCTGTTTTACTATGTAAGGAAATATATTCACAGATTTCAGGGATTAGGACATAAATATCTTTGGCGAGGTGGGGGAGTATTATTCTGCCTGCCACACTTAAATGCATGGATTTACCTATTGTACACTAGCAATATGAGCTGGAGGAATTTAGGAATACAAAAGCAGCACAAAAATATATCGAAGCACTAATCACAAAGTTCAACAACAGGGAAAATAAACATGCTAGCCAGGATGTGGAGAGATTGGGACCCTCATACACTGCTGGTGGGACTGTAAAATGATACAACCACTGTGGAAACTAGTATAGCAATCCCTTTAAAAGTTGGAATTAGAAATCCCATTTGATCTAAGAATCCAATTACTAGGTTATGTCCCAAAGAAGTGAGAGCTAGAACAAGAACAGATAGATGCATACTCATGTTCATTATAGTGCTATTTACAATAGCAAAGAGATGGAAACAACCCAAGTATCCATCAAAAGAAGACTAGATAATCAAACTATGGTACATATGCACAACAGAATACTATGCAACATTAAAAAATAATGTAACACTGCATAACATGGATAAATTTGGATGACATTATGCTGAGCGTAGTATGCCAGTCACAGAAAGACAAATATTCTATCAGTTCACCATTGTAAAAAGTCAAGGAATGATTTATATATGGAAAGAGACTTTCTTTGTTGGTTACCAGAGATGGGAGGGGAGCAGGGGGAACACTACTAGATAAGTAGAGACAAGTATTGATTTAGATGAAAGGAAGTACCAAAGTGAGTGATCAACACAGTGGCATTGAGGGAGAGGAAGACATAGAGAGGCACATGGAGGTACAGACAACAAAATTGAACCCATTTGCATGTGCAGTACTGCCTTGTCAGTGATGGTACGCATTTATCTGGAGGTGGATATAAAGGTGAACAAGCTGAATGATCAGATATGTTTAGGCAGGGGGCATTGTGACCATGACATACAAGCATATTTGTATGTGCTAAAAGAATGTCCAGATATATAGTAGAGGTGACAAGGAACAGGGTTGTGGTGACGTCTTGGCTACAGCCAGCTACCTGGAGGGAGTCAGTAGTTGGTACTGTGGGCTCAAGACCATGGTCATAGGGAACATCAAGCTCAACAGGCAAAACATACTACAGAAAAACATTGTTCAACATCATATCTTGGTGAGTAGCAACTGGGGTTTTAAAAGCTTGCAAGTTACATCTAGATGCAATGGTGGGTCTCTTCTTTCATATCAAAGAAGAATGAAGAAAAGCAAAGAAGCATGGAAACAATTAGTCCAAGGGACTAGTAGACCATATGATCCTCAGCCTATATGACCATAAGACCAGGAGAACTAGATGGTGACTGGCTACCACTGTCAACCACTCCATAGAGTTTTGGTGCAGGAGATCCTGGGTACAGTGGGAAAACAATATGGAACAAAACTCAAAATCATAAAAAAAAGACCTTATTTGTTAGTCTGATAGAGCCTAGTGAGGCCTCTGAGACTTTGGTCCCTAGTTATCCTGCAGGTTTGGAAATGAACTCACTCCTGTGGCTTTCAGTCAAATAATAGACAGGTATATGGAGTTAACATTTATATTAAGTAGATACACTCCTTGGAATGATCAATCATGGGAGAATAGAGGGGCAGTATTTTCACAGGGAAATAGTACAAGGGGCAGAAGTTCGTGGGAGGGAAGGTCACAGGGGGAAAAAATAAAAAATATATATATATATACACACACATATATACATGAAAAGGTAAACGTCGGATGAAAAATACAGAAGAAAAATGTAAGCATAAATAATACAAGCAGATCCTGGGTTACAAAAATCTGACCTATGAACAAATCATCTTAAAGAACCACTCCCTAGAAAGCCTATTATATTATAAATTCAAGGTATGTACAATGGCTCATGATAACAAATGGGTGCTACTTTGTGACACAAAACAAACCATTATTATTATTATTGTATTACTATTATATTTAGTGTGTTTGTATTTCTGTAATACTTTTATGCATAGAAATATAAACACATATATACTAAGATAAACACTTGATAACTGATATTAGATATGAACCATATCTAACTCTTCTGACTTATATACAAATATGACTAAAAGATGGATTTAGGAAAGAAGCTCGTTTGTAATCTGGGACTGTCTGTAAATGATGGAAATTCTACTTCATCCTGCAACTTACTCAATCACATTCCTTCTGCCTTATATTTATAGATACATTCACACCATTTGGCAATTGCTTTATTTAATTAGATGCAGTCACCACTCTTCTATCTTTCTTTATTTAGTGGAAAATATTTGAGTTTTCCTTCTCTGTCCTATTTCCACTTTACACAGCTTCCAGCCTCCACAGATTTTAATATATATAATATATATATTACAGTTTTGCAAGTCATTGTATTTATATTCACCTCATTCCACAGTTTAGCTTTGCCACAATTTGCTTAATGATTGCCCTATTGGATGAATTTATACCAAACTCTTTTTTTTTTTTTTTTCACTTTAAAAACAATAATACTTAAGTGAATACATTTGGAATTAAAACTTTAAGCATATGCTTGTATTAGTTATAACTCTTTGGTTGTACATAAAAGAAATGTTACAAAAACCAAACAAATAACAGCAAGGATAACTTACTGGTTAAAGAGATGGGAAGTCCAAAAGAATATGCAATTCAGAAACTTAGTTTTAGGGGTTAAATAATGTCATCAAACACCTGTCTGTACATAGTTCATTCTTCTCTGCTTTAATTCATTCTGAGGTATGCTCCTTCAATATGTAGGAAGTTGGTATGTAGTAGTTCAAGCCACTCATTAAGAAAAAGGAGGATGAAAAGGAGTGTTTTATGGCTGGGGATGGTAATTGGAGCTGTGAAATCTGCATGAACTGTTGAATGTAAAATAAATTTGCTTTGTAAATTTTCACCCAAAGCACAACAACAACAACAACAACAAAAGGTCTTAAGATCTAAGTCATAATATGGTTTTCAAAGCTTTCTTCATGTACCCACATTTCATTTCACCCAGGAATGTTTGTTCTAGAGATATTACTCACTGTTGATCCAAGAAGATTGTTTAATGTGATATTTTGCCCAGAGAGACTTTAAAGAACTGATTCTCACTATAATGCATAGTGAAAACAATTTGAAAATCCTGTCCCCTCCTTTGGAGGCAGTGTATGTCAGAAGAGATCTAGATCAAGCCTATCACTTCCTTTGGAATGGCATTAGTTTCATGTTTCATAAAAAGGGGACAATAACAACGTTTGTCTCATAAAATAGTTGTGCAACTTGAACAAAATCTGGATATAAAAACATAATACAGTGCCTGACACACAATACTAATTACCTATAATTATTCAATAAGCATATATCATCACAAAAAAGTAAAAACAAACCTATCTCCTGAGTCAGTGGTCAATTCATTATGCAATACAGATTTTTCCTGCTATACAAAAGTAGAGTCTTTCTATGAAATATTTTGTAAGCCAAAATGGCATAAAACAAAGAAGCAATTATTGTTTATATGGAAAAAATAAATTGAGCATTCTCAGACCCAAAAAACACCTTACCAAATCATACCAAATAACACACAAAACCTAAAATAACACCAAAATATAGCATTCACAGATACAGTTCAAAGTTATTGTGGCTTGATGCTGGGATGCTGAGCGTAGTTCCCAGGAAGGTGCAAAAAAAAAAGAAAAAGGAGGATAGCTCTTGCCATATGTTTTAGAAAAGTCTCATCAGAAACACCAGTTGGTCCAGTCTAGGCCAGGTTTGTCCTGAGAGTGGGAAGCAATCAGTGTTAGTAAGGAGATGAAGTATTCTTACCTCCAAGCTTGAGTCAAGTGGTGTTTCTAGAGCAAATAGGGATCCAGTTCCACTCAATATATAGCATATACGGAAAGGATCGCTGTGGTTTAGGGAAAGGGTGGCTCTCCACAGGAAGATAAGCAAGCACTGTGTGTATTCCTGTGAAATCCCTGAGTCAAAATGTTTGTCCCTTTTTAAAGTTGCCAAATTTATATCCCAAAAGATTATAACATTTAGCACTCTAACCAGTCATAGAAGATAATGTCTAAACTTACATTTTTTAATAGAATCAACATTTTCTATTTTTGAGTAGTCAAAATACTATATCTGATTGTAACTGTAGTCATTAGTCCCCTAATGCTTGTTGTTGTTGCTGTTGTTATGTGTCATTGAGTCGGACCTGACTTGGGTTTCCTCCTCAGGTTTCTGAGGCAGTATCACTACAGAAGTAGATTGCCCAACTTTCCTTCCAAGGAGTGGCTTGTGGGTTTGAACCTCCAGCCTTCTGGTTAGCAATCAAGTGCCTTAGGCACTACACCATCAGAGCTCCTAATGCTTAGAAATCTTAAAATATTTTTGTAATTCTGTATTATTTTTCTATCAATTCACTTTTTATATCCCTTATTCATGCTTAGAGTTATTTCTAATTTAATACCTTTGGTTGAGTTTTATGTTATAAAATATAATCTTCTAGCTTTTTCTATGTCTTTTAGATCTGTGTATTTGCATCTGTGTCTCTGTGGTAGTTGAAGTTCTCTGAGGACCAAAATGGAATTAGGTATGCAAGAGCTTAGATAGGAAACAAACTATAATGGAAATGGATAGAGAGCCCAAAGAAGGTAGAGAAATTGTTAGACCACACGAATGTCTTGGTAAAGGCTATTGGGAATCATGGTGAGAGGAGTTGCCCACCAACCAGGAATGAGTCTAATACCATAGTATACCTGCTGCATGCTGTCATTTGCTTGAAGTGCCTCATATGAAGTGTGGTCTTTATGTTGGTATGGTGATGGATTTTGAAGCACAGAAGCTGGTTCCCTTGGGCAATTATGTCAAGAGAACTGAGAAGTGCTTTCAGAACAATATTGACTGTACCATGGACTGCTAGAAGGATAAACAAGTCAGTATTGGAAGAAATAGAAACAGAATTCCCCTTAGAAGTGAGGATGGTGAGATTCTGGCAAGTTTACTTTGGACACATCATCAAGAAAGAGCAGTCACTAGAACAGGGCATCATGTTTTGTAAAGTAGAGGACAAATGAAAATGAGGGAAATCCTTAGTGAGATGGATTGAGACAATAGTCACAACAATGGACTGAAACATATCAATGATCATGGGGATGGCACAGGATCAATCACTGTTCTATTATACATAAGGTCTCTCTATTAGCTAGAGTGGGAGCTCTGGTAATGTAGTGCCTGAGACACTTGACTGCTAACCATAAGGCTGGCGGTTCAAACCCACCAGCCACTCCTCAGAAGGAAGATGGGGCAATCTACTTCCATAGTGATACTGCCTCAGAAACCCAAGGAGGGGTCTCTATGAGCCGGTTCTGACTCGACGGTACATAACAACAACCACAACAACATTAGCTAGAGTTGCCTGGATGGCAACAAACAAAAACAACAACATATATACTCTAAGACATGTTACTAGTGCCTTTTAAGATCTGTTCACTAATAAGAAGAGCTGCATTTTCCAATCTCTCTTGCCAACTGCCTCCTGGGAGCTTTAGACAATGGTAAATGGTCATGGACAAGTGGAGGAGATCCTCTATATATCCACCTTCTGAAGAACACGTCCTCACTCTGTTAATGAAGTTGTTGTTGTTGTTGTTTGCCATTGAGTCGGCCCCGACTCATAGCGACCCCTCCTTGGGTTTCCGAGGCAGTATCACTACGGAAGTAGGAATGCCCAACCTTCCTTCTGAGGAGTGGCTGGTGGGTTTGAACTGCCAGCCTTAGCAGTCAAGTGCCTTAGGCACTATGCTACCAGAGCTCCTGTTAATGAAGTAGTAAAGTAAATAATAACAAGGGACAATTAGACAAAGTATGTACCAGCTCTTTTCAGCTCTGTCTGCCACTGTTATTCTAGCTCCTTTTAGAGAGATCAGCTACTGGAATCTCCTAAAGGAATCTCTTTTATTAGACTATTGAGCTTCCTGTTCTACCTAATTCTACCATGCTCTCTTTGAGGCCTCATTTCTGTCACTTATAAACTAATTCCACATATTCAGACGCATTTGTCTGAAATATCTGAAATATATTGTTTTTTGTCACTGTAACCAATGTGATATAGTATGTTTGCTGTATAGAAGAGTCTATAAGAAAGTGATGTGGTTTAATTTACTCAATACACATTTATTATCACCAACTATTACACCAGATATAAACATACTAATGACCATGAAGATGGCACATACATAAAATCACTATGAGTGGCTGTCAACTCAATGACATCTACCAACAACAACACTGCCAGGCACTGTTATAGACATTAGAAATTTGTTTATTATATATTTTATGTATTGGAAAAAGTCCTTGTAGTATAGATTAAAATCTGGTGAGTGGGGACAGATAATAAACTATATATATATAGTTGTTATTGTTGTTGTTATGTACGGTCAAGTTGGACCTGACTCATAACAACCCCTCCTTGGTTTTCCAAGGTGGTATCACTCGGAAGTAGATTGCCCAACCTACCTTCACCTTCCAAGGAGTAGCTGGTGGGTTTGAACTGCCGCCTTCCGGTTAGCATTCAAATGCCTTAGGCACTATGCTACCAGAAGTCATATATCTATGTGTGTTTGTGTGTGTGTACCTATCTATCTATCTACAGAGAAGTTGATCAGGTTATGGGAAAAATGTGTAAGGTAATTGGATACTTAAATAGTGATATTGAAATGTAGTGACTGGTCACGATAAGCTTCAATGAGAGGATGCCATCTGTGCAAAGACATTTTAAAACTGCCAATGAGTTGGTTCCAACTCATAATGACCCACATTGGGTTTCCAAGGCTATAAATCTTTACAAAAACTGACCGCCTCATCTTACTTTTGCAGAGGAGCTGATGGGTATGAACAACCAACCTTTTGGTGAGCCCCCAAATTCCTTAACCACTCTAACATCTGAGCTCCTTTGAAGGAGGTGAAGAAGTGATGTATGAGGATACCTAGAGGAGCAGCATTACAAGCAAAGAAAATGGTCTATAAAAATAAAATAAAAAAAAAACACTAAAGAAGGAATGCATTTAACATACTCATTAAATAGCAACGAGGTCAATAAAGTTAGATAGGATTATTTAGGGGAGAGTAATAGAAGCTCTAGGAGCTCTGGTAGCATAGTGTCTAAGGCACTTGACTGCTAACCAGAAGGTTGGCGGTTCAAACCCACCAGCCACTCCTCAGAAGGAAGGTTGGGCAATCTACTTCCATAGTGATTTGCCTCAGAAACCCAAGGAGGGGTCACTATGAGTCAGGTCTGACTTGACGGCACATAAAAACAACAACAACAACAACAGGAGCTCTGGTGATGTTGTGAGATTAAAACATTCAGCCACTAACCAAAAGGTTGGCAGTTTGAACCCACCAGCCACTCTGTGAGAGAAAAATGAGGCAGTCTGCTTCCAGAAATATGTATAGCCTTGGAAACCCTGTGGGAAAGTTTTACTCTGTTCTAAAATGTCACTATGAGTAAGCATCAGCTCAAGCCAGCAGGTTGGAATAGGAGGTGAGACCAGATAGGTAATTGAATGACAAGATTATGTCAAGCTTTGTCAGCCCTTTAAAGCATTGGACTTTTTTTACTCTGAAATGGGAAGGAAGCCATAGGAGTATCTGAGCAGAAGAGTGGCAAAATCTTAAATTTTAAAGGCATCACTCTGATTGCTGCTATAAGTAGAATAAAGACAGGAGGAACAAAGTAAGTTGCAAGGTTATCACCTAAGAAACTATTGAAGATAAGTAGATAAGAGATGGTGGTGGTTTGGAACCAAATGCTAGCTATGGAAGTGGTAAAACATGTTCAGATTCTGAATGTATTTTGAGGTGAAACCAAGTGTAATCCTACACATTTTTTTTGGAGGTATGAAAAAGAGTGGAATTTAAAATGACACCAACATTTGTTGTCAGAGCAACTGGAACACTAGATTTCCACCTATTGATGTGGTTAAGAGTATGGAAACACAAGAAGTTTGATATTGTGTATGTTAAAAGTTAGGTGCTTATTCCCTATCTCAGCAGAAATTTGAAGATGTATAAGAATGGAATGTAGGGAGAGTTTGATGGTGAAGTTGCACATTTTAGGGTAATTATCATGCAGATGATATTTTAAGTCTTGGGAGAGGCAGTGATCACAAAGTGTATTTAAAGGCAGAAGAATGCAGTCCAACTGACTTTATGTAATTACCAGATCAAGAAAATACGGATCAAGCAAAGGCAACTGACATGGAGTAACTAGTGAGGAAGAGAGAAAATCAAGGAGGTTCAAACCCAACAGCCACCCCCCAGAAGGAAATGTGGGCTATCTACTTCCATAGTGATACCACCTACGAAACCCAAGGAGGGGTCGCTATGCGTTAGATCCGACTCCATGTCAGTGGTTGCATTTTTTGTGTGTGTGTGTTTGAGCTGACTAGAACTTCAAATGAAAAAAAAAAAAAAAAAAGTATTTTCAAGGAAAGGGCATGATTAACTGAGTAAAATGTTGCTGATAATTGACCACTGGTTTTAATACGCAGTTATTGTTATTTTTGGTAAAATGGTACAGGAAAATACCTGATAGGAGTATGTTTTGGAGAAGTTGTGGAAACACATCAAGAAAGGAAAGGAAGACAAATACATATATATCTACTTAGATATACACATACATACACACACACACACACACACATATATGTTATCAAACAACTCCCCACTATGAGCAATAGGGGACTAATCCCATAGGGAAATATATGAAATAGCCCAAGAAAGGGGAAAATAGACAAAATATTTATTTACCATTCCTCATATGTCATTGAGGTATCAACATCAGGTGATTCTAGTTTTTCTCTGTGTGTGTGGAAAAAAGCTCTGGCAGAGTTCACTTGCAATTTTGAAGGTGGTCATGGGGGTTCTGGCAAGGCACAAGCATCTGCTACTGTTCATGCTTCTCCCATTTGGGACAAGATGGGACTCTACTAAACACTGAGTTCAAATATTTTAATCACAAATGGGAAATGGAGAAAAAAAAAAAAAATATGTGTGTGTGTGTGCAATTTCTTTTTCCAGACTAGGAGTTCAGAGTTAGGTATAAGGGATGGAATGGTAGCTACTAAATACTTAAAACAAACCAATAAAACCTTGTGGGAGTGTCAGGCAAGCTTTTTCAAGTGTGATAACTTACATAATAATGAAAGTCACCCAAAGAGTTAATATTTTCCTATATTCCTTCCCACACCAATCTTAAGAAACTTTGATTTATCAGTTCATTCTTCAGAACAAAAGCCAATCTCCATATAAATTTTCCAAAATATAGAAATGATGAAGCCTTAGTTAAAGCCTTTCTATTTCAAAAAACAAAAACTCATATAAACCAGATTAATGTGGAAGGAGATTTTATTTAAACTAGTCAGAATTATCACTTTGTCCACATGGACAAGAAATACACAGAGATATCATGAAAAACTGGAATAAAGAATTGAAAAACGATTCACCAGAAATGGATGCATATATCTCCTTTATTATTTACTTTTTGCCTTTGCTTCTCTTTCTCTTTCTTTCACTGTTTACACATCTCCAATTTGTCTTTCCTTTGCTTTTCCCATGTAATTGTTTTTAGGTGCCATTGAGTAGGCTCCAATTCATAGCAATCCTGTGTACTACAGAACAAAACACTGCCTGGCCCTGTTGTCCATAGATGAATGGATCAGTTTCTGGATTCTCAATTCTGTTCCACTGGTCTATTTTTCTATCATTATACCAATTACTATGCTGTTTTGACAAGTATGGCTATATGGTAGGTTTTAAGATCAGATCTTCTACTTGTTTTTCTTCTTCAGCAGTTTTTTATTTATCTTGCCATATGAAGTGCAACCACAAACACTGCTGTGGAGTCAGGTCTGACCCATACTGACCCCTCCTTGGGTTTCCGAGGCAGTATCATTATGGAATTAAATTGCCCAACCTTCCTCCCGAGGACCGGCTGGTGGGTTTGAACCACTAGCCTTCTGGTTAGCAGTCAAGTGCCTTAGACACTACGCCACCAGAGCTCATCATATGAAGTTATGCTGATGGACTCTGGAATAAAATTGCATTGAATGTATAGATTGCATTGGGAAGTACTGACATTTTCACAATATTCAGTCTTGTTATCAATGAACATAGCGAGTTCTTCCATTTATGTTGTTGTTGTTGTTAGATGCTGTCAAGTCAGCTCTGACTCGTAGCAACCTTATGTACAATAGAATGAAACACTGCCCGGTCCTGAGCCAGCATCATAATCTTTTTCCATTAATGCATCCACTTGTCGATCCATCTCATTGAGGGCCTTCCCCTCTTTCACTGACCCTCCACTTTATCAACCATGATGACCTTCCCCTGGGAATGTTCCCTTCTGTCAACATGACAAAGTAGATGAGATGAAGTCTGGCCATACTTGCTCCCAAAGAGCAATCAGGCTGTACTTCTTCCAGGATAGATTTTTTCATTCTTCTGGCAGGCCATGATACTTTCAATATTCTTCACCAACACCACAACTCAAAAGCATCAACTCTTCTTCAGTCTTCCTTATTCATTGTCCAGCTCTCACATGCATATGAGGCTATTGAACACACCATGGCTTGGGTTAAGCCAACTTTAGTCTTCAAAGAGACATCTTTGTTCTTCAGGACTATAGAGAGGTTTTTTGCAGCAGTGCAATATGCTATTTGATGTCTTGACTGCTGCTTCCATTGGTGTTGACTGTGGAATTAAGTGATATGGAATCCTTGGCAACTTCAATCTTTTCTCCATTTATGGTGATGTTGTTTATTGGTCTAGTTGTGAGGATTTTTGTTTTCTTTATGTTCAGGTGTACTCCATACTGCAGACTGTAGTCTTTAATCTCTAACAGTAAGTGGTTTGAGTCATCTTCACTTTCAGCAAGCATGGATGTGTCATCTGCACATCACAGGTTGTTAATGAATCTTCTTCCAATCCTGATGCCTCATTCTACTTCATATAACCCAGCTTCTCAGGTTATTTACTTAGCATACAGGTTTAATAAGTATGGTGAAAGGATACAATCCTGACTCACACCTTCCTCATTTTAAACCATGCAGTATCCTCTTATTCTGTTGGAATGAAAGCCTCCTGGTCCATGTACAGGTTCCACAGGACCACAATTAAGTGTTCTGGAATTCTCATTCTTCGCAATGTTATCCATAACTGATTATGATACATACAGTCCAAAGCTTTTGCATAATCAATAGAAGACAAGTAGACAATTTTCTGGTATTCTTTGCTTTCAGACAAGATCCATCTGACATCAGCAATGATATCCCTGATTCCATATCCCCTTCTAAATACAGCTTGCATTTCTGGAAGTTCCTTGTCAATATACTGCTGCAATCATTTTTTAATTATCTTCAGCAAGATTTTACTTGTTTGTGCTATTAATGATATAGTTCTATAAATTTCCTCATTCTGTTAGTTCACCTTTTTGGGGAATGGGTAGAAATATTGATCTCTTCCAGTCAGTTGGCCAGGTAGCTTTCTTCCAAATTTCTTGGCATAGACGACTAAGTGCCTCCAGGATGGCATCTGTTTGTTGAAATTCTCAATTCTTGGAGTACTGCTTTTCCCCAATTCCTTCAGTGCAGCTTTGATTACTTCCTCCTGTACCATTGGTTCTTGATCATATGCCACCTCCAGAAATAGAGGAACATCAACTAACTCTTGAATTTTTGTACAGTGACTCTGTTTCTTCCTTCCATCTTCTTTTGATGCTTCCTGCATCATTTACTATTTTGTCCCTAGAATCTTTCAATACTTCAAATTGAAATTTGAATTTTTTTCTTCAGTCCTTTCAGCTTGAGAAATGCTGAGTGTGTTCTTCCCTTTTGGGTTTCTAACTCCAGGTCTGTGCACATTTCATTTTAAAAATTGACTTTCTCTTCTCAACCTGTTCTTTGAAAAGTTATAGTTAGCTCTTTTGTCTTGTCATTTCTTCCATTTGCTTTAGCTACTCTCTATTCAAGAGCAAGTTTCAAAATCTCTTCTGACATCTATTTTGGTCTTTTCTTTCTTTCCTGCCTTTTTAATGACTATTTTCTTTCTTCATGTATTACATTCTTGATATCATCCTACAGTTTGTCTAGTTTTCAGTCATTGGTGTGCAATGCATCAAATCTTTTCTTCAGATCATCTCTAAACTCAGGTAGGATATAATCAAGATTATGTTTTGGCTCTCATGAACTTGTTATTATTATCTTCAGCTTCAACTTGAACTTGCATATGAGTAATTGATGATCTGTTCCACAGTCATCTCCTTTCCTTGTTTTTGCTTACAATATTGAGCTTCTCCATCCTCTCTTTCCATAGATATAGTTGATCTGATTCCTGTGTATTCTGTCTCTTGAGGGTCATGAGTATAGCTATTTATGCTACTGAAAAAAAAGTACATGAAATGAATAAGTCACTGATTTTGCAAAGTTCTATCATGCAATCTCCAGCATTATTTATCTCACCAAAGCCATGTTTTCCAACTACCAGTGATTCTTCTTCATTTCCAACTTTCGAATCCCCATCACCAATAATAATCAATACATCTTGATTGCATGTTTGGTCAATTTCAGACTGCATAAGTTGGTAAAAATCTTCAATTTGCTCATTGTTGGCTTTGGCAGTTGGTGTGTAAATTTGAATAATAGTAGTATTAAGTTATCTTTCTTGTAGGTGTATAGATATTAGCCTATCACTGACAGCATTGTACTTCAGGATAGATCTTGAAATATTTTTTGTGGCAATGATTGCTACCCCATTCCTTTTCAATTTGTCATTCCCAGCATAGTAGATCATATGGTTGTCTGATTTAAAATGGCCAAAACCATTTTGGATCCTAATGCCTAGGATGTTGATCTTTATGTGTTCCCTTTCATTTTTGATGACTTCCAATTTTCCCAAATTTATACATCATAAATTCTGTATTCTGATTATTAATGGAGGTTTGTAGCTGTTTCTTCCCATTTTCAGTCATGCCACGTCAGCAAATGGAGGTCCTGGAATCTTTACTCCATTCATATCATTATGGTCAACTCTATTTTGAGGAGACAGCTCTTCCCCACTCGTATTTTGAATGCCTTCGAACATGAGAGGCTCATCTTCTGGGACTATATCTGACAATGTTTCAGGGTATACATAAAGTTTTCTGGTAATATACCAGACAGTGTTTCACTGTTATTAACAAGGGTTTGAGTGGTCAATTCTTTGAGAAGTAGATGGCTGCTTCCTTCTTCTGAGTCTGTCTTAGTCTGGAAGTTCCACTAAAAACTGTCCACAATGGGTGACCCTGCTGGTATTTGAAATACTGGTGGTATAGCTTCCAGCCTCACAGCAACACACAAGCTGCCAACAAACTGACAGTGGAGTGGTGGGCTTTTCCCATAGTGCATTAATTTTATGTTGCTAGGTAACAAATTACCAACAATTTAGCTGCTTAAAACAACATTCATTTATTATTCCACTGTTTTCATGATTCAGTAGTCCCAGCAGTTTGACTGGGTCCTCTATCCAGGGTTTCAATATGCTAAAATCACAATATGAATTGGGTCTACAATCTCATCAAAGGCTAGGAATCCTTATCCAAGATTATTGGCAGAATACAGTGTCTTATGTCTGGAGATACTCAAGGCAATTTGTTTATTCAATCCCAGGAAAAGAATAGCTCTTATCCTTCTAATCATTTATTTTAGGAAACATCAAGTCCCTTTTAGTGTTCACTTGATTAGATAAGGTCCATCAGAATATTCTCCCTTTTGAGTAACTCAAAGTCAATAGAGCAGGGACTTTAATTATTCAAAACAAACAAACAAACAAACACACTACTGTGGAGTCAGACCCAACTCATAGCGACCCCTCCTTGGGTTTCCAAGGTGATATCACTATGGAAGGAAATTGCCAAACCTTCCTTCTGGGGGGTGGCTGGTGGGTTTCAACCACCAGCCTTCTGATTAGCAGTCAAATGCTTTAGGCACTACACTGCCTTTCCCTTTGTTATAGAATGCAACCTAATCACTAGAGAGAAAGTCAACTTATTCACAGCACTGACCACACTAAAACTAGAGGGGACCGTATAAGATATGTACACCAGGAAATAGGAATATGTCCCTTAAATGTTAACATTTAGTTCCTATATACAACTAGTAGAATGTAATCAGTTTAAAATTGATTCTGTATTCTTAAGAGGGAGACTATATGATAAAGCTGGAGTTTGATGAACATCTCTGACTAATAAGCTATGGCATGTGGGGTTGAGTATTATATCATTGATCTTCCTGTTGGAGTCCTCAACCTAGAGGAGAGGCACAGTACTCAAATAATGAGGAGACTGAAAAGGGGTGACTAGCAAGGAAGAAAGAAAACCAAGGAATAATGGTGGCCAGAAAGTAAAAGAAAAACAAAAACAAAATATTTAATTCAAGGGAAGGTATGATCAGCTGAGTAAAATGTTGTTGAGAACTGAAAATTAGATGTAGCAATATACAAATAATCACTATTTCTATTACACTAAGCAATCATTGGGTGCCAATAACTATACACAACCCCCTGGGTGCAAACATGGTCATTCTAACCTATTTCTAGATTGATGCTCTGGATTTTTAACTGTCCATCCATTATAGCCTAAATTGTTGGTGCTTAAACTTTGATATGCATCATAATGGCCAGGAATGCTTTTAAAATGTGTACATATCTAGCTTATACTCTAAAGTTAGTGAGACAGGATCAACAGGACTTTTTTAACAACCTTTTCCAATATTTTGTTGCATATTTTGAGAATTTTTGGTGAATTTATGGTGTCCAGCATCTAAAATACAGCAGAAGGAAATATCCAAACTGCAAAAATAATTTCCAGTTTATGAAAGTTGGAAAGGATAATGCACCACACATTGACCATTAGCTGAAACCACTTATATTCCACAGAGAGATATAATAGATAAGTGTTAGAGTCAGTGACTCTCTTGGGCCTCATTGTGTTGAAGCAGCTCTGTGAGGATGAGGTGATTTTGTTGGTTAGCAAATCTGGTTGGTCTGGGTATGGACAACTTATACAAATGTGTCTTGCCAGGTATCTTTAAGGTCAATAGATGATAAGACAAGAAAACCAGTTTGTAGTAAGTAGCTTACAGCTATTATTGGCATCCTTTTCACTTATAAAATAACTTAGTGGTAGAATAACCAAGACTCTCAATTCTTTTGGTTTGAATCAAGCAAAATTTAAGTTTAATACTATTTGAAATTTTATGGGATAAAACACATCAAGTACCTTTACATTTCTTTGATACTGAATAATCTTATCCTTGAAATCTACATGAAAAAACAATTAGTAGACAACAGTTGACATTTCAAAATAACCTTGTACAAAATAAAGTGGTAGAATGTATTTTACAATGGAGAGTTCACCATATTTATAGTACATATTATCGGTATGCTGTTTCAAGGTGCTACCTCTTCTCTTAACCATGCCTATGCAAATTTCTAGTATTTCACTCATTTTCAAACAGAGCATCAACTTGTGACAAAGGCACAAATAGAAACAGAGGATTCACTGGTTGCAATTCAGAACAAATAATGCAATGCACTGCCATCGAGTGGGATCCAACCATAGTGACCCCTCCTTGGGTTTCCCTGGTGGTATCACTACTGAAGTAGATTGCCCAACCATCCTTCTGAGGAGTGGCTGATGGGTTTGAACCGCCAGCTTTCTGGTTAGCAGTCAAATGTCTTAGGCACTATGCTACCAGAGCTCCCACAACTCAGAAGAGCACATGGTTAATTTCATGATTAAGCCTATTAAAGTGAAGTAGTGAAACCTATGGTGGTTTTGGCATAAGGCATGGCTGGATTCAATTCCACTTATACAACTTCGGGCAAATTTCTTAACACTGTTGGTGTAGTGCCTAAGGCACTTGACTGCCAAACAGAAGATTGGCAGTTCAAACCCACCAGCCACTCCTTTGAAGGAAGATTGGGTGATTTACTTCTGTAGTGATAATGCCTGGGAAACCCAAGGAGGGGTTGCTAGGAGTCAGAGACAACTTGACGGCACATAACAACAACAGCAACTAAACCTTAGTTTACTCAGAGCTATAAAGGAAGCAATAATTGAGCTCTTAATTTTTTTGAAAATTGAATAATGCATATAAAATACTTGACCCTCAGGGATCATACAAATATAAATTGTCATTGTTATTATAATTATCAATCTCATTAATTTTTATCTCAGTAATTTTTGAGCATTGGTCTGCATTTCTCTCTTTTTATCTGCATCTAGCCAAACAACTTTGGACTTCAGTTTTCCAGTTTTTTATTAAATGGAGATCTGGTGGTGCTCTGGTAGCATCAGGTTTCTAACCAAAATGTCAGTAGTTTGAACCCATCAGCTGCTTCACAGGAGAAAGATGGGGGAATCTGCTTGGATAAAGATTTACAGCCTTGGAAATCCTCTGTAGCAGTCCCATTCTGTCCTAGCGTCTCATGTCAAACTTCATGGTAGATTTTTTTTTTTTTTTTTTTATACTATATGTTACTTAAGAGTTAATCAACACAATTTGATTTTATTTGGCTTCTAAGTCTCCTAAAATATTATCTCAAGAGGATATTGTCTTGCATCCCACCAGCCAATAGAAGTAGATTGCCCAGTCTTTCTTCCAAAGAGTTGCTGGTGTGTTTGAACCACCAGTCTTCTGATTAGCAGTCAAATGCCTTAGGCACTATGCCACCAGAGGTCCTAGAAAAACACTTGGTTAATAAAAATTTCTGTTCCACATATGCATGTTTCAGGTATAATTAATTTATCACACCAAGATAGATAAATCTCCAATTGCTCTACTCCCCATACAGGTATGATGTCCCTTGTAATCTCAAATTGTGAATCAAAATTCTGAGTTAGTCAATACTCTTCTTTGGAAGAAAAACTTAAACTAGTTAATGAAAACAGGAGCGTAATTAAAAATATAACCTATAGATCTTAAACATTGAGAGTTGTTCTCTTAGAGTTCACATAATATAAGAGTCAAGATTAGAAAGGAAATAGGAAACATGGAAGTTACTATTTATCTCTGGACCTCTACATTTGGATTTGTATCCTTTCTAGATTCTGTGTGTCTTTCAGTCTACCTCATTTTGTACTCTCTTTCTACCTAATAATATTCACTTTTTCATACACTTGGCCTACTTAGAATAAAGACTAAGCTGCTATTACAAAAAAAAAAAAAGACAGAGAGAGGAGGGAAGTAAAATATCCAGAAAAAAAGATTTATTTATTTTTTCCTCTCAAATATAAAAGCACCAAACTGAGCAGATGAAGTTGATAATCATTCAATGACCTAGATTTTTTTCTAAGTTCTGATTTCTACATCCCCCTCAGATGTCTTCTTCTGCAGCTCAAACTAGATTATAAGTAGGTTGATATTCCAACACTTAGGAATGCAAAGAGAAAAATGCATGGATAATGGTTTAAGTCTAAGGTCAATATTCCAAAGTTAAGAATATAGTCTATTTTTACACTAAGTGCAAGCAAGTTTGGAAAATACTGTCTTTACTTACTCAAGTAAAGACTAAGAGTTTCTACTTCAATTTTCAAGATCCTCTGAGGCAATCACACTATTGATTTTATTTGTGCTAATATAAAGCAATCTGAGATACTAATTAGTATTTTTAAATCCATTTCTAATTTGCCATTAGAGGGAAATGACCGCTTTGAGTCAGGTATTCATTACTTACCCAAAAAGCTATGGATAGAGGACACATGATATAAAACAAACATGTTTATCAATATCCATATCTGAAGTCAAAGAGTAGTTCAGAGGTGGGGAATTATAAATTGAACCCAAATAAATAAATAAATAAATAAAATAACCCTCAAACCCATTGCCATTAAGTCCATTATGACTCATTGCAAACCCCTTTGGGTTTCCAAGGTGGTAAATCTTTATGGAAGTAGTTCACCACAACTTTCTTCAGCAGAGCAGCCAATTGGATTTGAATATCCAACCTTTTCGTTAGCAGTCAAATGCCTTAGCGATTGTTCCACCAGAATTCCGTAAATTGAACAGATCCTCGAAAAGATATTTGCTATCTATACATGAGTTGCTAGTTCTGTGAAGCTAACATAATCCTGGTATCAAGTCAGGTTACTATACTCACAAACAGAAAACTACAAACCAAACAAATTTAGCTGATAAAAAAATATTTTATTTAAAATACTACCAAACTAAGTTTTGAAAGACAGTTAAGCAATAAGATGCCATCTTATAAATATGGTCATTTGATAGTTTATTCTATAAATATGCCAAAGTAGAGTAACAGTTATTATTGCTTCTAGATGATGAAAAGACATTTGCATTAACTTTGCACATATTTTCTATTTAAAACATAGCACTAGAAATAGATACTTACCATTGAAAAATAATACATCTCAAAACTTTTTAGTCTTTAATTAGATCTCATGACAAAATTTCTGTCTTACTAGCTCAGAAAGCTCAAAAATGCTAACTCAATGTGATGCGTGGGTTGACCTGGGACTCCAGCTCTTGCTTGAGCTTGCCAAGACATGAATGCCAGGGGTTCTGTCTACCTCCAGTATTGTGAGGGAGAAAAAAAAAAAAAAAGAGAGAGAGAGA
>NW_006921597.1:24903326-24904344 GCF_000298275.1 Orycteropus afer afer | reverse complement strand
GTTCAATGCATCAAATCTATTCTTTAGATGATCTCTAAATTCAGGAGGGATATATTCAAGATCATATTTTGGCTCTCGTGGACTTGTTTTAATCTTTATATTATAGAATATAGAATATAATCTGTATTTCTAAACCAAATAATACCACGACATTAATAAGCTTCCAATGTATCTGTCTTAATATAAAACAAAACCTATTTTCTATTCTTGACCTTCAATCTTTCCTTTGCTTAAGCATTAATTTGGTACCTATATGCTAATTGTTTATTTATGTATTTCTAAAGTGCTTAGCTATGGGGAACCTTGCCAAGGACTGCCATAAGCAGTTGCTACTAGGTCTTGTAAATAACTGCTTATGCAAGTCTACAAATAGATCTTTATATAGTCCTTATGCAACTGTGTACATAAGTCATTATTATGCAACCATTGAGCAATGTAGCAAGATTATTCTGACGGCATAATAAATTGTATTTAGGATCCAGACATTATTAGATCTGATATTCAGGCTTAAAAAAAGGCAGAATTTTCAAACTAATAACATAATTACTGGTGTTTCAGGATGACATAGCTGTGGTATAAAAGGATGCTTACTAAGCTCCCATTCTCTGCTTCCCCCAGCCTGGCACAATTTTATCTTGGTAGGCAGAATGTCATTACCAACAATGCCTGCACATATCCATATAGGAAACTGGGAGAATGTAAGACTCATTGAACACTAAACATTTCCCATCTCCAGCTTGATGTTTTCCAGTAGTTTTAACTAAGAAAGAATACTCTGAGCATATTTTATCAAAAAACAAAAACAAAAACAAAAAACTCACTGCCATTGAGTCAGAGCCTACTCATAGTGACCCCTCCTTGGGTGTTCAAGGCAGTATCATTATGAAAGTAGATTGCCCAACCTTCCTTCCGAGGAGTGGATGGTGGATTTGAACCACTAGCCTTCTGGTTAGCAGTCAAATGCCTTAGGCACTATGCTACCAGAGCTCCTTTGAGCATGTGTTAGCTAAGTATAATT
>NW_006921597.1:24898829-24902315 GCF_000298275.1 Orycteropus afer afer | reverse complement strand
ACATCTTTCTGGTATTCTTTGCCTTCAGCCAAGATCCATCTGACAACAGCTTTGTTCTTTCAAGATTATTCTTCATTAAATAGCATGTTTTCCATGACATCACATTACTTACAAGTTTTGATGAGTTTTAATGGAAAGAATATATTATGATCAGTTCAATTTTACATTTGTTAATGTTCAGAATATATGATCAGAAAAATTTAAGGATCAAGTGTAAAAATGATTCAGTAAAAATAAATTTAAGGAACCCTGTATTGTTGCTTGTTTTGTGTGCATTATCACTGTTCGTCATCCATCTTGATTACAAATAACGTAAGTGAAAAAGCAGTTCAATGACAGAACTACTCAGGATCCACAGAAAATTACAAATTTCTGTTATCTCTTCTTTGTTTGCTGATTATAGAAGACTGAGTTTTAAAAAGAATGATTTTTTTTTCTTTATAATATATTAAAGAAAGAGGCAAGAGAAGTAAGAAAAAAATAAATTTCAATTGTAGTGAAAATTTAAGGAATTTGTATTAAATAAAAGATTAATTACATAAAGATAAGCAAATCCCTCCTTTTTAACATAAGCCCGGTGTTCTAGAACAAAGTCCCCATATGGAGCTCTGGTGGCGTATTGTAAGGAAGATGGGGTGATCTACTTCCAGTAAAGATTTACAGCCTCAGAAACCCAATGAAAGGTCACTGTGAGTCTGATTCGACTCGATGGCCGTGAGTTTGGTTAGGTTTGGAGCATCCCTTTAAAATATGACATTGGAGGAATAAATATAAAAAGGGACAGATACCACACATAATCATAACTTATTTTGATTTTTAAATAAATAGTGGCTTCATATGTTTACAAATAAAATACATTGTAGTAAGTTTAAGGAGCTCTGCTCCAGTAGTGAGTAAGGCATTTGGCTGGTAACGTGAAGATCAGTGGTTCATGCTCACCAGCCATCCACATGAGGAAGATGGGGCAATCTATTTCTGTAAAGATTTACCACCTTGGAAACCCAATGGGGGTCACAATGAGTCAGAATCCACTCAATGGCAGTGAGTTTTGTTCTGGGTTTTTGATAGTAAGTTTACATTTACAAGGTTTACCTCAAATCATATAAGCAAGATTACAAATTTAATAACTAATCAACAATGAGTTAGTCAATGGGGAAATTTCAGTTGCTTTTTTCAAACAAATGGGATGATGCCAGAAGAAGCAGGTACAGAGATTCACTTTACCAGCTGAAGGGGATATTAGAATCTCATTCCCTGGTTGAACAGTTATTAAAGCATTACTAAAAGACTAAGGATGCTCTTCCTCCTTTAACCACATTTGAGCAGAAGTAAAGGAAACTTTAGGGATTTTTTTTTTTTTTTTTTTAAGGAAACTTTAGGGATTTTTTTTTTTTTTTTTATTGTAATGGATCCTGAATTCTCATTCTTTACTATACAAAAGATCCATTGGCCAAGTGGACAGCACAGAAGATTACTGAGCTGCTTACTGAGAACATCACTAGAAATGGAGAGGAACCTAAAGTGAATACCTAAAAAGTTAGGGAGCAATACAAAAGACCACCCTCACTTCTGAAACCAACTACAAGTTTGGGGATACCCAAGTCTATACTGAGATTCAATAATTCACTAGAAGGACTCATAGAAACCATTTAAAGTTATTGCATGCTATATGTGATATTCTCTCTTATCTCTTATAATGTGTCCATATGAATGAATAATGCACACACACATACAAAATGTGCATCGCATGCATATGAACCTAATGCATATGTGGGTTACACAGTTTGCAAAAACATACTAACACACATTTAATTTGTGGAAAAATATGGTGTATATTATATATTATATAAGGATAGATATTAAAATAAACCACAAAAAAGAGATGCATGGAATGGAAGGAATCAAGTCTATGAGGATTCCAAACCCAGGACTTTCAGTTGTTCTCTCCCAGTGAAGTCACAGACAGAGGGTAACTCCTTCTAAGACTACTGTGTGACAGATGGTATACTTCATGTATTGTCAACCAGGGAAGCTTATCCAAGCCTCATTGTCCAGAGTCTTTATTGGAGTTCTTTCATGTAGACATGGTCAACGGCTCATGGGGCTTACCTCAGTCTCCTGCCCTTCTGGAGATCGATCTAATATCACTTGACTCAAAATCCACACCATGAAAGAATTTTTTTTTTTTTTTTTTACTAAGACAGGCCTTTCTGAGAGGCTTAGATTTTATCAAAAGAAGATGGCAGCAAAAGCTAGATCTCTTTTGGGGTGAGGTTAAATACCATACCATATGTGAATGACATTTGAAAAAGTCATATATATGTCTTCACTATGAGTAAGGTGGTCACAAAATTTATCATCCAAACTGAAACATAAATGCATGCCAAACAGACAACATAAAAAGGCAAGGGAGGATTATAAGAGCTTCAGTTAAAATGATGAATTCCATTGTTATTCTTTCTTCCTATCTATCACAGTAAAATTATGAGAGAGCTCAAAAGAAAAAGGGCAAGAATATTTAAAGAGTTAGAAGCATCTCTTATGCAAAGTTATTAGCATTTAGCAAGTAAATGAAATTTATATCTAGAGTATTTTGGAATCAAGTTTAAAAATTATCTGAAAGCATCTAGAAAACAATATGACTGACCAAGACGTTATTAAGATAGGAAGAAGTTAGATACATTACTTTTGAAGGCAAATGTTGGAAAAAATAAACACCAGAGAGTTTATGTTGTTCATAAACTGGCCATATTTATAAGAAATAGTTCAGATATTTTACAATTAAATATTTAAATATGTACCAGAGATATACATTTGCCTCCCTCAAAACACTAGATACAAAAATGTCAACTCCAATAAAGAGATACACTTAATGAGTTTTAGAAAACTATAAGAGGAGCAAGTTCTTGAGATTAGAAAAAAATGTTCCACAATGAATTTGTTAATCCTAGCATAACAAGCTGACAGCTGAATGTATGAAGTTAGAGTTCAGGGAAGAGGAAATCCAGATATCAAAATTTTAGAGATTAAGAAAAAGATGTGTGGACAATGGCAAAAAAAACAAAAACAGTGAGAAGAAAAAGACAGTAACTAGGAAATAAGGTTGTCATATAATCCAAACAAGGAGGAGATCTTGAATAGAGGGCTGCACAGATAATTAATGTAATTGCTGTCAACAAGTTGTATACCTATAAAAGTTGAGTGGGCAAAAGTTGTGTGATAGGTATATTTCCAATTATATATACATATATAAGACCCCAAGCACTATGGCACACAGGACTTATATATATAGGATCTCTGGTAGCATAATGGCTAAGGCACTTGACTGCTAACCAGAAGGCTGGTGGTTCAAACCCACCAGCCACTCCTCAGAAGGAAGGTTGGCAATCTACCAATCTACTTTTGTAGTGAAAACACCTCAGAAACCCAAGGAGGGGTCGTTATGGGTTGGGTCTGACTCAACAGCAAATAACAACAAATATATAT
>NW_006921597.1:24866168-24898729 GCF_000298275.1 Orycteropus afer afer | reverse complement strand
ATATATATATATATATATATATATATTAGCTGCTGAGGCTGCTTATTTACAACCAAACAGCTCATGGGATTTGATTCTTTGGTTTAAAAATAGTTTAGGGTCATGGTTTCATGGTTCATCAAAGTTAATTGGCCACTAACATGGGTAATGCTTCTGTTCTACCTCCTGGTTCACTGCATAGTGCTTGGGGTCTTAAAATCTTGCAAGTAGCCATTTAAGGTACAACAATCGGTTTCCATTCACCTGGAAAAACAGAAAAAGAATCAGAGTCAAGAATAAGCAGAGGAAATGGAAATGTGGCTAATAGCCTCTATGAACAACTGCTTCCTATGACATGAGACCAGAAATGAATGGTATCCAGCTATTGCTACTGAACATTTTCATCAAAAATTTTATAGAATAATATTTATCAAAAGGGGAGAAAGGGAAAACAGAATTTCAAATTCTTATAGCATCCAGACTTTCTGGAACCATAGAGACTAGACAAACTCTAGAAACTATTTCTTTGAGATAAGTTTTAAATATGAAAGCAAAATATGCCTTAAAATATTCTTTAAACCAAACGATATCTTAGTTTAACTAGTAAAGACTGTCTGCCTTGAGCATTGTACTCTTTCAAGATCTGTATGAGATCAGATTGACAAGACCAACTCAAAGAATTAGATGGGAAATTTAAAGGGTAGTGAGTTTATGCTAATGAGGGAAGAAGAATTTGCTAATAGAGGATGAGAATAATTGCAAAACTTGAAAATATAATCAATATCACTGAATTGTAAATGTAAAAATTGTTAAATTGGTAGTTATGTGTTTGGAATCCTCCTAGACTGCTTCTTCTGTTCCATTCATCTTTTTATTTGGTTGATTTTAGTCTGTAACCTTATAATATATATAATTTACATAATATTTTTACACAAAAAATATGCACATGGTAGTATGTGTTTTCTTTGCATATCCTCAACAAGATGGATTTAGACAGTGTCTGAAACAATGGACTCAGGTATAGCAAGGATTGTGAGGCTGGCTCAGGACCAGGCAGTGTTTTATTCTGTTGTACACATGGTCACTATGAGTAGGAGCTGACTCTATGGCACTTAACAACAACAACCACATTCTCAATAACAAGAGAAATAAATTAGAGAAAAAAGAGAGAGAGAGAGAAAAGAGGAGGAAGGCTTGATCAAAAGTGCCACAAATTTCAAGAAGAGATTATGCTACTTAATAATCATTGGATTTAACAAGGTGGAAGAGGTTGATGCCCTTGACCTGAGTATTTTCAGTGAAGTGGTGGGCATGAGAGTGAGTTGAAGTGAAAACTGGTTATGATAAAACATACCCAATGAGCTCAAACAAATTTTTCAGAAGGATTTAGAGATGGAAAATATGGCTTTGGTGATAGAAATGAGTTAGAAATTGCATGATAGAATTTTGAAAGACCAACAATTTGTTCATTGCAAATACCTTTTTTTTCAACAGCATAAATAATTACTATGCAGGTGGACCTTGTAAGATGGAATACACAGTAATAAGATTGACCACATGTATGGAAAGGGATGATGGAGAAGCTCAATATCATGAGTCAGAACTAGCCGTGGACCAAATGAAGAACAGATCATCAATTGCTCGTATGCAAATTCAAGTTGAAGCTGAAGAAAATTAAAACAAGTCTATGACAGCCACAGTTTGACGTTGAGTAATCACATCTGAATTCAGAGACCATCTCAAGAATAGAATTGACTCATTTTGTACTAATGATTGAAGACCAGATAAATTGTGGGATGATGTCAAGGACCTCATACATGAAGAATGCAATAGTCACTAAAAAGACAAAAAGCAAAGACTAAAATGGATGTCAGAAGAAACTTTAAAATTTGACCTTAGAGTAGCTAAAGCAAATGCAAGAAATGATGAAGTAAAAGAGCTAAACAAAAGATTTCAAAGGGTACCTGGAGAAAATAAAGTGTTATAATGAAATGTACAAAAACTTGGATTTAGAAAACCAAAAGGGAAAAAACATGATCAGAAGTTCTCAAGCTGAAAGAATTGAAGGCAAAAAAATTCATGCTTTGAGTTGCAATATTTGAGGATTTTAAGGGCACAACATGGAACAACAAAGTAAGCATCAAAAGGAGATAGATGAAATACAGTCATTGTACCAAAAATAATTGGTCAACATTCACCCATTATAGGCAGTAACATGTGACAAAGAACAAATGGTATTGAAGGTTGAAGTCCAAGCTACACTGAAGGCATTGGTAATAAACCAGGCTTCTAGAGTTGATGGAATACCACCTGAAGTGTTTCAATAAATGGAAGCAGTATAGGAAGTGCTCATCTGTCGATGGCAGGAAATTTGGAAAACAGCTACCTGGCCAATTGACTGGAAGAGATCCATATAAGTGCCTATGCCAAAGAAAGTTGACTGAATGGAATATGCAGTTATTGGATAATACCATATGCAGTCAAAATTATGGTGAAGATAATTCAAAAATGGTTGCAGCAGTTCATAGACAGGGAAGTGGCACAGTTCAAGTGGATTCAAAAGAGGACATGGAATAAGAGATATTATTTCTGATGTCAGATGGACCTTGGTTGAAAGCAGAGAATATTAGAAAAATGGTTACCTGAGGGTTTTTTTTTTTTTTTAAGTTATTATTGTGATTTGTGTGAAAGTTTACAGAACAAATTCATTTTTTGGTTATCTGAGTTTTACGGAGTATGTAAAGACATTTGCTGTGTGGATCATAACAAATTATGGATAACATTGCGGATAATGGTAATTTCAGAACACTTAATTGTGTTCATGTGGAACCCATATGTAGACCATTAGGTAGTTTTTTTGTTTTTTTTTTAATAGAATAATAGGATACTGCATCATTTAAAATTAGAAAAGGTGTGTGTCAAAGTTGTATCCTTTCACTCCAATCGTTCAGTCTGTGAAGAGCAATTAATTTAAAAAGATGGTCTATATGATTAAGAATGTAGCATCAGGATTGGAGGAAGACTCATTAACAACATGTGATACATAGAGGTGGAGCTCTAGTGGTATTATGGTTAATGCACTGGGCTGCTGACCAAAATGTTTCAGTTCTAAGCCACCAGCCACTCTGTGGAAGAAAAATGAGGCAATCTGCTTCTGTAATGATTTACAGCCTTGGAAATGCTATGGGACAGTTCTAGTCTATCCTATAAGGACACAACGAGTCACAATCAACTCGATGAAAGTGGATTGGGTTTGGTTTCTGGAGAAGCAAATGATACAACCTGTTGTTATTATTGTTAGGTGCTATGAAGTCAGCTCCAGCTCAGAGCAACTCCATGTGCAATAGAATGAAACCCTGCCTATGCCATCCTCACAATCTTATTATGCTTCACCCTATTCTTGCAGCCACTGTGTTAATCCATCTTGATGAGTGTTTTTCCCTGATCCTCAATTTTACCAAGCATGATATTCTTCTCCAGGAACTGGTCCCTTGTGACAACATGACCAAAGTAGGTGAGCAATGTCTAGCCATTCTTGCTTCTAAGGAGCATTCTGGCTATACTTCTTCCAGGATAGATTTGTTGACTCTTCCTGCAGTCTATGTTGTTTTCACTACTCTTTGCCAATATCATAATTCAAAGGAATCAACTTTTCTTCATCTTCCTTCTTCATTGTCCAGCTTTCACATGCATATGAGCCAATTAAAAATACTATGGCACATTTAGACTTCAAAGCGATATCTTTGCTTCATACTGAAGGTACAACCCAGCTTGCTGAAAATGAAGAGAACCTGAAGCACTTACTAATGGAGATCAAAGACCAGAGTCTTCAGTGTGTGTTAAGCCTCAAAATAAAGAAAACCAAAACGCTTACAACTAGACCAGCAAACAATACCAAGATAAATGCAGATAATAGTAAAGCTGTCAAAAATTTCATTTTACTTGGATCCACAATCAACATCCATGGAAGCAACAGTCAAGAAATCAAATAATGTATTATTTTGGGCAAATCTGCTGCAAAAGACCTCTTCAAAGTGTTAAAAAGCAAAGATGTCACCTTGAGGACTAAGTCTGATCCAGGTCATCGTATGTACACTAAAGCTGAACAATGAACAAGGAAAACTGAAGAAGAATTCACACATTTGAATTATGGGATTGGAGAATAATATGGAATATAACATGAACATCCAGGAGAATGAACAAATCTGTCTCAGTGGAAGTACAGCAGAATGCTCCTTAGAAGCGAGGATGGCAACACTTCATTTCATGTACTTTGGACATATTATCAGGAGGGACTAATCCCTGGAGAAAGATATCGTCCTTGGTAAAGTAGAGGGTCAGAGAAATAAATGAAGACCCTCAATAAGATGGATTGACACAGTGGCTGCAACAATGGATTCAAACATTGCAGTAATTGTTAGGATTGTGCAGGACTAGGCAGTGTTTCCTTCTGTTGTACATAGCATCACTATGAGCTGGAACCTACTGGATGGCACCTAACATCAACAGACAAAATTGTTTGCTGTTTGCTACCCCTCTATGCATCACCAAGGAATGGTGACTGGAAGAAATAGATATTTATGATTATTTAGAATCTTTACATGTACCTAAATGAACTCTCCCTCCAAATAAACTTTTTGTTTATTATTTTTCACATTTGATAATATATTTAATATACACACAATTATTTTTTTAATATATGTTACTAGGAGGACAATTGTTTTATAGAAGCTGTCTAAGCAAAATTAGAATTAATTCTTAAGCTTGGCTTTCACCTTTTGTTCTCTAATAACATATTTATTTAAGGAATTATGATGTGAAAAAGTAATATATTATGAAATATATATACTGTACGTAATTATGAAAGTAATTATGTAATTATGAAAAAGTGGTAGATTGGGAATGAGAAGAAATGGGAAATTAAACAGTGGTACTGGTTTGAATAATATTTGAGTTTCACTCCAGCTAGAAAATACATTTTCTTACTTTGTTGTTCTTCCTCTTTTCCCAGTTCTTTTTTTATATATGATCTTTATATTGCATTAGGTATGTTGCATTGTATATAATCAAAAAATTAAAAGAAACACTGGTATACCAAAAATTTTGAAAAAATATAACTACTTTATACTAAGAGGTTCTCTGTTAGTCTAGAATCTGTGCAAAATCTAAAAAGACTACTATGAAAAAAAATTTGTTGCTTGATGTATGCCTCAAGGACAGATTGGGTATTATTCAGCAAGTGGAAGCAGACACGAATGGATGCTCCCATAAACAAAATGCTGGAGGCTAGCTACATCATCTCCAGGTTTATTTTCCAAACTCCCCTTTCTCCGTTCTAGACCAGGCATATCAAATGATAGATTACCTTTCTGGAATGTCAGAGAGGGTAGTGATTACAACCAGGGAACGTGTTAATCAGGAAAATTGATATGTACACGTCTACAGTCTCATTTTTTTTTCTCTTTCCTTTTTCATCTGTCTCTTGTTTATATCTCAAGTTTGCTCAAAGATGAATTTACTGTGGCATGAATTTCTGCCCTTTCTGCACTTCATTCAAAAGCAAAAGTGTACAGATGAGGATTCAGGAAAACCAAATACACATACACACATGTACACATTTAATTTATAAAGTAAAAAGTTGGTCTTGTGTATCAAACTAAATAATACATAGGTTGTTTTTTCCATAAATAGTAAAAGTTAGTAAACTTTTCTGTGATAAATATATGTGATATATTTTCTACTGTATGTAATTATGAAATTAATTACATAATTATTGCATAGATTCTTATATACCAAACATTGTGTGTACTATATAGACAAATAAGACAAATTACATTCTTATCTTCATGGACTTTGAAGTCTAATAGGAATACTAAAATATTTGCCCAAAGATAAAACAAAGGAAATGTGGTAAGTACTTGCTCTAGGAATAAATAGAGCATTAGATTTTATAAGAGAGATATATCCCAAATATGTGGTGCACTTAGTAAATACAAATACTCATAACCCCAACCCACTGTCATCTAGTCTATTCCTATTGAGAGTGACACTGCACTATGTTGTTGTTGTTATGTGCCATGGAGTCGGACCTGACTCATAGTCATAGCGACCCCTCCTTGGGTTTCTGAGGCAGTATCACTACGGAAATAGATTGCCCCATCTTCCTTCCGAGGAGTAGCTGGTGGGTTTGAACCACCAGCCTTCTGGTTAGCAGTCAAGTGCCTTAGCCACTATGCTATGCCCCATAAGGTTTCAAAGGGATAAATCTTTACAGAAGCATACTGCCACATGTTTCTCATATAGAATGGCTGGTGAGTTCAAACCACTGACCTTTTTGGTTATCAGCCCACTGTTTTAGTCACTACACCACCAGAGCTCCATAGAGAATACAAATAAGGAGAAAAAAAAAAAAAAAAGACAAGGAGAAGATTTGAATAAAACTATGAGGAATCCCTGGGTGACATGCAGGGTTAACAGGCTTGGCTTCTAACAAAGGCTAGGAGTTTTCACTACCCAGAGGTTTCTCAGAACTCAGAAGGAAGGCCTAGTAGATCACTTCCAAAATGTCAGTCATTGAAAACACTATGGAGCACAATTCTACTCTGAGTCAGAGTTCACTCCATGGAAACTGGAAACTGCTTTTTTTTTTGGAAAAAAAATCAGGTGTTAGTAAGAGCACAAAACTAGGAAACACACATACACATATACATATAGTGTATGTGTGTGTGTATATATATATATATATATATATGGAATGTACTTGGAAATAATTTCACTGAAGAATAAGAAATTAGTGGCCATTAGAGCTGGGAAAATCCATGGTACAAAAAGGTATTCGATATTAGGCAGGAGGGTGGAATCAAATGTATTCATTGCTAATGGAAAGTGAATGGGTTGCAAAATTTACAAAGCCTGATGGAAAATGAAAATCCAGAGGCCCTTGTTCAAAAATTACTAAAAAAAATTAAGGTAGCTACAGGAGAGCATTAAACCAAGTGCAACATCCACTGAACATGGGGTCTTAAAGGACTGTATTTGATGCACGCCCATGAGCCAACAGTATTGTTCAATTACTATTTTCTAGACTCGATGGCACATAACAACAACAACAACAAAGTGTGGAGTAAATAATTGGACATTGTACTTAAGGAAAATAGTCCAGCAGGAATATCTAGGATACACTGCAGGAAAAAAGCCTAGGGAAGAGAAAACATTTAGAAGCTACCAAAATCATAGGAATAGTTTATAACAGTCTACTTGTTGGTAGTACACACACATGCACACTCACCAACACACTCATGCACACTCTCACATGCATGCATGAATGTGTACATATACATGCACATTCACTGGCACACATGCACACATACTCCATGTATGTACACACATATCCACTGTCACAGGAAGAAATATGCACATACTCCCACATGCACTCAAACATGCACACGCGCACATATGCACTGCAGAGCAGTGAATTTGTTAGTAAGGTCCTTCTAGCTATAGTCTTCCATTTTGTGATGTACTGTAAATCCTAGCCACTGTGCCTTTTCAGGTTGAGATGCACCTTGAGTTCTGCCTTCCTAGAATAGGTAAGGGAAGGGACCCAGGCCCCAACCCCAAAAGTCAGGAAAGCTGAGGAAAAGCAAAGCCATAGGGGAAGACACAGCAGAGAAGTGGCAGAGATCTAGATAAGGGGAAGATGGAGAGGTTTCGAACAGCTAAGGAAGACAAACTTGTCTGTCAGTTTGTCGTACTGAACTGGCTTGAGTGCTGCTATGAGGCTTGAGGTTGTGCCACTGATGTCTCAAATGCCAGCAGGGTTGCTCATGACAAACAGGTTTCAATGCAGCTTACAGACTGAGACAGACTAGGAAGAAGGAAGAGGCCCTCCACTTCTCAAAGAATTGGCCAGGGAAAATCTTATGAATATCAGAGAAACACTGTCTGATACATTATCGCACAGCTTCATGAATAGGCCAGAAACATTGTCAGACACAGCTCAGGAGGACAAGCCCCTTAGGTCAGAAGGCTCTAAAAATATGAGTTGGAAAGACTTGCATCATCAGAGTAGAGCTAATCTTACTGATATGGATAAAGTAAAGTTTCCGAGATCTCCATTTGCTGATGTGGCATGACTTAAATTGAGGAAATACAGCTTTAACATAAATTAATAATAAGAACATGGAATGTATGAAGTATGAATCTAGGAAAATTGGAAGCTGTCAAAAATGAAATGGAACACATAAAGATTGATATCCAAGGCATTAGTGATCTGAAATGGACCAGTTATGGCTATTTTGAATCAGACAACCATATGATCTACTATGCTGGAAATGAAAATGGGAAGATGAATCACATGGCATTCATCATCACAAAGGATGTTTCAAGATCTGTCCTGAAGCACAATGCTGTCAGTGATAGGGTAATATCCATACACCTACAAGGAAGACCAGTTAATATGACTATTATTCAAATTTATGCACCAACCACCAAAGCCAAAGATGAGAAAATTGAAGATGTTTATCAACTTCTTCAGTCTGAAATTGACCAAGCAGCAATCAGGATGTGTTAAATATCACTGGTGACTGGAATGCAAAAGTTGAAAATAAAGAAGAATCACTAGTAGCTGGAAAATTTGGCCTAGGTGACAGAAATAATGCTGGAGATTGCATGATAACATTTTGCAAGACCAAGAACTTATCCATTGGCAATACGTTTTTTCAGCAACACAACTGACAGCTATAAATGTGGACATCACAAATGAAATACACAGGAATCAGATCGACTACATCTATGGCAAGAGGAGAGAGAAAAGCTGAATATCTTTAGCCAAAGCAACACCAGGAGCTGATTGTGGAACAGAACATCAACTCCTCATATGCAAGTTCAACTTCAATTTGAAAACAATTAAGACAAGTCCACAAGAGTCAATATATGATCTTGAATATATACCTCCTGAATTTAGAGACCATCTAAAGAACAGACTTGATGCATTGAACTTGATGCATTGAACTTGATGCATTGGCAAATAATTGACTGATCAAGAACATCATCCATGAAGAAAGCAAGAGGTCATTAAAAAGACAAGAAAGAAGAAAAGACCAAAATGGATGTCAGATGAGACTGAAAATTGCCCTTGAGCAGAAAGTAGCTAAAGCAAATGGAAGAAATGAGTAAAAGAGCTAAATAGAAGATTTCAAAGAGCAGCTCAAGCAGAAAAAGCCAATTACTATAATGATATGTTCAAAAATATGGAGTTAGAAAACCAAAAGGGAAGAACATGCTTGGCATTTCTCAAGGTGAAAGAACTGAAGAAAAAAAAAAAATTAAGCTTTGAATTGCAATATTGAAAGTTTCTGTGGGCAAAATATTGAATGATGAAGAAACATCAAAAGAAGATGGAAGGAATACATAGAGTCACTGTACCAAAAAGAACTGGTAGATCTTCATCCATTTCAGGAGGTGGTATATGATCAAGAACCAATAATATTTAAGGAAGAAGTCGAAGCTGCACTGAAGCCATTGCCAAAGAACAAGGCTCCAGGAATTGATGGAATAACCCTTGAGATGTTTCAACAAACAGATGTCCCACTGGAGGCCCTTACTCAGTTAGGCCAAGAGATTTGGAAGACAGCTACCTGGCCAACTGACTGGAAAAGATCCATATTTGTACCCATTCCAAAGAAAGGTGATCCCACACAATGTAGAAATTATCGAACAAGATCATTAACATCACATGCAAGTAAAATCTTACTGAAGATAATTCAAAAATGGTTGCAGCAGTATATTGACTGAGAACTTCCAGAGGTGCAAGCTGAATTCAGAAGAGGACACGGAACAGGGATATCATAGCTGATGTCAGACAGATCTTGGCTCAAAGTGTAGAATACCAGAATGATGTTTACTTGTGTTTTATTGACTGTGCAAAAGCATTTGATTGTGTGGATTATAACAAATTGTGAATATCATTGAGAAGAATGGGAATTCCAGAACCCTTAACTGTACTCATGAGGAACCTGTACATTGACCAGGAGGCTGTCATTCAAACAGAACAAGGGGAAACTACATGGTTTAAAATCAAGAAGAGTTGTATCCTTTCACCATACTTATTCAGTCTATATTGCAGAGCAAGTAATCCGAGAAGCTAGACTATATGAAGAACAACATGGCATCCAATTGGAGAAACAATCATTAACAACTTGTGATATGCAGATGCGCAACTTTGCTTGCTGAAAGTGAGATGATTTGAAGCACTTACTGATGAAGATTGAAGACTACAGTCTGCAGTATGGATTATATCTCAATATAAAGAAAACAAAAATCCTCACAACTGGACCTATAGGCAGCATCATGATAAATGGAGAAAGGATTGAAATTGTGAAAGACTTCACGTTGTTTGGTTCTACAATTGACACCAATGGAAGCAGCAGTCAGAATATCAGACAACATATAGCACCGTGCAAGTCCACAGCAAAGGATCTCTTTCAAGTGCCGAGGAGCAAAGATATCTCCTTGAAGACTAAGGTCCACCTGACACAAACCTCATATGCATGTGAGGCTGGATAATTAATAAGGAAAACTGAAGAAGAATTAATGTTTTTGAGTTTGGGTGCTGGCGAAGAATGATTAAAGTACTGTGGACGGCTAAAAGCACTAACAAACCTGTCTTGGAAGAAGTGCAGCTGGAATGCTCCTTGGATGTGAGAATGGCCAGACTTTCTCTCACCTACTTCGGTCATGTTGTCAGAAAGGATCACTCCCTGGAGAAGAATGTGATGCTTGGTAAGGTGGAGGGTCGAGGAAAGTGGGGAAGGCCTTCAACTAGATGGATTGACACAATGGCTGCCACCATGGGCTCAAATATAGCAGGGATGGTGGAGCTCACACGGAAACTGGTGGTGTTTCATTATGCTATTCATTGGGTTGCTATGAGTCAGAGATGACTGGATGGCAACTAACAACAACAACAACAACAACAACCTGTTGGGAATAAAAATTAGTTAAATTATTATGATATACGTTATGAAAGAAAAACCCATAGTAATTGGCAAATGCCAACTATCTAAGAAGATACAGAAGAGAAAAGATTCAAAGATACGTCCACATCTTTCATCCTGCGTTACTGAGAGAGAATGTAAAAATAAAATTACAATAAATTCAGAAAGAAAAAAAAAAGCCAATTACAGTGAAGATGATTGGTATGAGTTTCTTTTAATTGAGGATAGCCCAAATAAAAACAAATGTAAGAATAAACGAGACAGCTGGGAACATGGGTTCAGAGCTCAGGAAAAAAAAAAAAAAATTGAGATAAAGGTAAAAGGTAAAAATTTGAAAGTTATATAACTTGAAGGAGGGAATGGTTTTCTTTTTTTAGGATAGATTGTTCAAAAAAAAAATAGTGCTTATAATCAATGAGGTACTTTGTTCTCAAATTATTTCATTTTCTTATTTTCCTGTTCTAGATTCCCTTATGTTGCCATTTATGTAAAGGTCAGAATTGAAAGTATAAAGATGAAGTGGAAAACTAGTGAAGAGAAATTGAGTAATAAACAAATTAAACTGTAACCTTGTAGATGCCAAAACAGTTACAAATTGAGGAGAGGAAAGGAAAAAAAAAAAAGTACCATAAAGAATAGTTTAAAAGAACAACAATAAAAAGTCACTTAAATTATAGGTGGAAAGAATTCCAAGGCACAGATGGAGACAAAACATGTCTAAAGAAGAGGAGAGGCCAGGAGGGTGTAGTCTTATAATAATCTAGGAGCCTAGTTAGTAGGTTGTTTGTCCCATGTGTGAGCAAGAAGTTTGAGATCAAATATCGAAATGGAAAACAAAACTGAGAAGAATTATTGTGGGAATGTGTGTCAAATAAATTTACTGAGGTTCAAGGTGTAGTTTCTGGTACTCTAAAGGCATTCAAGAAATATCATTTTGTTGTTGTTGTTGTTATAGCTTCTAGTGATGGCATATGTGAAAATTATGAAAAATAAAGTTTTTCGTTTGTTTTATCTATTATTTCATGTCTTTTTTCTCATTTTTCTCTTTACCCCAATAGAGCTTTCAATGAAGGTGATGACAATTATTAAAAATAACAATTACAACTATTAATAACCAGTAAGTTGCCTTTGAGTGAGTCCTGACTTATGGTGCCCCCATGTATTGAAGAATAATAGGATTCTCAAGGCTTTGACCTTTTGGAAGCAAAACATCATTCTTTTCTTCTGTGGAGCCTCCATATGGGTTCAAACAACTAACATTTTGGTTAGTAGTTGAGCAGTTAATCATTTTTACTACCAAGGGTACAAAAAGTAATACAATGAGCAATAATTTACTTCTATGGGTCTTCTTCAGTGACTGAACTCCTTGAGAAGAGTCTGTCCTGATGATGTTGGTTGGTGTCTACAATATATAATACCTACTTGAATTGTGACACAGACTTAATAATCAGTCCTTAAGTTAATGTTAAATACATATGTTGTTGTTGTCAGGTTCCATGGAGTCAGTTCCTACTCATAGCAACTCTACATACAACAGAAGGAAGTACCACCCAGTCTTGCACCATTTCACAATCATTGGCATATGTGGTAGTTATGGTTATGTGTCAGCTAGGCTGGGTTTGGTTTTGAGTGGCTGGGCAGTTGGATGTAATTATTCCCTATGATAAGACTGGTAATCACCTCCATGGTGGAATCTACTATGAGCAGGTGAGTAGCTGCGTTAGGGATGTGGTCTGCTTCCAGTGTATAAGAAGACACTTTGAGAAAGGTCTTGAGCTTTCTTGGCACTTCTGTATATGGCTGAGCCATCAGTGGTCTACAATGTTGTGTGCTGATCTTGGGATTGTTTATAACTAATGGTCTGCTGTGCTACTTGATAATCTTCAGACTGTGCCATTTCACCTGTCGACCTTGAGTTTGTCAGCCTCAGCAGCCAGTAGCTGCCTGAGTTAAAAGAATCCTCCAGCTTTAGTGGGCCAGGACAAGAGGTGGAGCTGAAGCCCAAGGTCAAGGGGCTTTCACCCAGACTCTAGAACTGGCACTTTGAACTCAGACTTCTAACCTCCTAAACTGTATAAATTCCTGCTTGTTAAAGTTACATATCTGTGGCATGTCTGTTACAGCAGCAATAGAGAACATCATGCTTGAGACTATCATCACAGCTGCTGTGTCAATTGAATTCATTGAGAGACTTCCTATTTTTCACTGACCCTTTACTTAAGCAAGCACAATACCCTTCCCCAGGGATTGGTCCCTTCTGACAATAATATGACCAAAATACAAGACATAAAGTCTGGTCATTCTCACTTTCGAAGAACATTCTAGTTGTACTCCCTCCAAAACAGATTTGCTTGTTCATCTAGCAGTCCATAGTATATTCAATATTCTTCAACAACACCACAACTCAAATGTATCAATTCTTCTCAGTCTCTTTTGTTCATTGTCCACCTCTCACACTCATATGAGGCTAATGAAAAGACCATGACTTGGGCCCATTACCTTAGACTTCCAAGCGACAACGTTGCTCTTTAACATGTTTAAAAGATCTTTTGCAGATTTTCCCAAAGCAATATGTCTTTTACTTTCTTGACTGCTGTTCCCTGGTAAAATAAAATCTTTGAGAACTTCTTTTCTCCATTTATCATGATATTGCTTGTTGGTCTAGTTGTGAAGATTTTTTTTTTTTTTTTTTAATGTTGAGGTGTAATCCATACTGAAGGGTATAGTATTTGGTCTTCATCAGTAAAAGCTTCAAGTCTTCTTCACTTTCAGCAAGCAAGGTTGTACAACCTGGATATCACAGGTTATTAATAAGCATTCCTGAAATCTTGATGTTGCATTCATCTTCACATACCCTAATATCTTGGATTATTTGCTCAGCATACAAATTGAATGAATATGGTGAAAGTATACAACCCTGGCACACACCTTTCCTTTCAAACATGCAGTATACCCTTGTTCTGTTCAAACAGTTGTCTTTTGGTCTACATACATATTCCTCAAGAGCACAACTCAAACCAAAAACCATTCACTAATGTTCTGAAAATCCCATTCTTTGTAATATTATTCATAATTTGCTATGATACACCAAGTCAAATCCATCTGCATAGTCATTAAAACACAGACAAAATCTTTCTGGTATTCTTTGCTTTCAGCCAAGATCCATATGTCATCGACAATGATATTACTCCTTCCACATCCTGTCCTGAATCTGGTTTGAATTTCTGGCAGTTCTTTGTCAATGTACTGCTACAACTGTTTTTTAATTATCTTCAGCAAAATTTACTTGCTTATGATATTAACTGCATTGTTCAATAATTTGTGCATTCTTTTGGATCAGCTTTCTTTGGAATGGTCACAAATATAGGTTTCTTCCAGTCGATTGGCCAGGTACCTATCTTCCATACTTCTTGTCATAGGCAGGTGAGCACTTGCAACACTGCATCCATTTGTTGAGAACATCTCAACTGGTCCTCCACCAATTCTTGGAGCCTTGTTTTTCACCAATGGCTTCATTGGAGCTTGGACTTCTCTCTTCAGTACCATCAATTGTTGATCATATAGTACCTCAGGAAATGCTTGAATGTCAACTAATTATTTTTGGTACAGTAACTCTGTGTATTCCTTCAATCTTCTTTTGATGCTTTCTGTCTTATTTAATATTTTGCAACTCAAAGCATGAATTTTTTCTTCATTTTTTTCTACTTGATAAATGCTGATCTGGTTCTTCCCTTTTGAGTTTCTAAGTTCAGGTCTTTGCACATTTTCATTATAAAAATTTACTTTGCCATCTCAAGCTGTCCTTTGAAATTTTCTGTTCAGCTCTTTTATGTCGTTTGTTCCATTTGTTTTAGTGACTTTCCATTGAAGAGCAAGTTTCAGAGTCTTCTCTGACAGTCATTTTGGCCTTTTCTTTATTTCTTGTCTTTTTAATTACCATTTGCTTTCATCACATATATTGTCCTTGATATAATCCCACAACTCATCTGGTTGTTGGTCATTGGTGTTCAGCTCATTAAATCTGTAATTAAGATGATATCTAAAATCAGGTGGGATATGATCAAGGTTGCATTTTGGCTCTCATGGACTTGTTTTAACTTTCTTCAGTTTCAACTTAACTTGTATATGAGCAATTGATGTCTGTTCTGCAGTTGGCCCATGGCCTTGTCCTGACAGGCAATATTGAGGTTCTCCAAAGCTTCTTTCCCCAGATGTAATTGATTTGATTCCTGTGTATTCCATCTGGTGAAGTCTATGTGTACACTTGTTTTTTTGTTGTTGAAAAAGTTGTTCTATGCACAGATATACCTTCCTTGTTTCACTTTTGGAAAAAATTTAAGGAAAATGTTTGATACACTCTGACGCTCTATGAAATCCAGTAAAGTAGTATAATTAGAATTCATGAATAAGAAGAGAAGTTAGGGGTGACTTCTCCATTGTTTTGAGTTCACTTCAGTAATATTTTTCTCTTTATGTTTTCACTCAAGGATCTTCTGTGCTATTGTTTATGCACCTGGCAAGATGAAGGATAAATACATAGCCTAAGAGTATAAATGCACCTATCAAAACTGTTTAAATGAACCCAATCATGAGTCCCTTTATTTTGAATGAACTATGGCAGGAACATAAATAAAATGTAGAACTGTACCATTTTAATGAAATTAAAAGAAATTTCTGTTGCTATTTTTTAAAAGCATACAGACTCATTTCTGCCAAGAATAATTTTAGTTTTAATTCACCCCTCTTTTCAGTAACTGCAAAATATGAAAAAAGTCCTTCAAAAATAAACAAAGGATCATCAAAATAAGCTGCCTTAGGATGCTCTACTTAGATTCTAAGACTCTTAACTTACAACTCTATAGATAAAGGTGTTTTCATCAATGACTGATCTAGTACTACCTTCAGACACTTTTTGCTCCTAGTCTTACTCAGTGTTCATGATCAATTGACATTTGTATTGTCTTCAAATGCTTGTAATTTTGTTCTATCAGTACATTTTTTATGAGTTAATATATTTGAAAATTATCTATTTTATTGGTAATCAATCTCTTTAACCATATGTAGAATTTGTAAATAAAGAGCACAAACTTCTCTTCAGATAAGTAGCAACATGTATATATATATAGAAATTGTTAAGAAATTGATTAGGTGTATAAATGTGTTATTAAAACATGATCAAATATTTAACTCTTCCCAGACAAGAAAAAAAATAATAATCTTGCATTTTAATTCACATCTAATGATGATTTATAAGAAATAAGAATTTTATACATAAGAAAGCCAAGAGGAGGGATCTCTGATCATCCTGTGGTTAAAGGATTCAGCTGTTAACAGGGGGTTGGTGGTTTGAAACCATATGGGGCAGTGCTACTCTGTCTTGTAGGGTCATTATGAATCAGAATGGACTTAATGGTAGTTTTTTTTGTTGTTGTTTTTGTTTTAAGTCAAGAGGTGGAAGCTTAATGAGATGGATTGATGGAATGGCTGCAACAATGGGCTCAAACATAGGAAACAATTGTGACAGTGATGCAGGAATGGGCAGTATTTAATTCTGTTGTGCATAATGTCTTTATGAATTGGAACCAACTCAAAAGTACCCAACAACAAAACCAATAAAGAACATGTTATATATAACTTAATTATTATTTTTTTTATATATAAATTGGAAAGTACCTAAGAGAACACAGAATTAAAATGCCATTATCTGTGAAACTTCTGTTCATGTGTTTTGTCTGTTTTCTAAATGGATATTTTTTGCTGTTCAGTTCTATTTATGATCTATTAGAAAGACTTTTGATAGATGTGGCTTATAAATTTTTTATCCTAGTTTATAGCTGCTTTTCATCCCTTTCATAGGGTCTTTTCTGGCACAAAAGTTTTTAATTTTGATGAAATACAATTTATCTTATTTATTTGTTTAGATTATACCTTTCATGTCATGTCTAAGAATTCTTTACCCACCCTAACCCCAGAGATTTCTTTCTTATATTTTCTTGGAATTCTTAACATTTTAAATAATTACCTATCCTAATATTTTTCTGACAAGCTACAAAACTATTTGTGACAAATACTTGATGTGCTCAGATTTACTCTCCAATAGAGATGTATGAAAAATGTCTTGAAATATCAAATAATTTAACATGAAAGTCATGCTATCTCATTCAGTGTCATTCTGTTTCAGAATGAAGGAGTTAGGAGAAAGACAGCCAAGAAAAAATATTTAAAGAGAAAAAACATTACTAATCGAAGTATTGCCAAAAATTTGAACAACATTTCTTACAACTGCTTTTATGTGAAAATATAGTTAACTAGTTTTAATTTTTCCCAGTCATTTTCAAAACACACACACATTAATAATCCCATAATATTCCCATTAATTAAATTATCTTATAACAATTGTAACATTAAAAATAAGGCCAGACAATATAATGTCACTAAATTATACATGTCAAGATTGTTGAAATTGCAAATGCTTTCTCTATATATATAAAACACTTTTAAAACATTAAAACATGTAGGTTAAACATGATCACTGTTATTAAGCACAAAAGTTAATTCTGTAACTTCTGTAGTTGCAAACATAATGAAAGCATAATGAATTACAAAATGTTCAATATTTATTATACCAGATTATACCAGCTGGTTAGGAGTAATTTTTCACTCCTAAAAAACCTCAGAAGGATTAATTACATAGATTATGCATTATTATGATCAAATGAAAAAAGAAAATATTTCTAAGTGTAAAAAGCAATAAGCAAATAGATACTCATGTAACAATATTGAATCTTTACAAAATAAGTTTCATAAAAAGCTAAAGAAATATTTTTTAGATACATAAATTTCTGGTGTTGTAATTTCATAGATACAAAAAAATGGGGTCACAAAAATGAGTGGTAACTATATCCCTTCATCAATTCTTTCAATGTTTTGAATTAATTTATTTGTGATTTTGAGGGAAGCTGGAGATTCTTAAAATTTGGGGTCTGAGGAAAGGGGTAGAGGAGCTAGCATTCATTAAGATTCTAATATTGTTGTAAAAGTTTATGTGCAAAGAAAATGATGTCAAGAAATAACTTTTGAGAAAAATGGTTGTCATTCATTAAGTTTACCCATTTAATGCTTTCCAACATATGCAAGAAAGTGTAGGAATACTTTCTGTTGTTGTTGTTGTTGTTTTAACAAACAAATTAATTTTCTCACAGCTTGGGAAGATAGAAATCCAAATTCAGAGGGAGCTCTGGTGGTATAGTGCCTGAAGCATTTGGTTGCTAACCAGAAGGCTGGTGGTTCAAACTCACCAGCCACTCCTCAGAAGAAAGATCAAGCAATCTATTTCCATAGAAATACTGCCTCAGAAGCCCAAGGAGGGGTCGCTATGAGTCGATCTGACTCCAGGACAATGAGATTTTTGTTTGTTTGTTTTTACTCTAGGGGAAGGCTTTCTTTCTTTCTAACTCTAGGTTTTAGAAGTTCCTCAGCACAGGAACCCTGGGCCCAAAGGATTTGCTCTGCTTTCAGCTCTTCTTTCTTGGTGGTGATTAAGTCCCTCTGATGTCTGCTTGTTTGTTTACTCCCTTTAATAAATCAAAAGAGATTGACTCAAAATACTACCTAATCCTGTAGGTTGTAACTTGTCTTATTAACATAGCTACTGATTATCCTGTCTGATTAACATCATAAAAGTTAGGATTTATAACACATAGGATAAATACATCAGCCTGCAAAATGGAGAATAATTACATGATACTGAGCATCACAGCTTACCAAATTGATACATATTTGGGGGGGCACAATTCAATCAATAAGACAATCCTTTCCCAACTGATGCAAAATACCTTTTTTTAACATATTAATCCATATATATGCAGATCCATATGTGAAATTTCTATTTGATTCTACTAACTTAGTTGACTTAAAAAAAAAAAAAAAAAAAAAACTATGGTGATTTGAGTGAAAGTTTATAGAGCAAATTTATTTTCCATTCAATAGTTCATACATATTTTGTTTCATGACATTAACTGAAATCCCCACAATGCACACCTCTGGTGTACCTCTCCACATCTGTGTCTTCCTTTTCTTTCGAGATATTTTAGTGGTTACCCTTTTTTTTGGTATATTGCCTTTCCGTTCACGCAAATCATCACCTGTCTCTTTTGTAGCTACCAATTTTCCCTCCCCTCCCTTCCCATGCCTAGTAATCAAGAAATAAATTTTCCTTTCATGTCTAAACCTTTTGTTACGGTGGACTCATACAGTATTTGTTCTCCTATGCTTGACTTATTTCACTCAGCATTATATCCTCCAAGTTCATCTATGATTTGGGTTTTTTCACACATTCTTCACTATACTTTAGGGCCTAAGGCACTTGACTGCTAACCAGAAGGCTGGCGGTTCAAACCCACCAGCTACTCCTCGGAAGGAAGGTTGGGCTATCCTACTTCCATAGTGATACTGCCTCGGAAACCCAAGGAGGGGTCGCTATGAGTCGGGGCTGACTCGATGGCAAATAACAACAACAACAAATATATTTGGAGCGCTGGTAGCATAGTGGCTAAGGCACTTGACTGCTAACCAGAAGGCTGGCAGGTCAAACCCACCAGCCACTCCTCGGAAGGAAGATGAGGCAATCTACTTCCGTAGTGATACTGCCTCGGAAACCCAAGGAGGGGTCCCTATGAGTCGGGTCAACTCGATGGCACATAACAACAACAATATTCTATTGGGTATATGAACCATAGTTCGGTTATACATTTATTCATTGATGGCCAGGTAGGTTATTTTTATCTCTTTGCTATTGTGAATACGACTGAGATGTACCTGTTGTTAGGTGCCATCGAGTTGGCTCCAACTCATAGAGGTCTTACATACAACAGAACAAAACACTTTTCTCTGTTTATCATGATATTGGTCTAGTGTGAGGATTTTCGATTTCTTAATGTTGAGGTGTAATCTCTACTGAAGACTATATATAGTCTTTGATTTTCATCAGTTACTGCTTCAAATCATCTTCACTTTCAGCAAGCAAGGTTATGCCATATGTACATAAAACCCAAAAAACCAAACTTACCACTATCGACTCAGACCTGACTCAAGGGTTCCTCCTTGGGTTTCCAAGGCAATATCACTACGGAAGTAGATTGCCCAACCTTCCTTCTGAGAAGTGGCTGGTGGGTTTGAACTACCAGCCTTCTGGTTAGCAGTCAAATGCTTTAGGCACTACACCACCAAAATTCCTCATCTGTTTATAGCAGGTTGTTAATTGCTCTTCCTCCAATCCTGTTGCTACATTTTTCTTCATATAGTCCTGATTCTCTGATATGTGCTCAGCATACAGATTGAATAAGTATGCTGGACGGATACAACCCTGATGCATACCCTTCTTAGTTTTAAACCATGAAGTATCTCCTTGCTCTATTTAAACAACAGCCTCTTGGTCAATGCACAGTTTCCTCATTAAAACAATTGAGTGACTTGGAGTTCTCATTCTTCTCAATGTTATCCATAATTTGTTATGATCCACACAATTGAATGCCATTGTACAGTCAATAAAACACAGAGTCACATCTTTCTAGTATTCTTGGCTTTCAGTTAAGATCCATGTGACATCAGCAGTGATATCCCACATTCCACTTCCCCTTCTGAATCCATCTTGAATTTCTGAAAGTTTCCTGTTGATATACTGCTTCAATCATTTTTAAATTATCTTCAGTAAGATTTTACTTGAGTTTGATATTAATGATATTGTTTGATGATTTCCACATTCTGTTAGCTCATCTTTCTTTGGAACGTGCACAAATTTGCATCTCTTCCATTCAATTTACCAGGTAGTTGTCTTCCAAACTTCTGGGAATAAACAAGTAAGCACATCCAGCACTTCATCCTTTTGTAGAAACATCTCAAAGGGTATTTCATCAATCCCTGGAGCCTAGTTTTTCACCAGTTCCTTTTAGGTCAGCCTTGACTTCTTCCTTCATTATTATTTTTGATACAACTGATATTTTCCCACAAATATTTCAATATTGCAACTAAAGACTTGAATTTTATTTCAGTTCTTTCAGCTTGAGAAATGCCAAGGGTGTTCTTCCCTTTTGGTTTTCTAAGTTCAGATCTTTTCAAATTTCATTATAACATTTCACTTTGTCTTCTCCAGCCACCAAAATCAAACTCATTGCCGTTGAGTTGGATGCAACTCATAGCTACCTCTCCTTGGGATTCTGAGGTGGTATCACTACAGATGGAGATTGCCCAACCTTTCTTCCGAGGAGTGGCTGGTGGGTTTGAACTGCTAGTCTTCTGGTTAGCTGTAAAATGCCTTAGGCATCTCTGTTCAGCTCTTTTATATCATCATTTGTTTCAATTGCATTAGCTACTTTCCATTCAAGAGCAAGTTTCAGAGTCTCTTCTGACAGCCATGTTGGTCATTTATGCACTTTCTGCCTTTTTTTTTTTTTTTAATTTTTATTTTGGGTGAAAGTTTACAGAGCAAATTCACTTTCCACACAGCAGCTCACATGCACTTTTTGCAGCAATATCCCACAATGCAACAGCTCCACTCCCACTTCCTCCCCATAGTAACCTCTTCTCTGTGTCCTTCCCTCCCATGGACTCCTGCCCCCCAAGCTGTCTCCCTGTGCAGACACAACCCTTCTATTCTCCCATGATTGATCTCTTCAAGGAATGTATCTACCTAATGTAAATGTTGAAGGAAAGTTGGGCAGTCCTACTTCCGTAGTGATAACTGCCTCGGAAACCCAAGGATGGTTCGCTAGGAGTCGGGGCCGACTCGATGGCTAACAACAACAATGTAAATGTTCAGCTCCATATGACTATCATTTGTTTGGCTAGAAGCCACAGAAGTGAGTTCAATTCCAGACCTGAAGGGCAGCTAGGGGCCACAGTCTCAGTGGTTCCATTAGGCTCTATCAGACAAGAAAACCTGGTTCTTTTTTTTTTTTTTTTTGATGATTTTGAGTTTTGTTCCACATTGTTCTTCCACTCTATCCAGGATCTCTTACATAGATCCCCCTCCAAGTGGTTGATAGTGGTAGCCTGGCACCATCTAGTTTCTGGTCACATAGTTTTATAAGCTGAGGATAGCATGGAGTACCAGTTGCTTGGACTAAATGTCTCCATGTGTCTTTGGTTTTATTCATTCTTCTTTGCCCGGGATGAGAAGAGACCCATCATTGCATCTAGATGGCCACCTGCAAGGTTTTAAGATCCCAGTCATTAGTCGTTAAAGTAGGATGTGGAACAATGTTTCTGTGTAATGTGTTATGTTAATTCAGCTTGATGTTCCATACAGCTATGGTCTTGAGCCCACAGGTCCAACTATTCAATCCCTCTAGGTAGCTGGCTATGGCCAAGAAGTGTCTACAACCTCATCCCTTGTCAGCTCTACTATATATCTGGGAATTTTACAGAACATATAAATACACTTGTAGAAACATTGTCTGCTGACCCTATTATGGTCATGGGAACACTCCCTTTGCATAGACAACCTAACAGGTCACCCTGTCCACCTATCTATCCACCCATATATCAGTGTTTGTCTTCATTGAAAACCCAGTACTATATGTGCAAAAGGGTTCATCTCTTGTTTATACCACTCATGCATCTGTCTAGGTCTTCCTCATCCTCAATGCCACCATGTTGATCACTTATATTTAATACATTGCCCTTCTCTTTACCCAAATCAATACTTGTCTCTACCTATCTAACATATTTAACAGTGTTCCCTCTCATCCTCTCCCAATTTTGGTAACCAGCGAAGAAAAATTTCCTTCCTTTCCTTGTCTCCCTGCAACAGTGGTCTAATACAATATCTGTCCTTCTGTGATTCATTTATTTCACTCAGAATAATGTCCTGCAAGTTCACCCATGTTATGCAGTGTTTTGCAGATTCTACGTTATTCTTTAGTGTTACATAATAATCCATTGTGCGTATGTACCACAGTTGGGTTATCCATTTTTCTGTTGATGTTCACGTAGGATGTTTCCATCTTTTCACTATTGTAAATAGTGCTGATATGAACACGGGTGTGCATATATCTGTTCTTGTCCTGGCTCTCACTTCTTTAGGATATATATCTAGTAATGGGATTGTTGGGTCAAATGGTATTTCTAATTCCAGCTTTTTAAGGAATTGCCATCCTGCTTTTCACAGCAGTTGTATCATTTGACAGTGCCACCAGCAGTGTATGAGAGTCCCAATCTCTACACATCCTTGCCAGCATCTGCCATTTTCTGTCTTGTTGAACTTTACCATTAGTGCTGGGGTAAGATGGTATCTCATTGTTTTGATTTGCATCTCTCTGATGGCTAATGATCATGAGCATTTCTTCATGTATTTGCTGGCTGCCTGAATATTCTCTTTGGTGAAGTGTCCATTTATGTCTTCTGCCCATTTTTCAATTGGATTGTTACTCTTTTTGTTGTTGAGGTGTTGGAGTTTTCTATAAATTTAGAGATATGTCCCTTATCAGATATGCAATTATTAACAAATAGGAATTTGTAGCTGTCATTTTGTTATGTGCTTTTTCTTTGATTTCTTGATTTCTTTGTTCCATATAATTTTCTGTGCTGAGCTTGTTTTGTTTATGAATCATGTTATCACTTCCTTCATTGCTATTGTTTTAGTATTTGCTAAATATTTGTGCTGGTCCTCTTTTTTATTTTGATGTGAAATTTATCATTTTTCTTTGAGGTTATCCTGTGATTTATAATTTCTTCCCAAATTTAGAACAGTCCATTCTATCTAATAGTTGTCTTCACTTCACTACAATTTATAAGTTCTGTAACTACACAGTTTTTTCCCTCATTTTGGTTTGTGGTTGTCTTCTTTTGTCAATTGATGTCTCTGGTTCTCTGTTTATAATCTTGTAGGCTTATTTACTTTGGATACTTCCATAGCTGGGTTGGTTTTTGGGTCACGTCATAATGTGTATTAATGGTAGTTGTTGTTTGCTATTGTTGGTTCTCTGTCCAAAGGACTCCCTTTATCATCTCTTGTAAGGTTGGTCTGGTTTTAACAAATTCCCTTAATTTCTGTTTATCTAGAAATGTCCTAATTACACCATAATATTTCAGGGACAATTTTGCTGGATATATATAGTTCTTGGGTGGAGATTTTTCTCTTTTGGGGTTTTATATACACCATTCCATTGTCTTCTCACTTGCATTTCTGCCAAGAAATCTGAGCAAATTCTTATTGGATGCCACTTGTAGGTAACTTTCAGGATTCTTTCTTTGTGTTTAGCTTTGGTGAGTTTGAGGATGATATTTATGTTTGGTTATTTTCTTTTGGGGTCTATCCTATTTGGGGTTCATTGTACTTCTTGAATGGATGTATTCTCATCTTTCATCATACCAGGAAAATTCTTTTCCAACAAAACTTCAACAATATTTTCTGTGGTTTTATTTGTCTCTTCCTGTTCTGGAATTCAGAATACACATAGGTTACTCCCTTTGAAGGTATCCCACATGAACCTCAGGCTTTCTTCATTTTGTTTTAATCTTTTTTCTGATTGATCTCTTTCCAAAGACGTATTGAGGTATTTGTGTTCAGTCTCACTAAGTCTGTTTTCCATTGATTCAATTCTACTTCTTTGCCCATTAAATGTGTTACATATTTCAGAAAATTTAGTATTAACCTTCTGGATTTCTGTATGTAGATTTTATATCATTTCTAATTTTTCATTTAATTTGTCAGTTTGTTCTTGTATTGTGTTTCAAAATTGCTCTAGGGTTTTCTCTGTGTTTTCCTCAATTTTATTAGTGTTTTCCTTGATCTGTGTTTCAATTCATTGAAGGTACCTAAATACAATTATTTTTAATTCCTTATCAGGGAGTTTCATTGCTGCGTATTCCTCAGGGATGTGTTTTGGGTCTGTATCCTGGTCCCTTGTTTCTCCTGCTTTATCTTGCTTCTTTTTGTGCACCTGGATGATCTGTTGTCTCTGAGGCATTGTGATTTTGTGTTTGTATTTAATTGGTGATTGTATGTTGGAGTGATTTGTCCATGATTTTCATTTTCTTTGTTTTGCTTGTATGTTATCTATGTAAGCAGGGTACTATGCCCTTCTATTTGCTACTTGGCAATACTTACACACTCACCACCTGTCTCCTTTCTCATTGTCTGCCTCTCATATATGTTCCTGCCATCATTGGCAATGGAGCCTATTCTTAGGTACTGTTTTCATTCATGTTTTCCCACTAGTTGGTCTAATCCATTTTGTAGACTTCTTTACAAAGCTCAGGACTCCAGTATTATGTTCTGTATCTTTTTCAATTGGTTTCTCTTTTTTTAATTGAAGAGGGTCTGTGGAGCTTGTCTGCCTATTCTACCATCTTACTGGAAGTATGAGTATATTTTCTTTAAGACTGAATATCTCAGACACATGTTTACTGAAAGTTCATTAAATTGAATAAATCTAAATGTTTTCCTTATGAAACTATGAATTAGAAATTATCTGAGATCATTGAGTTTTTTAAGCTTATGATTCTCTCTTTTTTTCTTTTTGATCAGTAGATAAAACTAATGTAAAACCTGCCTAGATAAGTTCACAAATTTCACGTGGATCCATTGACCATGAATAGGTACCCTTGAGATAGAAGTTTTGTTTGGCCCTCAATTGATTGTCCCTTAGAAATAAAATACAGCTAATTTTTCTCCATTCTAATGGTATTATGGAGTCCTTGGGTAGTACAAATGGCTGCTAACCAAAAGCTTAGAATTCCAGTTCATCCAGAGGTACCTCAGAAGAAAAGTTTAGCAATCTACTTCAGAAAAATCAGCTATTGAAAACCCTGTGGAGCACAGTTCTACTCTGATACAGATGGGGATTGCCGTGAGTTGGAGTTGAGTACATGGCAACTCTTTTTGTTTGTTTGTGTGTGTGTGTGTGTGTATGTTAAAGCTATTATACCATGCATGGACTGAAGAGAAATAATTCTGAGCTGTTGTTGAGAGCAAGTCACCAAAACAACATAGTGATTGACTTAGTTACATAGTACTACTGTGACAAAAATTCCACAAGTGGCTTTATAAACAGAAATGCATTTCTTTCACAGGTCATTGTTGTAGTTGTTATGGGCCGTTGAGTCAGCCCCAACTCATAGTGACCACTCCTTGGGTTTCTGAGGCAGTATCACTACAGAAGTAGGATTGCCCAGCCTTCTGGTTAGCAATCAAGTGCCTTAGGCACTATGCTACTAGTATCCAAACTCAGACCTTCTGTCTTAGGGAAAGGCTTTCTTTCTCTGTTGGGTCTGGGGAAGTTTCTGTCTCTTTTTAGCTTCCATTCCTTGGTTCCTTGGTGACCTCCATGTGACTTAGGATTGGCCTTCCTTCATCTCTGTGTGCTTCTCTACACCTAATCTACTCTTTTACACCTCAAAGAAAGTGATTTGACATACCTTATGTGAACACACTGTAATGATCATAACAAGAAAATACATTCCATATGAGATTATAACCACAGGTATAAGGATTAGGATTCACAGCACATATTTTGGGATGACACAATTTAATCCACAACAGTGTTGTACCTGTTTGGAGGTAAAGACCATTCTGTACCAAAATAAGAGTCTCAAAGGCCCAGAAAGCACCATTACTACTGGTCTCAGCCACTAAAATGTCCCATTTATTTGAAGGATTCTCTTCCATAGGACAATGATATGACAAGGAAGCCGTGGAATTGAGATTCAAATTCGAATATGTAATGTTTTGCACAGAGGAGGAAAGATCTGACTTTTCATTCAAACTGGAAGAACATTACAGGAAGCCATCTGTTGAGAAGTAAAACAAGGCTTCCAGACTCAGAAGTACCAAAACCAAATTTACATAGGAATAATTTAAAGTCAACTTTTAGTAAATGATCTTGAATTTTTTGCAAACCTGATCAACTTTTTTTTCTCACTATACACCCACATTCTCATGTTAGTGAGGCTAACCAGGGCCAAGGGGGGGGGGGCGAATTATGATACTCTATTGAAATCTGACAAAATACACTATTGGATTTAAGTTCACTTGTTAGTTGTTAGGTGCCATTGAGTTGGTTCTGGCTCATAGCAATCCTAAATACAACAGAATGAAACACTAGCCATTCCGGTACCATTCTTACAATTGTTACATGTTTGTACCCATTGTTGTAGCCACTGTGTCAATGCATCTCATTGACCCTCTACTTTACCAAGCATCAAGTCCTTTTCCAAGGATAGGTCCTTCCTGATAACATGTCCAAAGTACTTGAGAGGAGGTCTTGCCATCCTCACTTCTAAGGATCATTCTGGCTGTATTTCTTCCAAGACTTATTGGTTTGTCCTTCTGTCAGTCCATATTATATGCAATGTTCTTCACCAACAGTGTAATTCAAAGTCAAAGTCATCAATTCTTTGGGCTTTCTTATTCACTGTGCAGCTTTAGCATGCATATGAGGCAATTGAAAATACCATGGCTTGGGTTAGGGACACTTATGTCTTCAAAGTGGCATCTTTAATTTTATGCACTTTAAAGAGATTGTTTGCAGCAGATTGCCCAATGAAGTGCATCACTTGATTTCTTGACTACTGTCTCCATGGAGATTGACTGTGGATCTAAGCAAAATGAAATCCTTAACAATGTCAATATTTTCTTCAATCAATAAATGATGGTGATATGACAGAGCCTATTTAAACTAAGATCTTAGAATTTTGCATTAAATAGCTTTGGCAATCCTGATGACGGTATTCCTAGATATAGCCCTGAAATTATTTTGTATATCATACTCCATAATTTACTTCTTATGTAAAAAAAGGCGTAAGTGCAATCACTGTGACTTTTTGGACCTTTTATTCAAAAGGTATTTGCCTTCCCTAGCAGGGGCTGGAAAATCCATAATTGTCCTTAGATTGCCCAGAATTTTGGCAACTTTTAGTTAGTGTCAACATGTTAGTGAAGATGATGAAGAGTGTTCAGAAGAAGCATGTGTATATGTAGAAATCCCTAAAACAAAACAACAAAAAATTAAAATCTATTCAAATTATTAGCTGCCACTAAGTTAGTTCTTATTCATAACAGCCAAAACACACAGCAGATGAGTAAAAACCAAATAATTATTCAAGAAAGGACAAGAACATAGAAACAGATAAGTGAAAAACAAAAATAAAATTCTAGCAAGACTGATAAAAAGAAATGAGTGAAAACACAAAATTGCTAATATCAAAAATGAAAAAGGAGGATATTGCTATACATACCAGAGACACTATGATGGGTCATACTGAAAAAACTCTATAAATACATTTGACAAGACAGATAAAAATTAACTAATTCTTAAAAAAACACAGAAAACTACTTATTTCACTCAAAATGATATAGCTAACATGAAAACAAGATCAAACCAAACCCACTTCCATCAAGTTGTTTTTGACTCATAGCGACCCCCATTAGGTTTCCAAGGGCAGTAAATTTTTATGAAAATAGATTGCCCCATCTTCCCCCCATGGAGAGGTTGGTGGGTTTGAAAAGCAGTTTGGTTAGCAGTCAAAGGACTAAGGAAGAATCTTATAAAATTGGTGAATTTATCTTTAAAACTTGTATCAAAAAACTCATTGCCATCAAGTTGATGCGGACTCATAGCAGACGCATGGCAACCCTATAGGGCAAAGTGGAATGGCTTCAGAGGATTTGCAAGGTTATCATCTTTACAGAAGCAGACTGACACACTTTTGTCCCCAGAGCACCTGGTGGGTTATAACAACTGAATTTTCACTGAACAGTTAAGCATTTAACCACTGTGCTATTAGGATCCCTTTATTTTAAAAAATCTGGGAGAAAATTCTTGGTCAAGATGGTTTCACTGACAAATTCTACAACACATTTTTTTAAAAAATAAAACCAATTCTGTGGAACGTCTTCTAGAAATTGAAAAGGAGGAAATACATTCTAAGCCATTTTTTGAGTGAGGCCACATAAACCTATATCAAAACCAAAGAAAGACAGTACCCAAAAAATAAATAAATAAAGTCATTGCTCAATATTCTACATAAACATAAATAAATGCAAAAGCCTCAAAAATATATTAGCAAATTGAGTCCAGCAGTAGGTTTTTTTTTTTTTTTTTTAATTCCCTAGGAATGCAAGGCTGGTTCAATAGTTAAAAATCAATTAATGCATTCCAATAATATAGGAGAAAACGTTTATCATCTAGAGTAGGACAAATAGTTTTTCAGTGTGACACCAAGATTGTGACTTATAGAAGAATAACATTGATTATGTTTTCCTTCTACAAGAGAGAAAACAAAAAAACAAGAAAAAAATTCAAATGTATCTCTCCCTCACTATAGTTTGTGCAATCCTTTATATAGTCATCACACTATATGTGAAATACATGAATAAACAGTATAAAATTTAAGACCCTTAAACATGTATTTAACTCTAAATAATTAGCTTTCAATATTGCAATGAATTTTAAAATTCCAGCTAAATTAACAAAAATAATGTAATTTGTTCTTAAAGTGCTGTGGTACATATGATTGTGTATGAAAATGGCTGGGACATGATTTTAAGTGGCTGGACAACTGTATGTAGTTATTCCTCATGATGAAGTTGGTAATCAGCTCTATGGTAGAATCTGCTGTGAGCAGCTAAATAGCTGCTTTCTGGATATAATCTGCTTCTGGTATATATGGAAAAACTTTGAGAAAGGTCTGGAACTTCTTGGCATATCTGGACATGCATTTGGCAGATTCCTAAGTGGCCTGCCATAAGCCTTCTGATCGTGAGACTATTCCTGGGCTTGAACTACTGTGCCATTTTACTTGTTAGTCTTGAATTCATCAGCCTCAACAGCCCCAGCTTCTTGAATCAGAAAAAGCCTACAGCTCTAGTGTGCCTGGAACAGGAGGCAGAACTGAAACTCAAAGTCTAAGGGCCTTCACCCACCCCCTAGAGACGGCACATTGAACTCAGACTTCTAACCTCCTAAACTATAAGAGAATAAATCATATTTGTTAAAGTCATCCATCTGTAGTATGTCTGTTATAGCAGCTCTAGGGAACCAAAGCAGATGCTTAGATATGCCCTGTTCATAATCATATTTGTCCAAAAGGATTAGGCTTGCAAGTTCAATGAGATTTTGATACCTGAATAAATGAACTGGTATAAATAAATAAATGGTATGAAATATGTACTTTCCCCATACTTATTGCCCAATAGATATTGAAATATCTATTGGACCTTCTTTAATCTAGGATTCTCCTTAATTCAAAATTTGAAGAACAAAATCCTACTCAATATTAACGTCCAAGGTTGTTATTAGGTGTCATTGAGTTGGTTTCAACTCATAGTGAACCTACTTACCTATAACAGAATGAAACACTGCCCCATCTTGAGATAGCTGGATAATTGTTACTGTGTTTGAACCCACTGTTGCAGATACTGTGTGAAACCATCTCATTGAGGGTCCTTCTGTTTTTCATTGGCTCTCTATTTTACCAAGCATGATGCCGTCTTCAGGGACTGGTACCTCCTGATAACATAACGTAAGATGAAATTTTTCCATCCTATTTTCTAAAGGGAGCTCTGATAGCATAGTGCCTAAGGCACTTGTCTGCTAACCAGAAGGCTGGCGGTTCAAACCCACAAGCCACTCCATCGGAAGGAAGGTTAGGCAATCTACTTCTGTTAGTGATACTGCCTCGGAAACCCAAGGGGGATTGCATGAGTTTACTTACTAATCTATAACTCACAAAAAAAAAAAAAAAAAAAAAACTTTCTAAAGAGAATTCTGATTGTATTTCTTCCAAGACATACATATTTTTTCTTTTTCTGACAGTACACCATATACTCAATATTCAATATTCAATTATTGAGTATACAGTCCACAGTATACTCAATTATGCTAACAACATAATTCAAATGCATCAATTTTTTTTTAACTTATTCATTGTCCAGCTTTTGTACGCATAAGAGACAATTGAAGATATCATGGCTTGGGCCAGGTGCACCTTAGTTTTCAAAATGTTATCTTCACTTTATTAAGTGGTTTTTAATAGGGATGCTATGATTCAGAATCTACTTACTGGCAATGGGTTTTAAAATTTCCAATAGACATCTCAAAATTTAATGTGACTCCAGTTGGAAAAATTGATGATGATACAATTCCAGGCATGTTGTTGTTGTTGTTGTTGTTGTTAGGTGCTGTCAAGTCACCTCCAATTCATAGCTACCCTGTGGACAGCAGAAAGAAAAACTGCCCGGTCCTGTGCCAGCCTAAAAATCCTTGTTGTACCTGAACCCATCACTGCAGCCAACGTATCTATCTGTCTCCTTGAGGGCTTTTCCCTTCTTCGTTGACCCTCCACTTTACCAAGCATGATATCCTTCTTCAGGGAATGATTCCCTCCGACAACATGGCCAAAGTAGGTGAGAAGTCTGGCCATTCTCGCTTCCAAGGAGCATGCAGGCCACATTTCTTCTGGGACAGATTTGTTAGTTCTTTTACAAGATCATGGTACTCTTAGCATTCTTCTCCAAAACCACAGCTCAAAAGCATCAACTCTTCTTTGGTCTTCCATATTCATTGTCCAACTCTCACATGCATAAGAGGCAATTGAAAATACTATGGCTTGGGTTGGGCACACCTTAGTCTTCAAGGAGATCTCTTGGCCCTTCAACACTTTAAAGAGGTCCTTTGCAGCAGATTTGCCCAGCACAATACGTCATCTGATATCTTGACTTCTGCTTCCATTGGTTTTGATTATAGAGCCAAGTTGTGAGGATTTTTGTTTTCTTTATGTTGGGATGTAATCTATATTGGAGACGGTAGTCTTCAATCTTCATCAGTAAGTGCTTCAAGTCATCCTTGCTTTCAGCAAGCAAAGTTGTATCAAAGTTCTATCTTTTCAGTGTATCACACGTTGTTAATGAGTCTTCCTTCACTCTGGATACCATGTTCTTCTTCATATAATCCAGATTCTCAGATTATTTGCTCAGCATACAAGCTGAATAAATATGGTGAAAGGATACAACCTTGATGCACTCCTTTTTGATTTTGAACCATGCAGTATTCCCTTGTTATGTTCCAATGACAGCCTTCTAATCTATGTATGGGTTCCTCACAAGTACAATTCAAATGTTCTGGAATTCCCACTCTCCTCAATGTTATCCAGAATTTGTTATGATCCACACAATTGAAGGTTTTTGCATAGTCAATAAAACACTAGTATACATCTTTCTGGTATTCTTTGCTGTCATCCAAGATCCATCTAACATCAGCAATGATATCCCTCATTCCACATTCTCTTCTGAATTCAGCTTGCATTTCTGGAAGCTCTCTGTTAATATACTGTGCAACCATTTTTGAATTATCTTCAGTAAGATTTTGCTTGCATGTGATATTAATATCGTTTGATAATTTCCACATTCTGGAGAATCGCCTTTCTTTGGGATGGGTACAAATATGGATATCTTCCAGCCAATTGGCGAGATAGCTGTCTTCCAAATCTCTTGGCATAACTGGTGAGTACCTCCAGTGGGACATCCATTTGTTGAAACATCTCAATGGGTATTCCGTCAATTTCTGGAATCTTGTTCTTTGCCAATTC